>NC_056623.2:79817840-80143673 GCF_002870075.4 Lactuca sativa
TAATTTTTAAAAATAAAGACTAAACAAGCTTTATGACTTGCAGACGATGGGTGCAATTTACCCTTTGATAAATAATATCATATTTGAAAATAGAAAATTTGTTTTATTCGGTATATGTAATAAAAAGTTAAAAAACTAAAATATTACTTTTCTTCCCAATGTTATCATTTTGATTTCCCTCCAAAACTAGTGTGTCCTTCCCTCCGATTCCCGAGTGTGAATTTTCTATTCCTAAATCAATTTTGCATTCCCTCCAAATATCTATACAGACATAACTCCTTTCTTATTCATCTAATGTTCTGATTTTACCAAAGTTCTAAATAACGTAAGGCGTGACTTGACGACAATGTCAAGCCTGAAGCTTTTCCAAGCCTTGGCGAGTCACGACGTTTGTAAGGCGTGACTTAAGGCTGCAATTTTCTATATAATTAATATTTTTATATGTATTTTCAACAATTATTCATTTTTATACACATATATGTGTTAAGGCGGCGTTTTGGCAAAGCTTGGCGGCATGTGCAAGCCTTGGAGTCGTGGCGCGCCATGACGAGCTTTTTAGAACCTTGGATTTTACCCCATCCTTCTACTAATATCCGTAACTAGTCTGTTACAAAGTAAGAAATGAATAAAAAAAGGGTAAACACTATCAATTTCTCCTCTCTATCATAAAGATGTGTAGTTCTACGCACAATTTAGAAAGATCATCGAAAGAGCAAGACTGATACTGGTTAGCTGCTATTAGGTATTTCGCGTTTTTCATTTTGATTATCTGCAATTCAAATTTAGAAGTTAAAAAATTGAATAATTTCAATTGACGATAAAGTAGGCATGTTTTAATTTTGTTAAATTAATCTTGGATTTTGCATTGCTCTGTTTATTTATTTTTATTTTTATGTTTATATTTTTTTGACAAACATATCACTTATTGTTGTCATCGTTGTTATATATGTGTTAGCAACTGTGTCGTTATGTAATCTTACTTTAGATTTCACATGGATTTGTTGAAAAGTAAATATAAATGATTTCAACTGCATTTAAAATTTTAAATATTTTTTTGGGGATGGGTGGTTATACATATAGTGAAATTGATAATTATAAAATTTTGAATTTTGAGGCTCAGGAACTTCTGTTTATGGAATTACTTGATTCTTGAATATTCGCCTTGATATGAATTTCTAACAAGATTATTGAATTTCTGCCATGCTACGAATCATTGCACGCATTTGCTTCATGTTTGATTACACCACTTTGATTTTTTGCCTTTGTTCTTGAATTGGCGCTTGAAATTTGATTTTTGAAACACTTATTTGAATTTCTGGTTCTTTTAATACTTTGTCAGAGCACAATGGTGTAAAACTACATAGTTTTGTATTTTTGTATTTTTGTTGCTGCTGGTATCTTCAAAAACAGTTCACACCATAAGACATTGAGCTAGTTGGAGGTCTTAAACAAATAAAAGATAAGTTCGAAGTCTCATTAAAGCTTTTAGGTTTTTCTATTTTGTGCAAAGAATGTAATGCCTTTAGAATCATACATGGCTTAGGTTATATTATTAATGTAATCGACTAATAATAAGTTTTACTGCATGTTATCTTTTTCTTTTTCCTTTGTAGGTTTTGTCAAGGAAAATCAAAAACGGATCTTTGCAGCGCAAATTTACTCTTTACTGTTATTGACTTGTTGTTATTGACTAACTTCACATTAACTCGAATGTAAAAAATTGTATTTTTGCATTTATTATTACATAATGGATGGAAACTTGAAACTCGTGATTTCTTTAACTAGTTTAACTAAAAACTTTAAGGCTAGATTGAGTTTGAGCTTCTAGTTATTCTTTGAAGCTGAACTTCAGCTTGGGAGCATATCAAATTGATCGACATGATTACACACTTAAGCCAACAACTATGATGTTTCTATTATTTATGTCAAAAAAAACCCGGTTGTTGAAAAATGCCATGTGGCCCACTGATATGCGCCATACTCATAGAACTCGGTTGTAAGTTAAAAACCAGGACATACTATTGTATAACTAAAAGCCCGGTTTTTCTATTGAAACCGGGGTATTTAAGCATATCATATAACCTGGTTTTTTATTTTAAGCTGGTTCTTATCACACTTCCTATTATAAAACCTGGTTTTTACATAATATAACCCGTTTATTTAAGAAACCGGGTTTTATTTAGTGAGTCCCATGTGCCTTTTTGTAGTAGTGAACTTTAGTCATATCTGTTCAAAATGTAAAGTTAGTTGAATTTTTTTGAACAAACAAAACATGATTAGAGTTTTTTAGATGTTTTGGAAACTTCGTTGGTGTTACAATTCATTTTCCCAATATGGTAATAAGCCATGAACTGTTTCTTTTCTTTGACTTCGATAGAATTGAACAAAAGTATAACTTAGTTGAGCTTTTTTAGACAAAATGTTAAGTTTGTTAGGTTTTTTGATCAAACAAAACATGATTGGGGTTATTGAACGTTTTGGAAACTTCATTGGGCTCGTAAGTCATTTTTCCCAAAAAAAACTGCTATTCATTTGATCTCAAATTTATTCGTCACGGTCCGAAGGTAGTTGTGGAACGGTGAAAAATGGAAAATATTCTGTTTGGCCTTTTGAGAAATCACAGAAGAAATTTTGTAACTGCTGAACAATATGACGATTATTTTGTAATAATTAAGTTTGCCTCAGGAAAAATGAATTACTTACGTGGATCAGATTGAAAATATTACCCACGTATATTAATTCAGAACTACTTGGCATCATAATTAGACCCAAGGGTCGATGCAGGAATGTTTTGTAACATCCAAATTTTTGTTGGTATTTAAATTTAATGTATTTTGGATTTCGGGTGGCACCGCGTCATGGTGAAGGCATCCCACGACGTGGTGATGGTCGATGTATCGTGGGTTTTAAATGACCGCCACGGTGTGACAACCTATGACACCGACGTGGCAACTGTTTAATGAGAAACCCTAACATTTGGGTTTGCACCTTATTTAAGGGAATTTAATAACAAGGGTTGCTCGCCCTCAACCTCTATCATAGTCACTCAGCCTCTAAGCAAACCCTAATCTCCATTTTTGCTCTCTAATGTTTTTGTGTTGATTTTTGGGGGATTAGAAGAAGAAGGAGGTGACTTCTAGACTTGGATTCAGTAAGCAAGTCTTCTTACTATCTTATTGTGCATCTTCTGAACTCTTATAAGTCCCCAAGTTCCAAGCTTTTTGGTTTGTTGTGCATGGATCTAGGTTTCTATGCATTAATCTTTATGTCCTTAATTATTGGTTGGTGAGATCCCATAAAGTTTGCAACTTTATGAATCTCCATGTCATTTTGGGCCTTTGATGCTTTGGATCTGCGGTAATATTGACTTTTAGCATCATGCATGGAAGATTTGGCCAAAAACCCTCATTTTGACCTGATAGAGTCCAAGACAAGAATTGAACATACATGTCTAGAAAGTAAAGATTTTTATGTTGTTATTTGTGCTATAAACTTTCTAGAAATAGGGATCTAGTAGTCTTTAAGAGAAAGTGCTTAATGGGCTAAACCAACTTATGTTTTTGCCCTATTTAGATCTAGAAATGGGATCTCTATCCCTTAGAGAGTCTAAAGGGATAAAGTTGGAAACAATACTCACTTGGATCTTAGAATGCACTAGATCCGAATTTTGGAGCCCTTAAGATCAAGGAAATTTACTTAACCCATTAAGACGTTTGGAGCCTAGTGCCTATGGCATGGCCTAGGTCTTCATGGTATGGTGGCTAGACTGAGACTCGCCTGTTTTGTAATTTAGTGGCAACGGTGTGGCAACTTGTTGTAGTTGACTTTGAGATTGACCTTTGACTTTGGAAAAGTTTGACCCAAGGGTATTTTACGTATTTTGAGTTGTATTTGAGATTGGTCACTATTTGATGAATAGGTGAAGGGTAGAGTTTATATTCAGAGTAGAGACCTATTTAGCCATTTTTTCGGACTGAGAGGTGAGTTTTCCTCACTGTACTTGTATGTCAAAGGCACCAATACCGACCAACTATGTTATGTATCCGGGTATATAGGATGATGTTATCCTGGTTATATGATAGATTAGTAGATGTATTTGATTACTGGTATTTATTGGATACGTGTTTTTTATATCTGTTGTATATGTCGTCATATTATGGTTGGGTTGAGGGAGTATGCTTTGTGCTAAAGGTAAAGACACTCGAGGTGGTTCGGATAAGTTGTAGGTCCTGCGAGGTGATCCAGTCAGGCTGAAGGCCCCAGATAGGCTATAAGCCCTGCGAGGCGGTCCAGTCAGGCTGAAGGCTCATATTTGCATGTTGTTGTTTGTTATGTTCTATGGTGGTACATTGGGGGAACTCACTAAGCTTTGGCTTACGATTTCAGTTTATTGTTTCAGGTACTTGTGAGGATCATGGGAAAGAGAAGCATGATCGTTCACGTCTTCCTATTTTTATTACATTGGATCTTGGGATACTCTTATTATGATTATACTTTTGAACCAATGGTCTTTTTGTAAACACTTTATGGTTCCTGAGTTGCTGGTTTTGAAAATTTTAAATTCCTATGATTTTTGGGATGTTACAAGTAGGTATTAAAGCTCTGGTTTGAGAGAAATGAATGAGCATTCGTTTGAATCCAGACTCAAACTAAGGATCTGCAAAGGTTTTCAAAATAAATTTCAAAATTGTTTTAAAACGCAACTAGAGAAGGACGCGATGTGTATGATCAGCCGGAGCAGAAAGTATACCCCAAGTTACCCACACTGCTATTTTTTTATAATGATTATGATAGAACAACATGCTAGTAGTAGGGTAGGGATCTTCTAGAGTTGCATGATAGAATTGTCTGATGTATGATGCCTTATTCCTATAGAGTTTTCTTGCTTATTATTTTGTTGGACTCCTTCAGGTGTGAATTAGCTATTAATTGAATACGTTAAGTCACATACTACATGGATTAAATAACTTTAAAAAGAAGGATTTGGAACTATTACGCAGGTCTTGTCTGAATCCAACCGTTATGGGGTTGAATCTTTTAATATAAGTTTATATAAGTTATGTTTCATGTGATTGTATTCATGAAGTAGTTAATTGACACGAATGAGGGTCGTTCGGCAGTTGAGGGCAGGGTGGGCTGTGGATCCTAAGATAGCCTAGGAAGTATGTAGTACTCATGATGCGCTTTTTAGCGAGTGTTAGGAGTATCATTAAGATTGAATATGGATGTAGCAGGCAGTTTTGGAATGATTAGTCGTTCTCGAGAGAGTGGGGATAGTATGCATGTGTATCCTAGTTGTTGTATTTGTTTTGGGTGGTTGTAATGATCCTTGAGACAAATACGGGTAGGTGTGGTAGGTAGTATGGGCCCATACTATTTAAAGCATAGGACCCATACACGTAGCAAGGAACTCACAAAACCGAGGGGTAGTCTCATCATATGGTTTTAGCAATGTGTATTGCGGCGTTTCTAATGCATTTTGGTTCAGTTTTAGTATGGAGTTCACAAGGGGATCTGGTTCAAGATCTGGAGTTGCTGGCCATGATAGGATGGGGTTGACTGCTGATCAGATACGAGAGTTGATTATCGTTGACGTTTCACAGATACTATAGGAATAGTTGTCAGGTATAATGGATCAGATCACTGGCAAGATAATTGCCAAGTTCGAGGAGTAAACTACAACTTTGCAGCTTGTGAGAGGGATTGCTGAGATGACTACTGGGGGAGATCTTGATGTGGGGGTACGACTCGGAAAGAGAAGGATGACTCATTTAGTGATAGACGAAGAGTTTGAGGCTACTAACATGGGTAGTAGAAGTCAACGGAGATGTGATATATGTGGGAAGTGTGGGGGAAGCCACGGGTTTGTTTGTCACAAGTTCAAATGCTATAAGTATGGAGAGAGAGAGAGAGAGAGAGAGAGAGAGAGAGAGAGAGAGAGATAGAGAGGGCATGTCCATCGCGACTGTAAGAAGGATCAGTTATGTTTCCATTGTCACCAACCAAGTCATCTAAACCCCACTGTTGTACATGGGGTAGCAGAGAAAGTGTAAGCCCAAATGCCCACCGTCCGACAGGAGGTCAAGGTTGAAATGGAAGAAATCAAACGCATGAAATTTCGATCCTTGGTTTAATTTTAAATGGATAGTCATTCGTGTAGTAGCTTGTGACAAATATTATGCTAGCATCTATAGGCTGTGATGGGTCAGGGATTCGACTTACGGGGTACTTTGTGAATCATAAAGTAGGAGGATAATTCGTGAAAGGCTGGAAGTTGTAATGTTAGGAAGGTTTTTGAAATACCGATTTAGGGTTCGGGATTTCTTCGTGATGGTTGGATGTTATTCGATATGTTTTCAGCATGGTGGTTACACGACGATTTGTGACTGGATCCTGGTCAAGATCAGGAGAGGGCGGACAGGAGGCGCTGGCAGCACCCGAGACTATCGGAAAGATGAGGCCAGACAAGATGGATGACAGGATCCGGGAGATCCTGCATGATAAGGTTGTTGCTATGTTCCAGGCTTAGTTTCCGGAGATGTTTGGGTCTATCAAGACCGCTAAGGTGGATTATTTCGATGATTGGTATACGACACTTACTAAGGCGATTGCCGCAACAATCACATCACCTGTATAAGCGATAGGGTTGGGAACTGGATGAGCTTTTCAGTACCAAGACTTCGATAACACAAATCCCCCGACATTTGATGGTACTCATGATCCGATCGTAGCCATGAGGTGCTATCTGATGTGGAAGGATGCTTCTTCACATGTTTATGCCCTGCTGACCAGAAGGTCAGGTGTTCTCGAAACCTGCTGAGGTCTGGAGCAAAGGATTGGTGGAGGTTGATTTTTGGGTCATATTCGGATGAGCAACACGTTGCGGTTACTTGGGATCGATTTCGGGATATGTTCCATACCTGTTACGTCCCGTGGGTTGAGCGAGAGAGACTAGTGCAGGAGTTATTGGATCTGCGACAGGATTCAGAGTCAGTGACATAGATCACTCACATGTTTACTGAGAGGGCAATGTTTTGCCCTGAGTTTGCTTCGGAGCAGGCTCAGATGACCCGATATCTGAGAAGCTCAAGATGGACATCAGACAGTTCGTGTCCACGCAGAGATGTGATACCTTGCTATAATTATTACCTAGGATGATATAATTATTACCTAGGATGAAGATATGACGTATGGAGTCATTATACGAGCCCTGTTTCGTTGATGATTCCGGGACGTAATCATCCTAAGGGGGAGATAATTGTAACGCCCGTAGATCCGGGCTAGGCAATTTAGAGGCAATAGGGGTCGAAAACGACTTTTCGACAAAAGATTATTTAGAATAAATAATCTTAACCAAGTTGTGGAATATGTCACAAGGTTTCCGTACATATAAAGAACGCCGAAATCCGAGTTATAACGAAGAAGTTATGGCCCGTCGAAGTTTTACGGCAAAACCGGCACGGCACCGGGAAGCGTAAATAGTGAATTTACGCTAGAGCGAGATTTAGCCTTAGCAATCTAAACGAAAGTTGTAGAATATGTTAAACTAAGAGCGTCGATAAAAAGAACGCCCAAATCTGACTTCGTATGAGGAAGTTATGATTTTTCTAAGATTCGGCTTAGTAGTGCACGGCCCGAAACTCGAATTTTAGTTTGAGCGGTTTTTGGCTTACGCGACCTAAATGAGAGTTGAAGATCTCATTAATAGGAACTCAACGGTAAAAAGATGGACGAAAACGGAGTTCGTATGAAGGAGTTACGAATTCTTCGCGGTCATTTAACAGTCTAAACTCCTCCTACTGTTAAATTTGAGATCGGTCAAGAATTAGCCGACAGAGTGTAAATGAAAGTTGTAGATCTTGATTTTACCTACGCGTGGATATAAAGAACGTCGAAAACGGAGCTCGTATGCGAAAGTTATGATTTTTCTAAGTTCGAAGGCTGATACGCGATAGGGGGTGACGTGGCACCACCAGAATTGGACACGTGGCACCACCAGAAGGTTGCCACATGCACCAACTCAGCGAGTCATGACTCAGACTCGGTGAGTCCATCAGATTTCTCCCCTATAAATAGAGGTGCCGGGTTCCCTCATTTTCTCACCCCTCAACCTTCTTCTTTCTCTCTCTATACTCTCTCTCTAAGCTCCCTAACCCCCCTAAAAGCCTAGGTAAACCCCCTAGCACCCGAAGGAAGCCCCGAGGCTCCCGAAGTCTCGAGAAAAGAGCCTTTCGGCTCTGGAACATTGCTCCAGCGAAGCCCGGTTTTGCGAAAAACCCGCTGTAAGTGAGCTGTACCTACCCTATCTTTAGTATAGCTTATGTTTTAATATAGTAACATTATTAGGAACTTATAATGAGTATTTCGGCTATTATTATGAGTTATATGGAGTGTTATTTAACGCTTATATAATAATAATAATAGCTAGACTATTAGTTTGTCGCGGTTATCGTTAGACTAAACCCTAGTGGTATTGATACTAGGTTTTCTCGAAGGAAATTGTTTTGAGAGTATCGAAGCGCTGTTCGAGTGCTGAGTCACCACCTACTCAGGTGAGTGCATAGTCCCTTTCATCTTACACATAGATATGAAGTATTTTATATAAACTACGTGCTATGTGTGCATATTATCTGAATACTTGCTGTCTAAGCTGGATGAACGTTTTATACATGTTTTAAAGAATTTAAACTGTATACGTATTTTATATATACGAATATGTTGGGTATGAGATGGGTAGATGAATGATGAGAGATAGAAGATGATGTGAGTATACATTGGCAGCTATAGACTTAGTGCCTATGGGACAAACACCAGTAGCTATGGACTTAGTACCTGTTAGACGTTGGTAGCTATGGATTTAGTACCTGTTGGGAATTGGTAGCTATGGACTTAGTACCTATTAGTTAGACGCTGGTAGCTAAGGATTTAGTACCTGTAGGAATTGGTAGCTATGGACTTAGTACCTGTTGAACATTGGTAGCTATGGACTTAGTACCTATTAGATAAAGACTGGTAGCTATGGATTTAGTACCCGATGAGTAGACTATAGCAGCTATGGAATTAGTGCTTTACGAACGAACATTGGCAGCTATGGATTTAGTGTCAGTCCTATGACCCTAGAAGTAAGGGACTTTGGAATAAATGAATGCAGGATAGATGACTCTTAGGTTAAATCCTTAAGAGTAAAGAAGATAATGGGGATTGGGTAATTGGGCTGATTGTTTGATTGTATAAACATAATAATTATATTATTGTGGGTTGAAAACCCTATGTACTCACCAGGTTTCCCAACCTGACCCACTCAGTTTATTTATATCACAGGTGTTGATACGAAGTCACATTACACTGAGAGATTAAAGAGATGTAGATCACTAGTGTAAATAAATGTAAGTTCCGTTTATGCTTATGTTCCTGTATTGACAATGACATCCCAAAAGTTTTAAAATGAATAAAATACGTTTCTTTGAAAATGTTTTGATAACGCATTTATCGTATTTTTCTGGGAACAAATTCCGCAATATTTTTATAAAAAGTAGTACTCTGATTTTATAAAGCATAAACGAAATCGGTCTTTTCTGGCCGTAATTTTGGGGATGTCACAGTTGGTATCAGAGCATTAGTTTAAGCGAACTAGGAATATGGATTTATTTCTACACTTAAACTTAGAATGCTAAGCGATGATTGTGAGGTGTGAGCACTAGCTTATTTAGGGAAAATTCCTAACATGCTTTCATGTGCTAAATGTTTTATGATATGCATTATATGAACGGATCTATGGTCTGTTGCCGACCGGATCTGGAAACTTTATGTGTTCAGATTTCTAAACGTTTAATCATGGTATTAGAACTGACATATAATTTTTCGAAGAGATAAGGAGAATTACACATCGATCATAAATAAAATCTTCTCTATCTAAATTCTCGTCACTCTACACTGGACATCTAAATTCGATGTATAGATCGACATGATGAACACTCAAAGCGGATTCGGAGATAGTAACCCGTAGCCTAAGCCTCAAGCGATTGAGCGTACACGAGAAGTAGAAGTTGCACCCGAGCCAATCACGATGGAAGGAGTACAGGCAATGGTGCGGATGATGTTGGATCAACAGATGAGAGAAACAAGGTGCTTAATTCAACAAAGTAAGGACGAACTTACTGTGCCAGTACGCCAGGCACCCGCTCTTGAGGCAACCATCTGGGTTGCTAAGTTTGTCGGAAAGAAGATCAACGATAGGATCGCCAACAAAGTTGAAGTTGGCAAGAAGAGGAAATTTGAGGGATCTTCAAGGTCCAATAGGAAAAACTTATCTTCACAGTCTAGAGGAGGAAGAGGTAAAGCAAAATGGTGTAACAGGAAATGCCCTAAGGAAGTGACTTGCTTTAAATGCGGGAAGATTGGTCATAATGCCCATAAATGCTCAACCAAGGAGGAAGTTTGCCTCAAGTGTAGTGGAGTGGGACACTTCAAGCAAGATTGTCCAATGAGAGCAACAACGCCAAATGTACTGCTAAAGCACTATGAGGGATATGATGAGAAGGTGACTTGCTACAAATGTGGAAGGATAGGGCATTACGCCAGCAAGTGCATGTCTAAGAGTAAGGTGTGCTATGGATGTAACAAAGAAGGACATTTACGTAGGGACTGCCCGAAAAGACATGAAGCAGCTGACAAGGTAATCAAAAGTGAGGATTGATATCCGGAGATCAAGCTATGAATGTAAACATAGTATGGTAGGGGTAGCCTAATAGAGGCACGATCTAGGGTGAACTTGAACATCTATGTAATAGTTTCAAGAAATGATAAAGCCTTCGTTTTGTTATCTGATGTGTTAAACTGTTATGTGATTTTCTTGTATGGTGACTTGGAAAACTGCGAGACAATACTTGGGACGAGTATGAGTAGGTGTGAAAGGTAGTAGATGCATATACTACCGGAAGCACAGGACTCACACTTGGATCAGGGAAAGTCACAAGGTTACCGAGAAGCCAATAATTGATTCCGTTTTATTCAAGTATGTCGTTACCATTGTTTCGGTAATGACTAAAAAGATTGTTGATATTCCGACCTGAGTGGTCATATCGAATCGAGTCCGACTACGATAAGTATGTTGCGTGGTTCAGAGAACCAAGTTCGATGTAGCGTCCGACTTAAACCAAACGATTGAAATCAAAGCGATCAATAGAAGTATCGCACTCGTTGTTAAAGAAGTTGGTAGTGTGATTATATCACATTAGAACATGAAGGAAGGCATAGTTTGTTTTAGAATTTAACTTTAGGAGACCTAAGTCTAAGTGTTGCAACGTACGATGATAGATCATTAGAATATGACACATCGATCTATAGTAGTAACAAGAGAACTCATCTTAAGTTTGTACCCAGTAAGGATCAAGATTGTGACTTGAGGGTCATAATTTGGAGTCTAACCTACGGAAGAGAGCAGGTGCACGATCAAGTACTGCTTACAGTCAATAAGACTAAGAGATAGACTTGAAGGAATATAGAAGATATAATTATTACCTAGGATGAAGAGATGACGTATGGAGTCATTATACGAGCCCTGTTTCGTTGATGATTCCGGGACGTAATCATCCTAAGGGGGAGATAATTGTAACGCCCGTAGATCCGGGCTAGGCAATTTAGAGGCAATAGGGGTCGAAAACGACTTTTCGACAAAAGATTATTTAGAATAAATAATCTTAACCAAGTTGTGGAATATGTCACAAGGTTTCCGTACATATAAAGAACGCCGAAATCCGAGTTATAACGAAGAAGTTATGGCCCGTCGAAGTTTTACGGCAAAACCGGCACGGCACCGGGAAGCGTAAATAGTGAATTTACGCTAGAGTGAGATTTAGCCTTAGCAATCTAAACGAAAGTTGTAGAATATGTTAAACTAAGAGCGTCGATAAAAAGAACGCCCAAATCTGACTTCGTATGAGGAAGTTATGATTTTTCTAAGATTCGGCTTAGCAGTGCACGGCCCGAAACTCGAATTTTAGTTTGAGCGGTTTTTGGCTTACGCGACCTAAATGAGAGTTGAAGATCTCATTAATAGGAACTCAACGGTAAAAAGATGGACGAAAACGGAGTTCGTATGAAGGAGTTACGAATTCTTCGCGGTCATTTAACAGTCTAAACTCCTCCTACTGTTAAATTTGAGATCGGTCGAGAATTAGCCGACGGAGTGTAAATGAAAGTTGTAGATCTTGATTTTACCTACGCGTGGATATAAAGAACGTCGAAAACGGAGCTCGTATGCGAAAGTTATGATTTTTCTAAGTTCGAAGGCTGATACGCGATAGGGGGTGACGTGGCACCACCAGAATTGGACACGTGGCACCACCAGAAGGTTGCCACATGCACCAACTCAGCGAGTCATGACTCAGACTCGGTGAGTCCATCAGATTTCTCTCCTATAAATAGAGGTGCCGGGTTCCCTCATTTTCTCACCCCTCAACCTTCTTCTTTCTCTCTCTATACTCTCTCTCTAAGCTCCCTAACCCCCCTAAAAGCCTAGGTAAACCCCCTAGCACCCGAAGGAAGCCCCGAGGCTCCCGGAGTCTCGAGAAAAGAGCCTTTCGGCTCTGGAACGCTGCTCCAGCGAAGCCCGGTTTTGCGAAAAACCCGCTGTAAGTGAGCTGTACCTACCCTATCTTTAGTATAGCTTATGTTTTAATATAGTAACATTATTAGGAACTTATAATGAGTATTTCGGCTATTATTATGAGTTATATGGAGTGTTATTTAACGCTTATATAATAATAATAATAGCTAGACTATTAGTTTGTCGCGGTTATCGTTAGACTAAACCCTAGTGGTATTGATACTAGGTTTTCTCGAAGGAAATTGTTTTGAGAGTATCGAAGCGCTGTTCGAGTGCTGAGTCACCACCTACTCAGGTGAGTGCATAGTCCCTTTCATCTTACACATAGATATGAAGTATTTTATATAAACTACGTGCTATGTGTGCATATTATCTGAATACTTGTTGTCTAAGCTGGATGAACGTTTTATACATGTTTTAAAGAATTTAAACTGTATACGTATTTTATATATACGAATATGTTGGGTATGAGATGGGTAGATGAATGATGAGAGATAGAAGATGATGTGAGTATACATTGGCAGCTATAGACTTAGTGCCTATGGGACAAACACCGGTAGCTATGGACTTAGTACCTGTTAGACGTTGGTAGCTATGGATTTAGTACCTGTTGGGAATTGGTAGCTATGGACTTAGTACCTATTAGTTAGACGCTGGTAGCTAAGGATTTAGTACCTGTAGGAATTGGTAGCTATGGACTTAGTACCTGTTGAACATTGGTAGCTATGGACTTAGTACCTATTAGATAAAGACTGGTAGCTATGGATTTAGTACCCGATGAGTAGACTATAGCAGCTATGGAATTAGTGCTTTACGAACGAACATTGGCAGCTATGGATTTAGTGTCAGTCCTATGACCCTAGAAGTAAGGGACTTTGGAATAAATGAATGCAGGATAGATGACTCTTAGGTTAAATCCTTAAGAGTAAAGAAGATAATGGGGATTGGGTAATTGGGCTGATTGTTTGATTGTATAAACATAATAATTATATTATTGTGGGTTGAAAACCCTATGTACTCACCAGGTTTCCCAACCTGACCCACTCAGTTTATTTATATCACAGGTGTTGATACGAAGTCACATTACACTGAGAGATTAAAGAGATGTAGATCACTAGTGTAAATAAATGTAAGTTCCGTTTATGCTTATGTTCCTGTATTGACAATGACATCCCAAAAGTTTTAAAATGAATAAAATACGTTTCTTTGAAAATGTTTTGATAACGCATTTATCGTATTTTTCTGGGAACAAATTCCGCAATATTTTTATAAAAAGTAGTACTCTGATTTTATAAAGCATAAACGAAATCGGTCTTTTCTGGCCGTAATTTTGGGGATGTCACAGTTGGTATCAGAGCATTAGTTTAAGCGAACTAGGAATATGGATTTATTTCTACACTTAAACTTAGAATGCTAAGCGATGATTGTGAGGTGTGAGCACTAGCTTATTTAGGGAAAATTCCTAACATGCTTTCATGTGCTAAATGTTTTATGATATGCATTATATGAACGGATCTATGGTCTGTTGCCGACCGGATCTGGAAACTTTATGTGTTCAGATTTCTAAACGTTTAATCATGGTATTAGAACTGACATATAATTTTTCGAAGAGATAAGGAGAATTACACATCGATCATAAATAAAATCTTCTCTATCTAAATTCTCGTCACTCTACACTGGACATCTAAATTCGATGTATAGATCGACATGATGAACACTCAAAGCGGATTCGGAGATAGTAACCCGTAGCCTAAGCCTCAAGCGATTGAGCGTACACGAGAAGTAGAAGTTGCACCCGAGCCAATCACGATGGAAGGAGTACAGGCAATGGTGCGGATGATGTTGGATCAACAGATGAGAGAAACAAGGTGCTTAATTCAACAAAGTAAGGACGAACTTACTGTGCCAGTACGCCAGGCACCCGCTCTTGAGGCAACCATCTGGGTTGCTAAGTTTGTCGGAAAGAAGATCAACGATAGGATCGCCAACAAAGTTGAAGTTGGCAAGAAGAGGAAATTTGAGGGATCTTCAAGGTCCAATAGGAAAAACTTATCTTCACAGTCTAGAGGAGGAAGAGGTAAAGCAAAATGGTGTAACAGGAAATGCCCTAAGGAAGTGACTTGCTTTAAATGCGGGAAGATTGGTCATAATGCCCATAAATGCTCAACCAAGGAGGAAGTTTGCCTCAAGTGTAGTGGAGTGGGACACTTCAAGCAAGATTGTCCAATGAGAGCAACAACGCCAAATGTACTGCTAAAGCACTATGAGGGATATGATGAGAAGGTGACTTGCTACAAATGTGGAAGGATAGGGCATTACGCCAGCAAGTGCATGTCTAAGAGTAAGGTGTGCTATGGATGTAACAAAGAAGGACATTTACGTAGGGACTGCCCGAAAAGACATGAAGCAGCTGACAAGGTAATCAAAAGTGAGGATTGATATCCGGAGATCAAGCTATGAATGTAAACATAGTATGGTAGGGGTAGCCTAATAGAGGCACGATCTAGGGTGAACTTGAACATCTATGTAATAGTTTCAAGAAATGATAAAGCCTTCGTTTTGTTATCTGATGTGTTAAACTGTTATGTGATTTTCTTGTATGGTGACTTGGAAAACTGCGAGACAATACTTGGGACGAGTATGAGTAGGTGTGAAAGGTAGTAGATGCATATACTACCGGAAGCACAGGACTCACACTTGGATCAGGGAAAGTCACAAGGTTACCGAGAAGCCAATAATTGATTCCGTTTTATTCAAGTATGTCGTTACCATTGTTTCGGTAATGACTAAAAAGATTGTTGATATTCCGACCTGAGTGGTCATATCGAATCGAGTCCGACTACGATAAGTATGTTGCGTGGTTCAGAGAACCAAGTTCGATGTAGCGTCCGACTTAAACCAAACGATTGAAATCAAAGCGATCAATAGAAGTATCGCACTCATTGTTAAAGAAGTTGGTAGTGTGATTATATCACATTAGAACATGAAGGAAGGCATAGTTTGTTTTAGAATTTAACTTTAGGAGACCTAAGTCTAAGTGTTGCAACGTACGATGATAGATCATTAGAATATGACACATCGATCTATAGTAGTAACAAGAGAACTCATCTTAAGTTTGTACCCAGTAAGGATCAAGATTGTGACTTGAGGGTCATAATTTGGAGTCTAACCTAAGGAAGAGAGCAGGTGCACGATCAAGTACTGCTTACAGTCAATAAGACTAAGAGATAGACTTGAAGGAATATAGAAGATATAATTATTACCTAGGATGAAGAGATGACGTATGGAGTCATTATACGAGCCCTGTTTCGTTGATGATTCCGGGACGTAATCATCCTAAGGGGGAGATAATTGTAACGCCCGTAGATCCGGGCTAGGCAATTTAGAGGCAATAGGGGTCGAAAACGACTTTTCGACAAAAGATTATTTAGAATAAATAATCTTAACCAAGTTGTGGAATATGTCACAAGGTTTCCGTACATATAAAGAACGCCGAAATCCGAGTTATAACGAAGAAGTTATGGCCCGTCGAAGTTTTACGGCAAAACCGGCACGGCACCGGGAAGCGTAAATAGTGAATTTACGCTAGAGTGAGATTTAGCCTTAGCAATCTAAACGAAAGTTGTAGAATATGTTAAACTAAGAGCGTCGATAAAAAGAACGCCCAAATCTGACTTCGTATGAGGAAGTTATGATTTTTCTAAGATTCGGCTTAGCAGTGCACGGCCCGAAACTCGAATTTTAGTTTGAGCGGTTTTTGGCTTACGCGACCTAAATGAGAGTTGAAGATCTCATTAATAGGAACTCAACGGTAAAAAGATGGACGAAAACGGAGTTCGTATGAAGGAGTTACGAATTCTTCGCGGTCATTTAACAGTCTAAACTCCTCCTACTGTTAAATTTGAGATCGGTCGAGAATTAGCCGACGGAGTGTAAATGAAAGTTGTAGATCTTGATTTTACCTACGCGTGGATATAAAGAACGTCGAAAACGGAGCTCGTATGCAAAAGTTATGATTTTTCTAAGTTCGAAGGCTGATACGCGATAGGGGGTGACGTGGCACCACCAGAATTGGACACGTGGCACCACCAGAAGGTTGCCACATGCACCAACTCAGCGAGTCATGACTCAGACTCGGTGAGTCCATCAGATTTCTCTCCTATAAATAGAGGTGCCGGGTTCCCTCATTTTCTCACCCCTCAACCTTCTTCTTTCTCTCTCTATACTCTCTCTCTAAGCTCCCTAACCCCCCTAAAAGCCTAGGTAAACCCCCTAGCACCCGAAGGAAGCCCCGAGGCTCCCGGAGTCTCGAGAAAAGAGCCTTTCGGCTCTGGAACGCTGCTCCAGCGAAGCCCGGTTTTGCGAAAAACCCGCTGTAAGTGAGCTGTACCTACCCTATCTTTAGTATAGCTTATGTTTTAATATAGTAACATTATTAGGAACTTATAATGAGTATTTCGGCTATTATTATGAGTTATATGGAGTGTTATTTAACGCTTATATAATAATAATAATAGCTAGACTATTAGTTTGTCGCGGTTATCGTTAGACTAAACCCTAGTGGTATTGATACTAGGTTTTCTCGAAGGAAATTGTTTTGAGAGTATCGAAGCGCTGTTCGAGTGCTGAGTCACCACCTACTCAGGTGAGTGCATAGTCCCTTTCATCTTACACATAGATATGAAGTATTTTATATAAACTACGTGCTATGTGTGCATATTATCTGAATACTTGTTGTCTAAGCTGGATGAACGTTTTATACATGTTTTAAAGAATTTAAACTGTATACGTATTTTATATATACGAATATGTTGGGTATGAGATGGGTAGATGAATGATGAGAGATAGAAGATGATGTGAGTATACATTGGCAGCTATAGACTTAGTGCCTATGGGACAAACACCGGTAGCTATGGACTTAGTACCTGTTAGACGTTGGTAGCTATGGATTTAGTACCTGTTGGGAATTGGTAGCTATGGACTTAGTACCTATTAGTTAGACGCTGGTAGCTAAGGATTTAGTACCTGTAGGAATTGGTAGCTATGGACTTAGTACCTGTTGAACATTGGTAGCTATGGACTTAGTACCTATTAGATAAAGACTGGTAGCTATGGATTTAGTACCCGATGAGTAGACTATAGCAACTATGGAATTAGTGCTTTACGAACGAACATTGGCAGCTATGGATTTAGTGTCAGTCCTATGACCCTAGAAGTAAGGGACTTTGGAATAAATGAATGCAGGATAGATGACTCTTAGGTTAAATCCTTAAGAGTAAAGAAGATAATGGGGATTGGGTAATTGGGCTGATTGTTTGATTGTATAAACATAATAATTATATTATTGTGGGTTGAAAACCCTATGTACTCACCAGGTTTCCCAACCTGACCCACTCAGTTTATTTATATCACAGGTGTTGATACGAAGTCACATTACACTGAGAGATTAAAGAGATGTAGATCACTAGTGTAAATAAATGTAAGTTCCGTTTATGCTTATGTTCCTGTATTGACAATGACATCCCAAAAGTTTTAAAATGAATAAAATACGTTTCTTTGAAAATGTTTTGATAACGCATTTATCGTATTTTTCTGGGAACAAATTCCGCAATATTTTTATAAAAAGTAGTACTCTGATTTTATAAAGCATAAACGAAATCGGTCTTTTCTGGCCGTAATTTTGGGGATGTCACAGTTGGTATCAGAGCATTAGTTTAAGCGAACTAGGAATATGGATTTATTTCTACACTTAAACTTAGAATGCTAAGCGATGATTGTGAGGTGTGAGCACTAGCTTATTTAGGGAAAATTCCTAACATGCTTTCATGTGCTAAATGTTTTATGATATGCATTATATGAACGGATCTATGGTCTGTTGCCGACCGGATCTGGAAACTTTATGTGTTCAGATTTCTAAACGTTTAATCATGGTATTAGAACTGACATATAATTTTTCGAAGAGATAAGGAGAATTACACATCGATCATAAATAAAATCTTCTCTATCTAAATTCTCGTCACTCTACACTGGACATCTAAATTCGATGTATAGATCGACATGATGAACACTCAAAGCGGATTCGGAGATAGTAACCCGTAGCCTAAGCCTCAAGCGATTGAGCGTACACGAGAAGTAGAAGTTGCACCCGAGCCAATCACGATGGAAGGAGTACAGGCAATGGTGCGGATGATGTTGGATCAACAGATGAGAGAAACAAGGTGCTTAATTCAACAAAGTAAGGACGAACTTACTGTGCCAGTACGCCAGGCACCCGCTCTTGAGGCAACCATCTGGGTTGCTAAGTTTGTCGGAAAGAAGATCAATGATAGGATCGCCAACAAAGTTGAAGTTGGCAAGAAGAGGAAATTTGAGGGATCTTCAAGGTCCAATAGGAAAAACTTATCTTCACAGTCTAGAGGAGGAAGAGGTAAAGCAAAATGGTGTAACAGGAAATGCCCTAAGGAAGTGACTTGCTTTAAATGCGGGAAGATTGGTCATAATGCCCATAAATGCTCAACCAAGGAGGAAGTTTGCCTCAAGTGTAGTGGAGTGGGACACTTCAAGCAAGATTGTCCAATGAGAGCAACAACGCCAAATGTACTGCTAAAGCACTATGAGGGATATGATGAGAAGGTGACTTGCTACAAATGTGGAAGGATAGGGCATTACGCCAGCAAGTGCATGTCTAAGAGTAAGGTGTGCTATGGATGTAACAAAGAAGGACATTTACGTAGGGACTGCCCGAAAAGACATGAAGCAGCTGACAAGGTAATCAAAAGTGAGGATTGATATCCGGAGATCAAGCTATGAATGTAAACATAGTATGGTAGGGGTAGCCTAATAGAGGCACGATCTAGGGTGAACTTGAACATCTATGTAATAGTTTCAAGAAATGATAAAGCCTTCGTTTTGTTATCTGATGTGTTAAACTGTTATGTGATTTTCTTGTATGGTGACTTGGAAAACTGCGAGACAATACTTGGGACGAGTATGAGTAGGTGTGAAAGGTAGTAGATGCATATACTACCGGAAGCACAGGACTCACACTTGGATCAGGGAAAGTCACAAGGTTACCGAGAAGCCAATAATTGATTCCGTTTTATTCAAGTATGTCGTTACCATTGTTTCGGTAATGACTAAAAAGATTGTTGATATTCCGACCTGAGTGGTCATATCGAATCGAGTCCGACTACGATAAGTATGTTGCGTGGTTCAGAGAACCAAGTTCGATGTAGCGTCCGACTTAAACCAAACGATTGAAATCAAAGCGATCAATAGAAGTATCGCACTCATTGTTAAAGAAGTTGGTAGTGTGATTATATCACATTAGAACATGAAGGAAGGCATAGTTTGTTTTAGAATTTAACTTTAGGAGACCTAAGTCTAAGTGTTGCAACGTACGATGATAGATCATTAGAATATGACACATCGATCTATAGTAGTAACAAGAGAACTCATCTTAAGTTTGTACCCAGTAAGGATCAAGATTGTGACTTGAGGGTCATAATTTGGAGTCCAACCTAAGGAAGAGAGCAGGTGCACGATCAAGTACTGCTTACAGTCAATAAGACTAAGAGATAGACTTGAAGGAATATAGAAGATATAATTATTACCTAGGATGAAGAGATGACGTATGGAGTCATTATACGAGCCCTGTTTCGTTGATGATTCCGGGACGTAATCATCCTAAGGGGGAGATAATTGTAACGCCCGTAGATCCGGGCTAGGCAATTTAGAGGCAATAGGGGTCGAAAACGACTTTTCGACAAAAGATTATTTAGAATAAATAATCTTAACCAAGTTGTGGAATATGTCACAAGGTTTCCGTACATATAAAGAACGCCGAAATCCGAGTTATAACGAAGAAGTTATGGCCCGTCGAAGTTTTACGGCAAAACCGGCACGGCACCGGGAAGCGTAAATAGTGAATTTACGCTAGAGTGAGATTTAGCCTTAGCAATCTAAACGAAAGTTGTAGAATATGTTAAACTAAGAGCGTCGATAAAAAGAACGCCCAAATCTGACTTCGTATGAGGAAGTTATGATTTTTCTAAGATTCGGCTTAGTAGTGCACGGCCCGAAACTCGAATTTTAGTTTGAGCGGTTTTTGGCTTACGCGACCTAAATGAGAGTTGAAGATCTCATTAATAGGAACTCAACGGTAAAAAGATGGACGAAAACGGAGTTCGTATGAAGGAGTTACGAATTCTTCGCGGTCATTTAATAGTCTAAACTCCTCCTACTGTTAAATTTGAGATCGGTCGAGAATTAGCCGACGGAGTGTAAATGAAAGTTGTAGATCTTGATTTTACCTACGCGTGGATATAAAGAACGTCGAAAACGGAGCTCGTATGCGAAAGTTATGATTTTTCTAAGTTCGAAGGCTGATACGCGATAGGGGGTGACGTGGCACCACCAGAATTGGACACGTGGCACCACCAGAAGGTTGCCACATGCACCAACTCAGCGAGTCATGACTCAGACTCGGTGAGTCCATCAGATTTCTCTCCTATAAATAGAGGTGCCGGGTTCCCTCATTTTCTCACCCCTCAACCTTCTTCTTTCTCTCTCTATACTCTCTCTCTAAGCTCCCTAACCCCCCTAAAAGCCTAGGTAAACCCCCTAGCACCCGAAGGAAGCCCCGAGGCTCCCGGAGTCTCGAGAAAAGAGCCTTTCGGCTCTGGAACGCTGCTCCAGCGAAGCCCGGTTTTGCGAAAAACCCGCTGTAAGTGAGCTGTACCTACCCTATCTTTAGTATAGCTTATGTTTTAATATAGTAACATTATTAGGAACTTATAATGAGTATTTCGGCTATTATTATGAGTTATATGGAGTGTTATTTAACGCTTATATAATAATAATAATAGCTAGACTATTAGTTTGTCGCGGTTATCGTTAGACTAAACCCTAGTGGTATTGATACTAGGTTTTCTCGAAGGAAATTGTTTTGAGAGTATCGAAGCGCTGTTCGAGTGCTGAGTCACCACCTACTCAGGTGAGTGCATAGTCCCTTTCATCTTACACATAGATATGAAGTATTTTATATAAACTACGTGCTATGTGTGCATATTATCTGAATACTTGTTGTCTAAGCTGGATGAACGTTTTATACATGTTTTAAAGAATTTAAACTGTATACGTATTTTATATATACGAATATGTTGGGTATGAGATGGGTAGATGAATGATGAGAGATAGAAGATGATGTGAGTATACATTGGCAGCTATAGACTTAGTGCCTATGGGACAAACACCGGTAGCTATGGACTTAGTACCTGTTAGACGTTGGTAGCTATGGATTTAGTACCTGTTGGGAATTGGTAGCTATGGACTTAGTACCTATTAGTTAGACGCTGGTAGCTAAGGATTTAGTACCTGTAGGAATTGGTAGCTATGGACTTAGTACCTGTTGAACATTGGTAGCTATGGACTTAGTACCTATTAGATAAAGACTGGTAGCTATGGATTTAGTACCCGATGAGTAGACTATAGCAGCTATGGAATTAGTGCTTTACGAACGAACATTGGCAGCTATGGATTTAGTGTCAGTCCTATGACCCTAGAAGTAAGGGACTTTGGAATAAATGAATGCAGGATAGATGACTCTTAGGTTAAATCCTTAAGAGTAAAGAAGATAATGGGGATTGGGTAATTGGGCTGATTGTTTGATTGTATAAACATAATAATTATATTATTGTGGGTTGAAAACCCTATGTACTCACCAGGTTTCCCAACCTGACCCACTCAGTTTATTTATATCACAGGTGTTGATACGAAGTCACATTACACTGAGAGATTAAAGAGATGTAGATCACTAGTGTAAATAAATGTAAGTTCCGTTTATGCTTATGTTCCTGTATTGACAATGACATCCCAAAAGTTTTAAAATGAATAAAATACGTTTCTTTGAAAATGTTTTGATAACGCATTTATCGTATTTTTCTGGGAACAAATTCCGCAATATTTTTATAAAAAGTAGTACTCTGATTTTATAAAGCATAAACGAAATCGGTCTTTTCTGGCCGTAATTTTGGGGATGTCACAGTTGGTATCAGAGCATTAGTTTAAGCGAACTAGGAATATGGATTTATTTCTACACTTAAACTTAGAATGCTAAGCGATGATTGTGAGGTGTGAGCACTAGCTTATTTAGGGAAAATTCCTAACATGCTTTCATGTGCTAAATGTTTTATGATATGCATTATATGAACGGATCTATGGTCTGTTGCCGACCGGATCTGGAAACTTTATGTGTTCAGATTTCTAAACGTTTAATCATGGTATTAGAACTGACATATAATTTTTCGAAGAGATAAGGAGAATTACACATCGATCATAAATAAAATCTTCTCTATCTAAATTCTCGTCACTCTACACTGGACATCTAAATTCGATGTATAGATCGACATGATGAACACTCAAAGCGGATTCGGAGATAGTAACCCGTAGCCTAAGCCTCAAGCGATTGAGCGTACACGAGAAGTAGAAGTTGCACCCGAGCCAATCACGATGGAAGGAGTACAGGCAATGGTGCGGATGATGTTGGATCAACAGATGAGAGAAACAAGGTGCTTAATTCAACAAAGTAAGGACGAACTTACTGTGCCAGTACGCCAGGCACCCGCTCTTGAGGCAACCATCTGGGTTGCTAAGTTTGTCGGAAAGAAGATCAACGATAGGATCGCCAACAAAGTTGAAGTTGGCAAGAAGAGGAAATTTGAGGGATCTTCAAGGTCCAATAGGAAAAACTTATCTTCACAGTCTAGAGGAGGAAGAGGTAAAGCAAAATGGTGTAACAGGAAATGCCCTAAGGAAGTGACTTGCTTTAAATGCGGGAAGATTGGTCATAATGCCCATAAATGCTCAACCAAGGAGGAAGTTTGCCTCAAGTGTAGTGGAGTGGGACACTTCAAGCAAGATTGTCCAATGAGAGCAACAACGCCAAATGTACTGCTAAAGCACTATGAGGGATATGATGAGAAGGTGACTTGCTACAAATGTGGAAGGATAGGGCATTACGCCAGCAAGTGCATGTCTAAGAGTAAGGTGTGCTATGGATGTAACAAAGAAGGACATTTACGTAGGGACTGCCCGAAAAGACATGAAGCAGCTGACAAGGTAATCAAAAGTGAGGATTGATATCCGGAGATCAAGCTATGAATGTAAACATAGTATGGTAGGGGTAGCCTAATAGAGGCACGATCTAGGGTGAACTTGAACATCTATGTAATAGTTTCAAGAAATGATAAAGCCTTCGTTTTGTTATCTGATGTGTTAAACTGTTATGTGATTTTCTTGTATGGTGACTTGGAAAACTGCGAGACAATACTTGGGACGAGTATGAGTAGGTGTGAAAGGTAGTAGATGCATATACTACCGGAAGCACAGGACTCACACTTGGATCAGGGAAAGTCACAAGGTTACCGAGAAGCCAATAATTGATTCCGTTTTATTCAAGTATGTCGTTACCATTGTTTCGGTAATGACTAAAAAGATTGTTGATATTCCGACCTGAGTGGTCATATCGAATCGAGTCCGACTACGATAAGTATGTTGCGTGGTTCAGAGAACCAAGTTCGATGTAGCGTCCGACTTAAACCAAACGATTGAAATCAAAGCGATCAATAGAAGTATCGCACTCATTGTTAAAGAAGTTGGTAGTGTGATTATATCACATTAGAACATGAAGGAAGGCATAGTTTGTTTTAGAATTTAACTTTAGGAGACCTAAGTCTAAGTGTTGCAACGTACGATGATAGATCATTAGAATATGACACATCGATCTATAGTAGTAACAAGAGAACTCATCTTAAGTTTGTACCCAGTAAGGATCAAGATTGTGACTTGAGGGTCATAATTTGGAGTCTAACCTAAGGAAGAGAGCAGGTGCACGATCAAGTACTGCTTACAGTCAATAAGACTAAGAGATAGACTTGAAGGAATATAGAAGATATAATTATTACCTAGGATGAAGAGATGACGTATGGAGTCATTATACGAGCCCTGTTTCGTTGATGATTCCGGGACGTAATCATCCTAAGGGGGAGATAATTGTAACGCCCGTAGATCCGGGCTAGGCAATTTAGAGGCAATAGGGGTCGAAAACGACTTTTCGACAAAAGATTATTTAGAATAAATAATCTTAACCAAGTTGTGGAATATGTCACAAGGTTTCCGTACATATAAAGAACGCCGAAATCCGAGTTATAACGAAGAAGTTATGGCCCGTCGAAGTTTTACGGCAAAACCGGCACGGCACCGGGAAGCGTAAATAGTGAATTTACGCTAGAGTGAGATTTAGCCTTAGCAATCTAAACGAAAGTTGTAGAATATGTTAAACTAAGAGCGTCGATAAAAAGAACGCCCAAATCTGACTTCGTATGAGGAAGTTATGATTTTTCTAAGATTCGGCTTAGTAGTGCACGGCCCGAAACTCGAATTTTAGTTTGAGCGGTTTTTGGCTTACGCGACCTAAATGAGAGTTGAAGATCTCATTAATAGGAACTCAACGGTAAAAAGATGGACGAAAACGGAGTTCGTATGAAGGAGTTACGAATTCTTCGCGGTCATTTAACAGTCTAAACTCCTCCTACTGTTAAATTTGAGATTGGTCGAGAATTAGCCGACGGAGTGTAAATGAAAGTTGTAGATCTTGATTTTACCTACGCGTGGATATAAAGAACGTCGAAAACGGAGCTCGTATGCGAAAGTTATGATTTTTCTAAGTTCGAAGGCTGATACGCGATAGGGGGTGACGTGGCACCACCAGAATTGGACACGTGGCACCACCAGAAGGTTGCCACATGCACCAACTCAGCGAGTCATGACTCAGACTCGGTGAGTCCATCAGATTTCTCTCCTATAAATAGAGGTGCCGGGTTCCCTCATTTTCTCACCCCTCAACCTTCTTCTTTCTCTCTCTATACTCTCTCTCTAAGCTCCCTAACCCCCCTAAAAGCCTAGGTAAACCCCCTAGCACCCGAAGGAAGCCCCGAGGCTCCCGGAGTCTCGAGAAAAGAGCCTTTCGGCTCTGGAACGCTGCTCCAGCGAAGCCCGGTTTTGCGAAAAACCCGCTGTAAGTGAGCTGTACCTACCCTATCTTTAGTATAGCTTATGTTTTAATATAGTAACATTATTAGGAACTTATAATGAGTATTTCGGCTATTATTATGAGTTATATGGAGTGTTATTTAACGCTTATATAATAATAATAATAGCTAGACTATTAGTTTGTCGCGGTTATCGTTAGACTAAACCCTAGTGGTATTGATACTAGGTTTTCTCGAAGGAAATTGTTTTGAGAGTATCGAAGCGCTGTTCGAGTGCTGAGTCACCACCTACTCAGGTGAGTGCATAGTCCCTTTCATCTTACACATAGATATGAAGTATTTTATATAAACTACGTGCTATGTGTGCATATTATCTGAATACTTGTTGTCTAAGCTGGATGAACGTTTTATACATGTTTTAAAGAATTTAAACTGTATACGTATTTTATATATACGAATATGTTGGGTATGAGATGGGTAGATGAATGATGAGAGATAGAAGATGATGTGAGTATACATTGGCAGCTATAGACTTAGTGCCTATGGGACAAACACCGGTAGCTATGGACTTAGTACCTGTTAGACGTTGGTAGCTATGGATTTAGTACCTGTTGGGAATTGGTAGCTATGGACTTAGTACCTATTAGTTAGACGCTGGTAGCTAAGGATTTAGTACCTGTAGGAATTGGTAGCTATGGACTTAGTACCTGTTGAACATTGGTAGCTATGGACTTAGTACCTATTAGATAAAGACTGGTAGCTATGGATTTAGTACCCGATGAGTAGACTATAGCAACTATGGAATTAGTGCTTTACGAACGAACATTGGCAGCTATGGATTTAGTGTCAGTCCTATGACCCTAGAAGTAAGGGACTTTGGAATAAATGAATGCAGGATAGATGACTCTTAGGTTAAATCCTTAAGAGTAAAGAAGATAATGGGGATTGGGTAATTGGGCTGATTGTTTGATTGTATAAACATAATAATTATATTATTGTGGGTTGAAAACCCTATGTACTCACCAGGTTTCCCAACCTGACCCACTCAGTTTATTTATATCACAGGTGTTGATACGAAGTCACATTACACTGAGAGATTAAAGAGATGTAGATCACTAGTGTAAATAAATGTAAGTTCCGTTTATGCTTATGTTCCTGTATTGACAATGACATCCCAAAAGTTTTAAAATGAATAAAATACGTTTCTTTGAAAATGTTTTGATAACGCATTTATCGTATTTTTCTGGGAACAAATTCCGCAATATTTTTATAAAAAGTAGTACTCTGATTTTATAAAGCATAAACGAAATCGGTCTTTTCTGGCCGTAATTTTGGGGATGTCACAGTTGGTATCAGAGCATTAGTTTAAGCGAACTAGGAATATGGATTTATTTCTACACTTAAACTTAGAATGCTAAGCGATGATTGTGAGGTGTGAGCACTAGCTTATTTAGGGAAAATTCCTAACATGCTTTCATGTGCTAAATGTTTTATGATATGCATTATATGAACGGATCTATGGTCTGTTGCCGACCGGATCTGGAAACTTTATGTGTTCAGATTTCTAAACGTTTAATCATGGTATTAGAACTGACATATAATTTTTCGAAGAGATAAGGAGAATTACACATCGATCATAAATAAAATCTTCTCTATCTAAATTCTCGTCACTCTACACTGGACATCTAAATTCGATGTATAGATCGACATGATGAACACTCAAAGCGGATTCGGAGATAGTAACCCGTAGCCTAAGCCTCAAGCGATTGAGCGTACACAAGAAGTAGAAGTTGCACCCGAGCCAATCACGATGGAAGGAGTACAGGCAATGGTGCGGATGATGTTGGATCAACAGATGAGAGAAACAAGGTGCTTAATTCAACAAAGTAAGGACGAACTTACTGTGCCAGTACGCCAGGCACCCGCTCTTGAGGCAACCATCTGGGTTGCTAAGTTTGTCGGAAAGAAGATCAACGATAGGATCGCCAACAAAGTTGAAGTTGGCAAGAAGAGGAAATTTGAGGGATCTTCAAGGTCCAATAGGAAAAACTTATCTTCACAGTCTAGAGGAGGAAGAGGTAAAGCAAAATGGTGTAACAGGAAATGCCCTAAGGAAGTGACTTGCTTTAAATGCGGGAAGATTGGTCATAATGCCCATAAATGCTCAACCAAGGAGGAAGTTTGCCTCAAGTGTAGTGGAGTGGGACACTTCAAGCAAGATTGTCCAATGAGAGCAACAACGCCAAATGTACTGCTAAAGCACTATGAGGGATATGATGAGAAGGTGACTTGCTACAAATGTGGAAGGATAGGGCATTACGCCAGCAAGTGCATGTCTAAGAGTAAGGTGTGCTATGGATGTAACAAAGAAGGACATTTACGTAGGGACTGCCCGAAAAGACATGAAGCAGCTGACAAGGTAATCAAAAGTGAGGATTGATATCCGGAGATCAAGCTATGAATGTAAACATAGTATGGTAGGGGTAGCCTAATAGAGGCACGATCTAGGGTGAACTTGAACATCTATGTAATAGTTTCAAGAAATGATAAAGCCTTCGTTTTGTTATCTGATGTGTTAAACTGTTATGTGATTTTCTTGTATGGTGACTTGGAAAACTGCGAGACAATACTTGGGACGAGTATGAGTAGGTGTGAAAGGTAGTAGATGCATATACTACCGGAAGCACAGGACTCACACTTGGATCAGGGAAAGTCACAAGGTTACCGAGAAGCCAATAATTGATTCCGTTTTATTCAAGTATGTCGTTACCATTGTTTCGGTAATGACTAAAAAGATTGTTGATATTCCGACCTGAGTGGTCATATCGAATCGAGTCCGACTACGATAAGTATGTTGCGTGGTTCAGAGAACCAAGTTCGATGTAGCGTCCGACTTAAACCAAACGATTGAAATCAAAGCGATCAATAGAAGTATCGCACTCATTGTTAAAGAAGTTGGTAGTGTGATTATATCACATTAGAACATGAAGGAAGGCATAGTTTGTTTTAGAATTTAACTTTAGGAGACCTAAGTCTAAGTGTTGCAACGTACGATGATAGATCATTAGAATATGACACATCGATCTATAGTAGTAACAAGAGAACTCATCTTAAGTTTGTACCCAGTAAGGATCAAGATTGTGACTTGAGGGTCATAATTTGGAGTCCAACCTAAGGAAGAGAGCAGGTGCACGATCAAGTACTGCTTACAGTCAATAAGACTAAGAGATAGAGTTGAAGGAATATAGAAGATATAATTATTACCTAGGATGAAGAGATGACGTATGGAGTCATTATACGAGCCCTGTTTCGTTGATGATTCCGGGACGTAATCATCCTAAGGGGGAGATAATTGTAACGCCCGTAGATCCGGGCTAGGCAATTTAGAGGCAATAGGGGTCGAAAACGACTTTTCGACAAAAGATTATTTAGAATAAATAATCTTAACCAAGTTGTGGAATATGTCACAAGGTTTCCGTACATATAAAGAACGCCGAAATCCGAGTTATAACGAAGAAGTTATGGCCCGTCGAAGTTTTACGGCAAAACCGGCACGACACCGGGAAGCGTAAATAGTGAATTTACGCTAGAGTGAGATTTAGCCTTAGCAATCTAAACGAAAGTTGTAGAATATGTTAAACTAAGAGCGTCGATAAAAAGAACGCCCAAATCTGACTTCGTATGAGGAAGTTATGATTTTTCTAAGATTCGGCTTAGTAGTGCACGGCCCGAAACTCGAATTTTAGTTTGAGCGGTTTTTGGCTTACGCGACCTAAATGAGAGTTGAAGATCTCATTAATAGGAACTCAACGGTAAAAAGATGGACGAAAACGGAGTTCGTATGAAGGAGTTACGAATTCTTCGCGGTCATTTAACAGTCTAAACTCCTCCTACTGTTAAATTTGAGATCGGTCGAGAATTAGCCGACGGAGTGTAAATGAAAGTTGTAGATCTTGATTTTACCTACGCGTGGATATAAAGAACGTCGAAAACGGAGCTCGTATGCGAAAGTTATGATTTTTCTAAGTTCGAAGGCTGATACGCGATAGGGGGTGACGTGGCACCACCAGAATTGGACACGTGGCACCACCAGAAGGTTGCCACATGCACCAACTCAGCGAGTCATGACTCAGACTCGGTGAGTCCATCAGATTTCTCTCCTATAAATAGAGGTGCCGGGTTCCCTCATTTTCTCACCCCTCAACCTTCTTCTTTCTCTCTCTATACTCTCTCTCTAAGCTCCCTAACCCCCCTAAAAGCCTAGGTAAACCCCCTAGCACCCGAAGGAAGCCCCGAGGCTCCCGGAGTCTCGAGAAAAGAGCCTTTCGGCTCTGGAACGCTGCTCCAGCGAAGCCCGGTTTTGCGAAAAACCCGCTGTAAGTGAGCTGTACCTACCCTATCTTTAGTATAGCTTATGTTTTAATATAGTAACATTATTAGGAACTTATATGAGTATTTCGGCTATTATTATGAGTTATATGGAGTGTTATTTAACGCTTATATAATAATAATAATAGCTAGACTATTAGTTTGTCGCGGTTATCGTTAGACTAAACCCTAGTGGTATTGATACTAGGTTTTCTCGAAGGAAATTGTTTTGAGAGTATCGAAGCGCTGTTCGAGTGCTGAGTCACCACCTACTCAGGTGAGTGCATAGTCCCTTTCATCTTACACATAGATATGAAGTATTTTATATAAACTACGTGCTATGTGTGCATATTATCTGAATACTTGCTGTCTAAGCTGGATGAACGTTTTATACATGTTTTAAAGAATTTAAACTGTATACGTATTTTATATATACGAATATGTTGGGTATGAGATGGGTAGATGAATGATGAGAGATAGAAGATGATGTGAGTATACATTGGCAGCTATAGACTTAGTGCCTATGGGACAAACACCGGTAGCTATGGACTTAGTACCTGTTAGACGTTGGTAGCTATGGATTTAGTACCTGTTGGGAATTGGTAGCTATGGACTTAGTACCTATTAGTTAGACGCTGGTAGCTAAGGATTTAGTACCTGTAGGAATTGGTAGCTATGGACTTAGTACCTGTTGAACATTGGTAGCTATGGACTTAGTACCTATTAGATAAAGACTGGTAGCTATGGATTTAGTACCCGATGAGTAGACTATAGCAGCTATGGAATTAGTGCTTTACGAACGAACATTGGCAGCTATGGATTTAGTGTCAGTCCTATGACCCTAGAAGTAAGGGACTTTGGAATAAATGAATGCAGGATAGATGACTCTTAGGTTAAATCCTTAAGAGTAAAGAAGATAATGGGGATTGGGTAATTGGGCTGATTGTTTGATTGTATAAACATAATAATTATATTATTGTGGGTTGAAAACCCTATGTACTCACCAGGTTTCCCAACCTGACCCACTCAGTTTATTTATATCACAGGTGTTGATACGAAGTCACATTACACTGAGAGATTAAAGAGATGTAGATCACTAGTGTAAATAAATGTAAGTTCCGTTTATGCTTATGTTCCTGTATTGACAATGACATCCCAAAAGTTTTAAAATGAATAAAATACGTTTCTTTGAAAATGTTTTGATAACGCATTTATCGTATTTTTCTGGGAACAAATTCCGCAATATTTTTATAAAAAGTAGTACTCTGATTTTATAAAGCATAAACGAAATCGGTCTTTTCTGGCCGTAATTTTGGGGATGTCACATACCCCGAGGATTACTGGCGGGGGTCAGAGTAGAGTAGAGCATCCAAAGGCTCAAGGACGTGCCTGTCATCTTACAGCCAAGGAGGCTAGGACAGTACTAGATGTGGTGATTGGTATGTCTTTTCTCCTATCTATTTGTTTGTGATTGTATTATGAGCTTTCGTTTCCTTTCTGCATGAGTTATTAGGACATAGGAGATGCTAGGGATAATTTATTGTTAGGGGATCGTAGATGCATTTGCGGATAAGAGATAGGAAAGAGAATCGCCAGTCTAGGGCGAGTAGTTGTAATTCAGAAATTCAGAGATCATCAGCGGGAATTCAGATTCTTTTGAAGTTTCTTACTTCATATTGGGACGGTTATGTCGCGTATCAGCTTCGTCACCAGTAGGTAGTGGTTGGTGCTCAAAGTGGGGGAGAATTTGGAATTCTTGGATGAGACGTTAGCTATGGGAGATGTTGTCTATTGCATTTTGGATAACGGTTTCCAGAGTGGTTGGGTTGAGGCGGTCCAGGCATGCTGAAGAGTTTATATGGGTTTTGTTAGTTATATGATCAAGTTCTGAGTATATATGTGTTATAGGGTAGCAACTTGTTCTACAAGTGGATAGTGTAGGGTGTGGTTTCAACACTGTGACACTTGTTGGTGTTGTGAAGGACATTGATTAGACCTTCTTGGGCAATGGAGGGGGTGAGAATCTCCAGGATGGAGTGTTGGGGTAACTGAAGTGACAACAACGATGTCGATAGGTTATCGGGAGCATTCTAGTCATGAGCTGAGGGCTGGAGAGGTCATACCAGACTCATGTTGTGGGCTCAGAAGCAATCCAGACCTATGCTGAGGACCATGTAAGGGTATTCCAGTCATATGATGTGGGAAAAGAGATTGTTTTAGTTATGTCCCTTGTAGGAGTACGTTCTGAATGGATATTTTGTTGAGATTCGGGGTAGTTGTACTCGATTGTGATGAATCAGAGGATTATGGATGAGACGCAAGGATAGATCCTTGGATCACAAGTTATGAGTAGACCCGAGTTATGTTCATAATAGTATTCCAATCTAGGGTATTCCATCCTGAGGATGACCAGACCCTATGATTGATTGGACCTGATATGTTTGGTATTCCAACCTGAGGGTTGATTAGGCCAAACATTGGGATACGAGGGTATTCCATCCTAGGGATGACTAAACCCGTCGTAGGCATGCCTGGTATTCCAGCTCGAGGTTGATTGGGCCAGGCATGAGTGTTCATGTTTACTAGTGGGTGGATTTCGAATGAAATTGTGGGAGCTGAAGGATGCATTATCCTGTCAATGCAAAAAGGGTTCGCTCCAGGAAGAGGAAAGTTTGGGTTTCTTATACTTTGGAGCATTAGGGTTATTGTCAAGTTTGGCAAGGTGAGGCATTGGTTAGACCTTCCAATGAAGCTCAGTCAGATTCGCGACATTTTCACGTCCGACAGCTGGGAGTGCACATATCGGATGAGTAGGCGGTTGTATCGTTGGGTGATGTTAAGTTTGGAGAGCACTTGAACTATGTAAGGAGACTAGTGGCAGCATCGGAAAGGATCCGAGTAGACTTGGGAGTCAGAGTCCAAGATGTGGGAGCATTATCCTGAATTGTTCGCTGCAGCAGGCTTCGAGGACGAAGCCTAGTTTAAGTGGGGGAGAGTTATAACATTCCAATATTTGTCATTTATAGTCCCTGGGGATGGAAGTGTGAAGCCATGAAAAGTCTAAGGACTAAATTGCAATTTTGGGATCAAGAGGAGTACGCTGCGGGTACATAAGCGTATGCTGAGCATACTAGGCACGCCCTAGTACGCTGGGCATACACCAGTGTACGTACTCATGACAGAAGGAAACCCTAATATTTAGGGTTTTGGTGCTATATAAGCAACCTTATGAGCTGATAACCCTCCCTTACCTCATCCTCCACTGGTTAGAGTTGTTTTCCCTAAACCCTAGCCATTTCCTTGAGTGTGTGAGCTTATAGAGTGTATTTTGAGTGTTTTGAGAAGAAGGTGTTGCATCAAGGAGTTGGAGAAGAAGATTAAGCTTGTAGATCTGAAGTTGTTTGGTGCCCTAGAATCTCCAGAAGGTAAAATGCTTCAAACTTTATGCATGTATGTTATAGATCTTGCCATTTTAGCTTTATGGAACCATTCTTGTCCCAAAAGTCCTTAAGTTAGTGCATATTATGATTTGGACGAAATAAGGTGTCCTTTTAGACTCTAGGAAGGGTCCTAAGTGATAAAAATGATGTCCCAATGGTTGAAGGTGTCCCATGCATGTAGTAGAAGGGTCTTAATGGATTAAGACCATGTATTAAGAACTTTCTGGACGACCAAAGTGATAAAGTTCAATACTTTATGGTTCTAAGGCACATTTGGTCGATGGATCTGAAATTTAGGCTTATGTGCTTAAGCCATTAAGCACTTATTAGAGTTCTAAGAACATCTCGCATACCCCCCGTGTAAATCTAGTACGCCCAGCGTACTGGGTCAACCACCCCGTTGGTGGTCAATACAAGGCAGACTACGCCCAACGTACGTCCTCTGTTGGGTTTTATCATTTGGGCTTCGGGCTTTGGGCTGTTTATGGACTAGTTGGATTTGGGCATTTGTTGGGCTTTATGAATATGGTGTTTTAGGCCAGTTTTGAATATGGATCTTGGAATGTGGCCCAATTAGGGAGTTAGGCCCAGTTTGGTAAATTGGGCCAATCATGGGCCTTGCATATGTGGACTTGTGGACCATGGATTTGGTATTGGGCCTTCGCCCAAACTAGAGAAAAGGCAAACTGCACTATACGGATCCCCTAGTCAAGATTGATAGCCCATATGTTGACTTAGCATTTGTTATTTCGGATAGTTTGGGATTCTTGGCGGGATGGTGATTCAGGAAAGTGATTCTTCAGTTCGGATATGACATTGCGAGGTGAGTTATCCTCACTGTACTCAAGGGACTAAGGCACCAAGGCCAACCATTTGATTTGTTATTTGCAATTGCTACTGTTGTGATATGTTAGCTCGGTATCCTGGTAGATAGGATGGTTATATGCTAGTATGATCTGTTAGATTGGTATCCTAGTAGATAGGATGTGTTTATGCTTAGTGACTGATAGTTTGGTCTGACTGTCTGTATGCTGGTAGGAGATTACATGTTATACGTGCACACGATTGATTGGTAGTTGAGGATATTCTATCCCGAGGATGATAGAACCCTAGTATGTTGTCTTTATATACTGTTATATGATTATCTGATATACATGAACATGTTTGATTGGTTATGGGGGCATTCCAACCCAATGGTTGTGGGCCGAGAGAATTCCATCCCGATGATGATTGGACTCGTAGTATGTGGGCATTCCAACCCGATGGTTGAGAGCCTGGGGTATTCCAACCTGATGGTTGATTGGACCCATAGTATGTTGGCATTCCAACCCGATGGTTGAGGGGCCTGGGGTATTCCATCCCAATGGATGATTAGACCCATAGTATGCTGTTTGTTATTGTGTGTGTATTGTTGTGTGTATGGGTATTTTGGGGGTAACTCACTAAGCCTTCCATCTTATGTTTATCGATTATTGTTTCAGGCACAACAGATGACCGCGGGAAGGCGAAGGCGTGACCGTACACTTCCTCGATTTATGATTATGATTTTTGGGAACTTTGATGTTTAAACTATTTTGAAAACAAATTTGTAATGACTCTTGGTATTTGAAATGTTTTTAAAAGTTTAAATTGGCTCGATTTTTTTTGGATGTTACAACAAAAGATTTCATAGAAAACAATTTCTACTTTCTCCTTCTTGTCTATGTCACCATTGGTGTGTTTAGTCATGGCTACTTCTCCACCTCTAAGTCTGACTTGAGCTCCATCTGTAACAATAGGTGTGAGGATAGGTACATGGGTTCCTTCTACTATAGATTTCCAAACTTCTTTACCCAGTCTTCTATGGTACCTTTCCATTCTTTGAGACCAATGCTGATACTCACTTGCAACATGTATTGGAGCTCTAATTGAACCTCCAACATTGTTACATATAACTAAAGAGTAATGTTGTGCCATTTTCTGATAGTTTTCTTTGAAAAAGGATGAGCTAAGTCATATATATGGCCTTTCAAATCAAAGTTTTTCTAAAAGATTGATGTAATTTTTCAGAAAAGCTAAAAAACAACCACTATGGCTCTAATACCAATTATTAAGTGAACAACCTATGCTTGAGATTATGTTGTAGAAATTAAGTTAATCTCTTGGATCTTTTCTTAGCTCAAGAATAATTAAGTGCGGAATATGAAGAACATTTTAAATTTAAAATATCGCAACAATAGTACTGAATAAACATAAGCAAGATAAACGATACTTGTTGAATCATAATTAGGTTAGCTTGCAAACATATATTAGTAAATGAAGAACAACAAAGTATGAATGGAGGAGGAGACTTTCATTTCAGTATAGATTACAAAGAAATAGGATTTGAGACACTTTTGGATAATAACCAATACCACCTATCTATAGCTTAACATTTTCTAGCTAATGATTGAATAGTACAAAGGGTATGGAGAACAGGTAGCCATGCTTACCACGCCTGTTATGAAAAAGTAATACCAAATACTCAATGTTAGAAAAAGCTAAACTTTGTACAACAGTCTTCACAACACTCGAAAACAAAACATTAGAATCTTCGCACAAGCTCCTTCACTCAATTCTTTGCATATCCAACTTCACTCAAATAAACTGTTCCGATTACCAAAATAACAAAATCTTTGCATACCCCTTTTTTAGCAAAAACTTCGCACACCCCAAAAATGGGCTGAAAAATATGGTTTTAAAAAAAATTGGTTGCGGGGGTAAACATGTAAAATGGTGTGAAATTAAAGGTTAAGGGGTGAAACTTCGATGTTTAAGGGGTTAATTATGGTGGGGACCGATGTTGGGGTGAAAAATAAAAATAGGACAACAAATGAATGCAAAAAATGTATCTGCAGGATGATTTTTGTCTCCTGCAGTGGTAGGAGAAAATAAGATGCGAATCTGGCTCTGATACCAGTTGTTTAGAGAAGAACTTTTGCTTGAGATTATGATGCAGAAATTAAGTTAATTTCTTGGATCTTTGGTTAGCTCAACAATAATTAAGTATGGAATATAAAGAACAGTTTATATTGGAAATATAGAAGCAATAATACTAAATAAGCATAAGCAGGATAAATAATAATTGTTGAATCGTAACTAGTTTTGCTTGCAAACACAAGTTAGTAAAAGCATAATACCAAGTATGAATGGAGAATGAGACTTTCATTTCAGTAAAGATTACAAAGAAGATGAGATTTGAGAAACTTTTGGATAATAACCCATACCACCTATTTATAGTTAAACGTTTTCTAGCTAATGACTGACTAGTAAAAAAGGTAAGGAGAATAGATGGCTATGCGTGCCACACATGTTCTGAAAAATACTACCAAATACTCAATGTCAGATAAAGTTGAACGTTGCACTACACTCTTTGAAGCACTCCACGACACAACATTAAACTCTTAGTACAAGAAATCCATTTTTTTGCATGCTTCAGTCAAACAAACTCTTCGCATTACCACAAGAACAAAATCTTCGCATAGCCTTTTTTTAGCAAAAGCTTTGCATGCCCCAAAGATCTTTAGTTATTGATTGTCACTTCATGCTTCAACACTTATTTACATGCTTCCATCCACATCACTATTGTTGTTGTTGTATTGTTGGCATCACCGATCTTAGCGAAGTGAATTGTCTTTAGATGTATCATGGAGAAAAGATGGTGAGAATGAGTGATCGTTGTTAACCGCAGTTGAAGGAGACCGGGAGAAAATTAGGGGTTTTTCTTTGGAGATCAAGATTGACTGGTTTCATGTAAAAATTAGAATAGAACATGGTTGCGAATGATGCTAGCCACGTTGGCATAGCGAGAGGAGAGACCATTAATGGTGTAGATGACACGGTTTTTGTAGGGAACCTTTGCAATAGGGTCGAGATTCTCTAAAAGATCGACAAGGGATTTGATCTTGGAACAATAAGTGATGACATTGAATTCTCCCATTGATATATTATGAAGTTCAATACCAAGTTAGATTTCCCTCCTGTCATTGTTGTCCTTATTGTTGTCCTTATTGTTGTCCTGGAAAGTGTTTCAATGTTGAGCCAAACATGTCGATGAGTATCGTGTTAAAAATATTTTGTGAAAGGGTGGAATAAATCCAACCTTTCATAACAACATCTATCTTTTTTCCATTGAAGATCGGTTGGATAAGGAGTTGGAGGATCATACAAGCCATCAATCAATATGATCGATGGCATCATAGGCTTCACAGTTGGTGGCAACTAATTTTTCGCCAAGAATAAGAGGCACATGAGTGTTGATATTAGCAACACAAAAAAACTTTATGTGATGGAGGTGTGGGAGTCGACATAATGACAGAAGGTAGGAGCAAGAAGCAGGAAAAAATTTGGGTTTTGAATAGGGAAGATGATAGCTAACCGCTAAAGGAGGGAAATAAAGGAATGGCAAAATTTTTACCAAAAAACTTGTGATACAAGACATAGAATAGAATTTAAAATTCTCTCTTGCCTCTATCATACATACACAATTAATATATACATAACACATGCACATTGGTCTTGTACACAACACAAATTACAATGGGCTATGATACAAGTACATTAACACTAATGACATCTTGTTAAAAGTCTTGTTAAATGTCCTGTCATTTGAAGTCACTTGATTTACTTATTTGCTGATTCTAAAACCCTTTAAAAGTCATTGAACATTGATGTTCAAACAAACAATTAACCAATTACTGATTATATGACACACTGTTGGTGATCTTCAAACCCTTGCAGCTATACATTTTCACATATCCTCTTTATAAACAACGGTTCATAAAATTGTCCTCACTACTTCATAAAAGCATTTTCATAAAATGCTCAATGATACAAGAATATTGTTGTTTAACCAACCAATCTTTGTATTAGTTCAATAACAGGAAACAAATAGTATCAAACATAATTGGGGGTGGCGTTGGGTGGTGTTGGAGCAGATGCAACCTTCCCTCCACGTTCCGATCGACTGTTCTCAGCAAACTTAAGACTTGCTTGGTGCATCCCTTTCTGTTTCTCCTCCTCCGTCCATTCGGCAACATAATAATTCTCTTCACTACCTTTGACGATGTCTTGACTGGCCGGAAAAAACATGCTTCCCCATTGTGGGAAGTGAACAAAACTTACAGGAAGTGTACAAACGATGATCATGATACCCATGTAAGACAACCCTTTCGCAGTCGATATTGAAGCAGACGCAAAGAATATCAATTGGGTTAGTCCTGATCCAAAGTTCCCTCCGGCACCGGTCATACCAGAGATGATACCCATTGACCGCCGGGAAATGAAGGGAACGATGCCGAAGGTGGCTCCGCATGCTGCCTGTGCACCGATGGAGAAGAGCATCATAAAGGTGATGGCTAATGGTAGCGAGTTTACTAGGCCTAGGAAGACACAAAAAACACCGCCAGCTGTTTGGAGTAGCCATAAGTTCCAGAGTCGACCTCTCATTCCAAATCGTTTGGCCATGTAATCCGATGTGAACCCACCAAATGGACGAGCTAGGAGGTTTGCCATTCCGAAGCAGGCCGCAATGATTCCGGCAAGGTGAAGCTGTAGATCAAATCTGTAGATAATTCATGGGAAAACAAACGTTTACTTTAATTTGCACATATAACTAAACTTTTGTGTAGAGTAAAAAAAAACAATTCAAACCTGTCATAGAAGTATTCTGCGATCACATTGTCAATGGTCAACTCGACACCCATGGAATAACCGTAGAGAAGTACAAAGATCCATGTTCGATAGTTTGTCACAGCATACCACAATACCTACAAAACGAGAAACAAATTAGAGACAAAGAACATACCATAAATGAATGGTTAATGGTTAATGCAATATTAATTAGATATGAAGGTTTACCTTGCCGAATTTATCTTTCGCAACATCACCTTTCTTCTGAAGAGCACCGAGATTACCATCAGGCAAATCTTGACCAAGAGTCAACACAAATATCCCCATGATGGCGTTAAGCCACCCTGGTACGAAAAACGCGATCCTCCAAGCCGTGAACGGTGTTGCCCCGGCCTTCTTGATGATCTCAAACAACACCGGCATCAGGAGTTGCGTGGCTCCACCACCCATGTTCCCCCACCCAGCCGCCGTCCCGTTCACCAGCCCGATGATCTTGCTGTTAAACATGGTGCTCATCCAATATTGGCACGACACAAACGTAGCCAAAGAAAATCCGATCATGAATCTGACAGCTATGTAGCCACTAGCGTCAGCAACGAAAGACATGCAGAAGACGGTGGGTGCTGACATCATTATGAGGAAAGCACAGCCGTAGCGAGGCCCCAACAAGTCACATACCGCACCCATAACCAGCCTCGAGAAGATACTACCGGAAACTGAGGCAACGCCGGCGTTCCCAATGTCAGCTTTGGTGAGATCGAGGTTGTCCCGGATGATGGGAACGAGTGGGGCCGCCGCAAAGGTGGAGACAAAAGTAGTAAAGAAAGAGATCCACGAGAGATGGAAGGTTCTCATGTGAGGGTTTGCAAATGAGAAGAGCTTAAAGACTTTTGCTTTATGTTCAGAGTCCACAGGGAGGTCGAATTTCGCCGTGGTATCAGTGGGCACCATCGGAGAGGCAACAGAAAAGGCCAGCACTGGTTCCCGGCCGGTGACTCCATGCATGGAGGTTCCTGGAGAACCTTCGATCTCAGGCATTGTATTCTAGGTTCTTTTACTTGAATGTGATATAAGATTTATATTTTTATGTTGCTGATGTCTTAATGGAAGTGATGATAGAGGTAGAGTTTATATAGGCTTCCGGAGACAAAGAAACATGAATGTATGACTTATTCAGAAGGGTTCATATTCCTAAATATGGTTAGTTAATGGGGTTGACAAATGAGAAGGGTTAAGATAGATAGCTAGTGGGGATTACCAAAAGGTTGTGATCAGTTATATGTTTTCTAAAGGAACCCGTTCGCCGCATCTTGTGTAAAGGAACAGTGTTTAGGCTCACCAGATATCCCAAAAGATGCTTATTACCCCTCACGATACAAGTGACAATTTAACTGAGTGTCATCGTCATTTATCAAGCTGTATTTTTAATTAAAAAAAAACATCAATTTGTTTTTTATCTATTCAAAAAAAACCCAACCAACTTAATATTTTATCTTAAAAAAGTCCAACAAAATTTCTAAACCATTAAAAAAAACGTCACTACTACAAAAAGACTCATATGTCCCGGTTAATTCAATTAAATAACCCGGTTTTGAACCGGGTCTTATGCCGTGCGAGTCCTATGTGAAAAAGTAAATAACAACCGGTTTCAAAACCGGCTCCTATTAGTATAAAAAGGACGCGACTTTTTGCAAAAAACAGGATATATAACCAAATTAGAATTGAATTAAGCGGGTCTTCACAAACCATGTTTGCCTGCATCAAAATCTGACCATCATGAAACCTACAACATGTTTAGTTTGTCAGCATATAATTGTTATGGAAAAGAAATGCAAATATGTTTATATTTTAACATTTAATCACCCCTCATGTGAAGTGACTCACAGGTAGCACAAAAGTAAATACACCTTTCATTTTGATATTCACTTCATTTTCTAAGGAACCAATAATGAAACAAAATTTACTATAAAAAATATTGAAACTAAATGATATGATGTAATAGAAGAAAACACATAAGTATGTGAACATGCTTGAAATGGAATCAAAAACCAAAGCTTTTGTGGACGAGAGCACTATAAAACTAGATAAGATTGTGGTATTAATTATCATATATTGTACTTCCTATAGTATAGGAGGTTGTTATTGTTTCCTTTTTGTGGATTTTGTATCCCTATATATGTATACCCTCTGTTATCTTAATAAATATATGAAGCCTTCATATGAATCTTTTTGCTTACATGGTATCAGAGCATACAAAATATATTTTCTCTCAAATCTAAATCACCCATCGAATCACAATGACAGACAAAGATTCCTCTGTTCCTCAAGAACCCTGTTTCGTCGTCCAGGATCCTCCCTTTCCAACTGGGATTATCCTAGATGATACCAATTATCAGTTGTGGTCTCAACTAATGGAGATGAGGATTGGAGCACAAAATAAACTAGGATTCCTAACGGGATCCTCCACGAAACCAGAATCTGGTGAAAAACAAATCGAAACTTGGCTCATGGATAACAATCGGGTCACGAGTTAGCTCATAGATTCGATGAGCCCAACTTTGATCCCCAGATTCATCTGATTGAAGACGGCGAAAGAGATCTGGGACGCGGTGGCTAAAACATTCTATGATGAGACAGACGAGACGCAACTATTCGAATTGAACCGGAGGTCGTTCAGTACAAGGCAAAACGGACGGCCACTCGCAACATACTACAATGAACTGCTAGGGATCTTCCAAGAAATAGATACCTGGCTGATTGTTCATGAAGATGATGAAGATGATGTAAGTAAGGTGGTTTCACTGAATAAAATATTTTTCTTGCTAGATGCGAAATTCAATCAGGCACGTGGAGAAATCCTAAGGAAAGATCCACCCTTAGATCTTAAGGCATGCTATGCATTTGTGCGGAAAGATCAGTCTCAGCAGACCACCATGGAAGATGTAAAAAACGAATCGGACAGCCTTGTTCATCTCACAACCTGGAATCGGCCTTCAAAAGAAAAAAACTCGAATGACAAGAAAAATACATTTGTTTGCACTCATTGCGGAGAAGAAGGACACTCAAAACAAAGGTGTTACGAGATAGTAGGTCACCCCGAATGGTGGGATTTTTCAAAAAAAACCTCGAAGGAAGTTTGGACAAACCTCCATGGCTACGTCAAAATATGATGACGTTACCCCCATTGCGGCTCATGCAGAATCTAGTGACGATTACGGTATGTCAAATACAACTAAGTCTGTTATGAATAACTGGATTATTGACACAGGGTCGACGGATCATATGACAAATGATCCGTCCAAACTTACGTTAAAAGTCAAACCAAAACAAAATGTGGTGAAAACTGCAAATGGGAGTGTGGCTAAAGTAACCTGTGCAGGATCGGCTAAGTTGTCGAACTCTATGAATCTTGATACAGTCCTTGTGGTTCCATCTTTGTCATCAAACCTACTATCTATCAGTCAAATTATAGACCAACTTAATTGTTATGTAACGTTTTGACCGAACAATTGTGTTTTTCAAGACATCGTGACAGATCGGATTCTTGGCTATGGTATTAGGAAGGGCAAGTTGTACTATCTCGAGGAAGAAGCATCGGTTAAAGCAAATAACACAGAAGGAAGAAACTCTTTGCCTTGGTTATGGCATCGAAGATTAGGACATTTGTCTTTTGGATATTTAAAAAAACTGAAACCTGAATTTTTTTTGAGTAATAAACCTTTTGATACTAGTTGTGATGTGTGTGAGATGGCTAAAAGTCATCGGGTTTCATACTACCCAAGTGAAAATAAAACCACATTTCCACTCATGAAAATCCACTCTGACGTATGGGGGCCAGCAAAAATAGCAACTTCATGTGGTTATCGTTTTTTTGTTACTTTTATTGATGAATTTTCACGAATGATTTGGATCTCCCCTCTTAAACATAAAAGTGACGTGACACATGCTTTTAATGAACTTTACTTACACATTAAAACTCAATACAAAAGTGAGATTAAAGTCCTCCAATCCGATAATGGAGGAGAATATGTCAATCATGACATGGAGGTGTTTTGCAGGGAGAACTTGATTAGACACCAGACTTCGTGTACGAACACACCACAATAAAATGGGCACGCGGAAAGAAGAAACAAGAAAATTCTAGAAATTATACGAGCCTCTTTGTTTGATATGAAGATGCCACACAAATATCGGGGAGAAGTGGTACGAAATGTTGCGTATTTGATGAATCAGACACCATCACGAGTTATTGAATTTAAAACTCCACTACAACTCGTACACGAAAAACTTGGACTTCCAATCGGGTCCAATCTTGAGCCACGAGTATTTGGGTGCGTCGCATATGTACATCATAATGTGGGAAAGCTAGAGCCAAGGGCGATAAGATGTATTTTTCTGGGGTATGCAGACTTCAAGAAAGGGCAAAGGTGTTATGAACCAAAATAAAATAAAATGTACGTCACTCGAGATGTTAGTTTTCACGAAAACATCTCTTATTTTTCACATGAATATTTCTCTCAGGGGGGAGAGGATGTATGAGGGTAACTTGCATGAGAAAAATAATAGGCTTGGTGAGATAGTAGATGGACTCGATGGTAATGAAGATGGGCAAGAAATAACTTGTGGGCAAGAGAATTATGACTCAGGGGGAGACCATGAAAGCCCAGAGGTGCAGTTCGAAAGCCCAAAGATGCAGCCTGAGTCGGATAGTACAATGAGTCCAAACCAAACTAATACCCAGCCGGATCCGACGTTGTCACAAGGTATGCAAATTAACGATTTTACTAATGGTTCTCCTGAGGTCGTTGATGTACATGTACCATAAGTGGCCCGAGTCGGATAGTACAATGAGTCCAAACCAAACTAATACCCAGCCGGATCCGACGTTGTCACAAGGTATGCAAATTAAGAGGAGTTCCAAGGAAACAGTACCAGCCGGACCTAAAGTCAAAATCGAAGTATCCGATTAATTATTACGTTTCCACTGAAAGATTGGTGGAACCACAACAACGTATGGTGGAAGAATTAGCTTCTGTAGTTATTCCTAAAACTATTCACGAAGCTATGGAAGATCCAAAGTTGAGGAAAGCCGTATTCGAAGAATTAGATGCGTTGAAACAGAATCAGACATGGGACGAAGTCATACTCCCTTCCGGAAAGAAAACTGTGTGATGTAGATGGGTCTTCACAGTTAAGCTGGATTCGAATGGAAAGATTGATAGATACAAGGCGAGAATAGTCGCGAAAGGCTACACACAAAAATATGGCATAGACTACGAAGATACTTTGCACCAGTGGCAAAGATAAATACTATCTGAATTCTTGTTTCGATCGTTGCGAATAAGGATTGGCCGTTAAGACAATTTGGCGTTATAAACACGTTCTTAAATGGTTATTTGGAAGAAGTGTTTATGGAACCTCCTCCCGGAATGGATTATGGTGACAACGTATGTAAGTTAAAAAAAGGCGTTGTATGGACTAAAGCAATCTCCGGGGGCGTGGTTTGGAAGGTTTTCAAAGTTCATGAGGAAGATTGGATACAAGCAATCCGATGCAAATCATACGCTATTTGTGAAGAATAGTGGAGAAAAAATTACTGCCCTTATAGTATATGTACATGACATGGTGGTGACTGGCAATGATTCCGACGAAATAAAAAAGGTTACAGGACATACTTGGTAATGAATTTGAGTTAAAAGATCTTGGAAATCTAAGGTATTTCTTGGGTATTGAAGTAGCAAGGTCTAAACGTGGAATTATAATGAATCAACGGAAATATGTATTAGATCTTCTCGCCGAAACGGGTATGTTGGATTGTCAGCCAATAGATACACCTATTGAGGTTAATCACGATTTGACTATTCTGTCAGGTCAAGTACCAACTAACAAGGAGAGGTATCAAAAGTTGGTTGGAAAACTGATATATTTATCACACACTCGCCCAGATATTGCCTATGCAGTTAGTGTAGTGAGCAGATTTATGCATGCACCTAATGAAAATCATACGAAAGTCGTGTATAGAATTCTTCGATATTTAAAGTCATCACCGGGCAAGGGTCTATTTTTTGCAAAAAATGAAAACCTTGAAGTAGAAGGGCATACCGATGCAGATTGGGCCGGGGATAAGTCTGATGGTAAGTCAACATCGGGATATTTTACGTTTGTGGGAGGAAATTTGGTGACTAGCTTGGAGAAGTAAAAAAAAAATTGGTGTCACGTTCAAGTGCGGATGCAGAATTTAGGGGCATGGTTCATGGAGTGTTCAAATTATTATGGGTGAAACGAGTGTTGAGAGATCTTGGCTTTAGTGTGAATAAAACAATGAATTTGTATTGTGACAATCAAGCGGCGGTAAAGATTGCGAACAACCCGGTTCAACATGATAGGACCAAAGATGTCGAAGTAGATCATTATTTTATCAAAGACCACCTCGAGAAGAAAACTATTAAGTTACCATTTGTGAATTCGAAGGAACAACTAGCCGACATGCTAACAAAGGCTGTACATGCAAGACTATTCAATGGTTGTCTGGACAAGTTGGGAATGATGGACATTCATTCACCATCTTGAGGGGGAGTGTGGACGAGAGCACTCTAAAACTAGATAAGATTGTGGTATTAATTATCATATATTGTATTTCAATTCCTATAGTATATGACATTGTTATTGTTTCCTTTCTGTGAATGTTGTATCCCTATATATGTATACCCTCTGTAACCTTAATGAATATATGAAGCCTTCATACCAATCTTTTTTCTTACAACTTTCATAACTCATTTCTTTATCATAGTGAAGGACTTGGTAAATATAATGGTAAGAATGAAGAAAATAAAAAGAATTGTCATGTGCAATGTTGATCTGTTAGCTTTTAAAAGAAAAATAAATAAATAAATAAATAAATAAATAAATAAAAGATATTTAATGTTGATCTGCATAAAGTCCTCACTGAAAGGCAACTTACACATCCTTGGTTTTGCAGAAAGTTCTCATTCATCCTGCGTAGACCACCATCCATAGTTGACTTAGAATTGATCTAGTTTTTAAAAAGGTTTTTAAACAACAATGTATGGAACTACTATGAGTGCTTCGTTGTTGTTCCTACTCGACCAATTAAGAACTATTATCAGTCCATAGATGGAAAAGATACTTCATACATTCTGAAAATTGTCCATGCTGAAAAAAAATGTGTGAAACTATAAGAAAACAAAGAAAGCAATGTACATAAACAATTGCCATAATAGAAGCATAAATTTCTTAAAGATTAATCAACCAAAAAAAAAGAGGGGCAGGAGAGAAGAGGCAAAAACATACCTGATTCAATGGAGAAAGGAAATATGCATATGATGATGAGGATAAGAAAAAGGGATCTCTCAGTTAACCAAAACATGTACACTGATCCAAAGAATCAAGAAATGAGCTTCATTATAACAAATATGCAAACTTATAAATATGATTTCTATAAACTTCTTGTGGCAAATAAACACTGTTTGTTAAAAAAATTCCAAAAAAACTAAAAGATTCTTGTAAATTATAAAGTTTCCTTCCACATTTTCGAGAGAGCACAATCATGTTATTATGAAAAAAAAAGTACAGATTATCAAGCAGCTTCTCGTCAAGAGTCAAAACTCGACATGAAAATATCCATGTCAACTCCAGTTCTACTGTATTGTAATGTAGCAATCGTGCATCATTTTGACCAAATTTGTCTCGATATTCCTCAACATCGGTTTATAGCTGAAAATTATTAACAAAAAAAATGAGAAAATGTATAACTAGAAGTAACTTGCAAAGATAGTAAAACTAAAACCGGGAATGATGATGAATGAAATAGAGGGAGGGAGCGTACGTTCGAGACAAATATACTCAGATTGTAGAAAAGAAAACAATTAGAAATTAAACTATATACTTTGCAAGCTTAAGCCCCATAAAGCCATATACACTCCTTACCCCAACGAGATCTGCAAACGTTTTCCTCAATTACTTAATTACTTACCAGGGTGTGTTTGTATGTTTGTAGAATGTATGCTTTTATTTTATCTTGAAATTGTGGTTGTTTTTCCTCTAAAATTATTGTAGAAATCAAGATCATCGTTCCACATAGTTGTTCTACTACCAACTGTGTAAACCAATATAGTAATTGAAGATAAGAAGAAAATCCATTAGCTTACAGCAAATGCGAGGTATCAGACGGAGAGGACGGTGGAATAAGATAAGGCTGTGGTGGTGGTGCTCCGTTGTAGGGTTTCCAGTTCTCTGTTTATATCTCATGCCCATGTTTTCACTTTTCATAGTGTGAAATGGTGGGAGTAAGAAAATGGGCTTTATTTTTCAATTTTTTGGCGTATAAAATGACGGGGTGTGAAATATTGGCCTAAGGCACTTTTCATCCTTAACAAACTTATCGTTACATGTAAAGTTTATATATATATATATATATATATATATATATATATATATATATATATATATATATATATATATATATATATATATATATATATATATATATATATATATACTAACCGTTTATCCGCGTCAAGTGACGGGTGCGAATAGTTTCTTTTGACATTTAGTTTATTTTCGGCGGAAAATGATTAGTTTCAATTCAGTAATTAGTTTGTTTTAGGAAACATGTCATCTTAAAACGAAGACACAATGTATTGGCAAGTATGACTAAGCATTAGTTTCGATTCAATGATTCGTTTTGCCTTGTGCCACCTCTATACCATTATTTCTCCTTCAAGTCATTTCCTTGTAACGTGGTTTCATTGAATTGTCGATGGTATCTAAAACGACATCTCTTTTGCTCATTCTTCATCCAAGGACGCTCACTGTTTAAGCTACCACATGGACCAACTTGTGTTGATGTTTTGTCCAACTTAAATGTGTAATCGCCTTACATTCTTAATTATATCAAAGTTAATGTAATTTCAGTCAAGCTTAGAAATTACAAAACTTGTATTAATTTGTTTTGATGTATAATTTTTTTGGAAGTTAGTTTCCTTACGAAAATATATGATATTTGAAAAATATAATGAGTGGAGAAATATCATGAACCATTAAAAATATATCTAAAATTTAGTTTGTTGTTTATGGAAAAAATAAAAGTCTAACGTTATATGTGTTTAAAAGAAATATCGTTGTTTTATGGGTTAAAATTAAAAGTATGTTTTGTTAGAGTAAAAAAAAAGTAAAAATAAAAATAATTTGTTCTTCTGATAAAAAAAGTAAAATCTTTTATTTTGACTTGAAAATAAATTTTACGATTTTGTTTTGGGTCAAAATTGAAACAATATTGTTTTTAACAACATTCGGATTAAAAAACAAAGCTTACTCACTGTTAAACATAAAATTGTCTCTTAAGAACAATAATTTTGAAATTAATTTTACAAAATATACCTTCCTAAATATAAGAATATTAGAAAGGAAACCATCATATTTTATTGATAATTCTAAACAAAATAATACTACGTACACAACGGTTTAATAAAAAAAATATAATGTATAACAAAATTTTGAATTCAAATCCAATATTTGTTATTGTTTCAAATTTTATTCAACCTCAATGTTTAGTTTCAATTTTAGTAGCTACTTCATTTACTATGACTTTTTTACGTTTATATTACATACTTTTTTGTATTTTTTTTTTATATTACATAACATTGAATCGGATTATCTCTACCCCTTTAACCCCCACCACAAATCTGTTTAAAAAAAATAAAAGATAATTTCATTAAAAAAAACCTTGACGCTCTTTCCATCTTTCCAATAATCAATCAAAGTCATAACACAATTCCCACTATTATAATAAATCTCAACATATGCTTTCAAAATGGTTTTTCAAGTAATTATAGAATAAAATGTACATAAAAATGAAAATAAGATAACATATAACATCGATTACATGTTATATGTTACATACTTCACTTAAATAAAAAATGAAAAGGTTTGTGGTAACCAGAACTAGTTTTACTCTATAATCAACTCACCGCCCCCATTGAATAATCAAACACTTGAATGATGGTCCGTGTTTACACATCCTTTTAAGCAAAATATGAACACATGTACACCTTGTAGGAAAAAAAAGTTGTCATATACATTATTCTAACTTTTTTTCAATCAAAATGAAGTGTAAAGATGATGGATGAAGGGGAAGGCCCATGGAGTTAAGCATGAAGTTTTTCTTTGTAATTCTTTTTAAAGACTCTGATAGCTTGTAAACTTGTTCTTTTCAGTTTTGTACTAATAAGAGCACACATAGAACCATAAGCTTCAAACTATTATAATCCATGACAAATTCAGTTAGCATCAAGGTTTCTTCTAGTAAAACTAAAGCAATAACCGGTCAAAAAACTACAACAAATGATAGTAAAAACAAAACAATAGTAGGTCAAGAAAATCTTTTTTTGGATTTGTCTTCAAAAACCGAAAGGAAAAACCCAAAAAGTGAACATGGTGACATTTTTATGAAGAAAAATGGCATAACTTATATTCGTGATGCATAAACTTGGTTAACAGATGTGGAGAACAAATAATTAGCAGTCTTGACTTCTAATTAAGCTTCGATTCTAGAACATAAAATTTGCAGAGATGCTTGTAGGAATAATCACAGGTGTTGCATCAGCCAACCTTGCCAATGGAATCTTTGTTTTTCTATAATTAATATTGCTAACTTGCAATACTCGCCATAACAATCATACAAGCATAACACTTATGCTCCCACTATCATGATGATTATCATATAAGCATAACATTTATGCTCCCACTAGCTTTGACATGTATTCAGAAAACAAATGAACTTTCAGAAAACAATGCCCTATTGAATCTCTGAAATCCATATTTCTAATACCAGATGCTTCGATAAGCCTTATACACCTTTGCCTTAGATAGCTCATATGTGTGTTTAAACAATTCATAACTTATGTTACTAAGTTCCAAATGTTGAAACTAATTGCCAAATCTCACAATTCGAACTATGGAAAGGGATGCCGTAACCATAATCGAATTTGAGAATACAATTTTCACAATTGCTATCTTCTTAAAATATCTCTTAGTGAAAGCATTTCCTCACAGTCATTTTCATGAAGGAGGGAATCTTATGACACTTAGATTTTATGGTGTATGAGTTCCTATCCATGTGAATTTGCCAAAAACAAGGTTTGCGACAAATCCAAACTCATATGGACTGAACTTTCTTAATCTTGATTTCTTGCCCTATGGTAACACGAGTGCCCACCACGCCTTCCAAGTAGTTTTGGTAACTTGTCCTTACATATCAATTTACTTTCCATCGACTAAGGCTTTAGTGTGTATTCAAATGAGAACTCATAGAACTCATATACACAATTAACTCAATTGGAATGGCACAGAAACAAAACAATGTCAGCACGATAGGTTGTAAACCTCAAGTCGTGTGCTAGTGATGATCGATAAGGTTTATTCTTGATTTGTTCTTGAAACCTTTTCAAGACCATTAAGACTCCCACTGACTTCTTGACATATAAGATTCTCTTGTCAAGAAACATTTCTTGACAAACAAATATTCAGTAGTTAGTGAAGCATTTATCAAGACAAAACACTTCACACAATTGGTCCTAGTTGGTCTTTGTCTTATCCAAGACAGCACAACTTACCAATTTCAAATGTGCAAGAATAAGAAAACTTTTCCAAATTCCACATTTGATGAGTGTTATAAACCTACTTAAGACTTTTCACTCAATGTCACAATCTTGACTCTAAGACTTGATATTGGAACGAAGTATGATTGACCCTTTGATTTAACCATTTCTACAATTCTCAATTCCTCTTCTTAGACATGCAATAGCACTAAGACTCACTTAGAGGATCAATTGAGACATGGTTCTTAATCATAAGGACTTATCATAAAACACAATAAAAGGTACTCTCCCTTCTTCTTAGAATAGAGAAACTTTTATCTTTCTGCCTACTTGATTCTTCTTTATTCGTTCTACTATTCATTGAAACTCTTTCAATCAACTTAGAATTATACTTAATCTTATAAGTATAACCAATATTTACTAAACTTTAGTAAATCATGACGAATATCTTTGTCACTCTTGTGGTAGACTTGATCAACGTACGACCTAGTGTACTCGATCTCCTAGTTCTTCAATTGACACTTTGCCAAAGAATTAGTCTAAGGTTCCCAAATGTGAAAGTTTTCCATTCATCATACAATGCACATTGCATGATTCCAAGTTTCTGTCCAATTGAAACTTGGGTGATGAGAAACTCTCCCTATTTGGTAAAATTTTGACATTTCCACAAATAACACAATTAAGAATCAAATCCATTATTGCTAATAATAGAAACATTCAAACATTAATTCTTTCATACATGCCATTGCAAGGATAAATAAATAAGATAAAGTCAAAATTCATTTTATTGCGGAAAAATTTTGTCCTTACAATTCAACTCAATTGAAAAACTATGTTATTACATATTTCTTAACAATCTATTCTAACTCCAAGTAGTAGCTCAAGAATCCAATCTTCAAGTAATGCGATCGAAATCCATTTCTTCACGATCAGATTCAGCTCACTTCTTCCCTTAAACTTCCTCTCTTTTCTTCGATCCTACAAAACATCAAAATGTAATCTTATCACATCAAGTATTAAGAATCTAGAATAGGAACTTAAAAGAGTTAGTTAATGGATTTTACCTGAAGCAGAGTCATACGTCTTGACTCTCCCATCTCTTAGATCTCTCAGATAATTAGGGCAGCTTCGTTTCCAATGCCCTTTCTCTTGGCAATAAAAGCAAATAGACTCCTTTGGCACAACACATCGGACAATCACAGACTTAGTTCTTTCTGCACTTCCAATGTTGCCAGTGTCCATTGAAGTTTGGGAGTTTGATTCACTAGACAAATTTGCTTGACCAGCACGCCAAATCATTGTGATTCAGCAGCTATAAGCAAATAGGTGAGATCAATTAGGGTCACGTCGTGGTCCATCATATAGTACTCTCTAACGAACTCACTATATGATTCAGGAAGTGACTGAAGAACCCAGTCAATATCCAACCCACTTGAAATCTCGACACCCAACATGTTTAACCTATCAATGTGTGTTTTCATCTCTAAGACGTGCGCACACACAGGTTTCCCATCTTCGTGTTTACTTGCCAAAAAGGTATTGAGTGAGCTTGAACTTTTCAAGCCTTTGAACTTGTGGGTCAGGGAGAACAATTGGAGGAGGTGGAGGAAGTGAAGCATGACTCTCATTTCCTTGATCGTATCTCGGAACGTCATCTTCATTTGGAAAGCTTGTTCCAAAGGATTTGGGAAGACCATTGTAAGATTCAGACATTTACAAAACGGGAGAAATTCAAGTTATGTTGATTAGCATTCTTGATGTAACACCCAAATGAAACATCAAGCTAGGATCCAACACAATACTCTACAACCTAGAAGAGGGATGCCGTAATCTAGTTGCAGAATATTTGAAGGTAGGTAAATGACGATTTACCAATTTCCACCATGAAAAACGAAAAGGAAGATTAAGTTTTAAATGAATTGAAACTCCTAGATCTTTTGAGATTCATTGAACATTTCAATGGCATGTTTAATCTCGATTATGCCCTACTATTTGTGACTGGGATGCCGAGGATCACAAACAAGGTGTGAATAACCATACGAATCACGTGGTGCACCCAATGCTACAATCACCTAATCAATGTGCCGGTTAACCACACACGCTCCATTGATCTATGACAGACATCGAGTCACCCTTCGCTACCAATGTCATCCCTAAATTAGTGTGCCGGTTAACCACACACGCTCCACTAACGTTTGACAGGGGTACGAAGTGCAATTCTATGGATTAGCATACAATTTCACATTTTTCCTAAAGTAACTATGATTTGGGAATTTTTAAAAAAAAATATTTAGTTACTTTGTACTTCATTATACTTATAATGGAAGGTTTCTGTCCTATCCTACCCGTTCGGCTAACGACCCTCCACTAGTCAAGAGTGCGGTGGGTAAGAGTGGATACCCATTCAATCGCCATTTTATAGGCAATTTCCTTAAACACCCCTTATAGACAAGCTTCGTGAATGAGGCCTACTAACGGTAAGACTGACTGGTTACTCATACATATATAATATTAGACTTTTAATGTTATATATATAGTATAAGGGTGTATTTTACACTTTTAAAATACTAGGTGGTTTAAATTATACTTTTAATTAACCAAAATCATTATGGATTTATTAAATCTCTTTTAATTATACACTTAATTAACTTAATAAAACCATAAGGGTTTAATTTGAACTTTTCAAAATTAGGGTTTTGGATTTTAGACTTTCAAAATTAACTTTTAATCAACAATTTAAATTCCAAAACTTGAGGGCAAGTTTTGAAACTCTTCAAAACAATTAGGTTTTAATCTCACTTAAAATTTTGAATTTGAGACATTTAAATTAAAATTTTAAATATTAAAACTGTTGATTTAATAATTACCATAAATTAAACAATTAATTTAAATTATTAAATCACAAGGGATTATCAAGATCATGAGGATAATTACCAATTATACATCTAAGAAATCCAAATCCCTTGAATCCCTCTCTAAATCTCGAAAATAAGGGATGGGATAATTCAAGATCTTTAATTACCATATTTAACAATTAAAAAATAATTACAAGATATGGGATTATCCAAATCCCTAAAATTTAGGATCTAACCTTGGGAAGGAGGTAATTTCGAAATCCAAGGGTTGGAAAACCCTAGATTTCAAAATCTTGGAGGCTAAGGAAAGGATTTGGGAAACCCTAGCAAAAAACGCCATCTAGGGTTTAGCAACCCTAATTGCGAAAAAATACCTAGCCTTTAGGGTTCATTAGCCATAAACCCTAATATGTCAAGTTCATAAAACATATAAAAGCTAATTGAAAACAAAAACCTGGCTCTGATACCACTGTTGGGTTTAATACAAACAATCCTATGTGTGCATGCAACCCTAGTATTGGATCTATGTTTTCACTATTAGTTATACAGCTTTATGAACACAATAAGAAACCTGGCATGCTACTATAATTTTCGAAATTCATATATAAAACTAGAATACATACCTTTTGTTGTTATATAGCAATAACAACTAGTTCCTTGAATTTCCTTAGCTCTTGAAAGCAAGTACCACAAGTGTAGTACCTCTAATGGAGTCACAAACACCATATGCAACTTGGATGAAGAGGAGAAGAAAAGGAGGCACCAAAAACGGCTGGAAACCCTAATGGAAGTGTTGTCCACGTTTTTGGGGCTTAAGGGTCCCTTTTATACATGTAGGCTATTAGGGTTTACAACTAGGAAACCCTAATTTGACTGCTTAGGCCCTAAGCAGCCCATGGACTCCTTAAACATATCCCTTGGACGATTTCTAATGGGCTACCCATAGAATTCGTCCAACCTATATATTATTTGGTGATCCATAGCCCAATTATAATTATCTTATAATTACAACTTCAGTCCCCTTAAGTTTAATTAATCTCTTTTAACCACAAAATTAATTCTTAATTAATTCTTGACCAATATTAATTAAACAATATGATTTCTCCTTTAATATATTATTCTCATAATATATTAATAAATCATATTTAAACCTTTCTCTCCTTAAATCATCCTACATATTGCTATGGTGAAGGCAACCTAAAAGGACCATGCTCATAATCGGGTCAAGTACATACCAAAATAGTTATGGACTTAGACACTAATCCAACAGCCAATTCAGGGTAACTTACCTAAAATGTAGCTGAAATTATTATCCGAAAATCAAGAAACATTATGAAATAATCCCACAAATCTATTTACAAAAATCATAAAAACACATATATATATATATATATATATATATATATATATATATATATATATATATATATATATATATATATATATTTGAAAATTCAGGTTACCTTTATTGATGGTTATTGATTCATAAACACTCTCAAAGATCGAGAACTCGATAGCAACTCTACCAATTTGGTTAAGTTTTATGTAAATCAAGAAATACAACAATTACCAACTCATGAAACAGCCTTTCCTGAGACTTAAGGACATAATTGTAATTTTTCGTGGGACCATTACTAAAATATTTCACACAATTTCTGAGAACTCAATAGCAACTCCGCACCTTTTCAACACCTTCATCATGCCAAGCATGAAACTTTGAAAAAATAAAATTCAAATAATTTGTGACAAAAGGATCACTCATGTTAAAGGCTGACCTATAGCAGTTGAAGTGAATGGATTCTAGTATAAGAGCATGGATATATTCAAAGAATTACAATAACCACAATAAAATATTCAGAATTTCCTCTAGGGCTGCCCTTTATGCACCTTAATATATCTATCTTGGAAATCAATAAAGATATGGCCTAAAATTTGTATCTTTATTTAAACAAAAAACACGTTAGTATGATAAATTAAACAATAAAAAGTGTTTGAGTTCAAATTACCTTATATCAAGGCACTCCGTTACTCCAAAAACAAAACCAACCAACTAAATACATGTCAAATGGTAAGGTTTTCAACCTTTTATAACCAAAAAAAGGAAACGATACTTGATTTTATAGTTTAAAGATAAATGGTCACAGGTAAACTTTGACATCATGGTCAGATCATAAGTCAGAGGAATAAGTTACCGGATTTTGAACTGATACTATCTTTTATTCATGATTTCTTCTAAGAAGCCACATTTACTGTCAAGTAAATGTTATACATCATAGTAGTAGTGATTAAGACCCACTCAAGAATGTATTTTGACCTTATCTTCATGATAGATGCCTAAAGATTCCTACACTTGCCTCAAGCGCAAAAAAGTCATAAATTTGAATAGAGCCCTTAATGAAACCACATATTCCACTGATCTTGAGAAACAGACCTCCAAATCCTAACACTATTATGGTGACAAAAGAAGCAGTTGTGTAAATGTGAAGAAGGAATCATTTGAAAATTAAGTGCTTTTCAATAATAAGAAGTTAATCTGACAAAAATATATAGTCAACCGATCAAAAATAAGAAGATATTTGTATAGAATATATGGAACTGAAAAAGAAACCATAAATACAGCCAATTAATACGAACCTCTTAGAAAGTGAATGCACATCTACTGTCCAATTATGGACCTGTAAACACAGACACATATAAATGTTAGGGATTTTCTAAGATAATAAAAGAGAAGGGCATTGCTTGTTGTGGTGGATGAGGGGTACTACATACCTGAAATCAAGCAGATGTAGAATGAAATCTGCAAAATCGAGAGAAATATGTTAGACAGCTTTTGGAGAGAGTGTGATATATAAGCTTTCGGTAGGATTTCAAAAACACAGAATTCAAATTTTGAAATACAATTGAATGGTGGGTGGTGGATAGTGGTCATCGTTAGGTTAGATTTGGGGAGTTTTGGCGGTAGCGATGATCAACTAAGGTTAAGGGTCATTCCAGTGGTGTTCTTTTGAATATGTAGCTTGAAACTCAAAGTTGTGGAGGCTTTAATTGTGTTGGATGTTGTGGATGAAGGGACAAAGATGCAGAAAGCATGAAGTATCAAATAAGAAGATTGAAACTGTCAGGCGGTGATTAAATGATGGCGCTGACAACGACGATATAAATAAGTAGTTAGAAAAATCAAAAACAATATCTAATTTGTAAGTTCATTTTGTACTTCTTAATCGTTTGTTTATTGCGATTTACGGGTATATGTACCTTACATGTTTTCCGGGATGTGCTTGTTTTAAGATTTTTGTCCGACGTATATTGTTGTTATCATGTGGTAATGTAATATTTGATATTTTGAGGTATTAATTTCTTTTATTCAAAATTTAATTGTAATGAATTCTACCCTACATTAGGCGTAGGATAGTCCCCTACGTGGAGTGTAAGAGGGAGATTAGACACGGTGATTAAGTGACCTACGTTGGGTGTAGGCTAGGCTACGTCGAGCGTAGGGGTGCATAACCAAAACCCTAATATGTGGGGTTGTGAGCCCTATTTAAAGGCTCTAACCCCTTGAGGACCTCTCCGTTCCATTCTCAGACTCCACCCCTCAAACGGCCTCCTTGGACACTCTAATCACTATTTGTGAGTTTTGAGCCTTTGGAGTGCTTTGTGTTCATTTTTGAAGGAATAAGAGTATTGTGGAACCACTTAGGAGCTTAAATCATTTTAGATTCGGAATTTGCATTCAGTTATCCATCTCCATAAGGTGTAAAATTTCTACCTTGATGATGTTTCATGTTAGATCTACTTATTCTTAAGTATTCCATGCTTTTGTCCCCATAACCTTGATTTATATGAGTATAAGTTATTCCATACCATTTGAGTATCATTTCCAAACATTTTTAGGGTTTATAAGTCATAAAATGAGAGTTTGGACACTCTCATCCATCTATGCATAAGTTCTTCAACAATATACAACTATAAGGACCTAGGTTTAGCTATTATGCTCATTGTGACCATGCAAATGTATAAAGTCAAAGACTTTATCCATTAAGATGTCCATACGGTTAGATCTGAAGATATCATGAGTTGATCTTTTGTTTTAGGGACATAATAATTAAGTTGGTCATCAAGTAGATACACTAGGGGTTATCTGCCTTACGTTGGGCGTAACCCTAATTTTGCCCGATTTTTGCTTTGAGCTCTACATTAGGCATAAAGTTGCCTGCTACGCTGCACGTAGGATGGTTGGAGTTGATCTTTAACTTTTGAGCGTTGAACGTTGACTTTTACCAGATTTTACTTTAGGTCAATTTGAGGATTATGGATTGTACGTTGAGACTTATCCTCTGTTTGTTGCATAGGTGATCCGTAGAGACGGTTATTAGATCCCTGATCAATCCGATTATCTTGTAGACTTTAAAGTGTGTTTTCTCACTGTACTTGTGGGTCACAAGCACCGATGTCGGTGCACTAGATTTTGTTATATTGGTAGATATGTATGATTACCTTTACTTGATAGTCATGGATTATGGTTTGCATATGTCGACATAGTGTGGTTGGGTTAAGGCAATATTGCTTTGTGTTGTAAGCCAACAAACTTGGGAGCAATCTAGTCATAAGTCGAGGGTCGGTAAGGCAATCCAATCTTTAGTTGTGGGCTCAAGAGCAATCTAATTATAAGTTCATGGTCAGGAGGGTAATCCAGTCTTATAGTATGGGCCCGGTGTGCATACATTGTGTGTGTGTGTCTATATATATATATATATATATATATATATATATATATATATATATATATATATATATATATATATATATATGGGAAAAGTAAATATACCCTTAAGGGTATATAAACTTAGGTACCCAAACTTACCATATTACGTCGTTTTGTATCATATATGCACATTGTAATCGTCCAATGTTCTTCTAATTCAACTTCGAACTTAATTTATTTCCAAGATTTTTATAAAAATTTGCAGTTATCTTCCTCTTACTTAATTTTCATTTTTAACTATAATATATATGGCCTAATAGGTGTTCGACATAAAGATGTGATGTAAGAGGAAGATAATACTGAAATTTTGAAAATCTTGAAATTAAATCAAGTTAAAGGTTGGATTTTAAGAACATTATAATGAATATATCAAACAAAACGACGTATTATGGTGGGTTTGGGTACCTAAGCTTATATACCCTTAAAGGTATATTCACTTTTCCCTATATATATATATATATATATATATATATATATATATATATATATATATATATATATATATATATATATATATATATATATATATATATATACTGTGGTGAGGGTCTATTTCACCCCAAAGTATGTTTCAACTCATATGTAAACTCTGATAGGTTTTGAGCATTCTAACGCCCCAAAAGAAATGGGCTTGGCCTAATAAGGTTACACGGAAGAGTTTTCGGCCCAATAGGGCCCATTAGGAGGTTTTCGGCCTAAGGATTGGCCCATTAGAGATTTTGGCCCAATATAAGTTCCAATAGCAATTTGCGGCCCATAATGATCTAGGAAAAGTGCCCACGGTCCAATAATGCCCAATAAAAGTCTTATGGCCCAAAACAGTGTTGCATAATTAATTTCGGCCCAACAAGGGCCCAAATATGGGTTCTCGGCCCAAAAGAACCAAGTTGAGAGGTCATCGGCCCATTAGGGCCAATGAAGTTAGGACACTTAGTCTCATTACCACTGTCAAAACAAACTAACATAAACTGTTAACGTAAGTACAAAAAATATGAACATAGAAAGAATGTTCAGAATTACAAGAGAAAACATTACAACAAACTCGAAAAACTATTTTGCATATGAACTTAAATACAATATTACAAAATACGAATCCTAACAGGTATGATTCATTAAGGTAATGTTGTCACCTTTTCGGGTGTCATTTTCCCCTTGTGAATTATATTACTCTTGATCATACACGTTCTCTTATATATGCATTCTCTCCAAATATATCACAATAAATCATCTTTGTATCCTAGCTTATACATTAGAGAGTATTGTTAGGAACATCATGATACATTCTCTGTTTTACCCTTAAGTGTGACACCCTACCAACCAAAGTGATATCATGCCATAAGCTTAGTGGAGACAAAATAGTGGTGTAACTCAGTCAAACAAATAGTGAGATACATGGGGTCCACTTGAAAACTATTTAGAATCAAGTTGGTTGAAGTAGATTTGAGCTAGCTCTAGCTACTTGAGTATATTATCGATATGGACTCGAGTATTGGAATACTCGACTCGAGTATTGGAATACTCGAAAGTGTTTCAATATTGAGCCAAACATGTCGATGAGTATCGTGTTAAAAATATTTTGTGAAAGGGTGGAATAAATCCAACCTTTCACAACACACATTACAATGGGGTATGATACAAGTACATTAACACTAATGTCATCTTGTTAAAAGTCTTGTTAAATGTCCTGTCATTTGAAGTCACTTGATTTACTTATTTGCTGATTCTAAAACCCTTTAAAAGTCATTGAACATTGATGTTCAAACAAACAATTAACCAATTACTGATTATATGACACACTGTTGGTGATCTTCAAACCCTTGCAGCTATACATTTTCACATATCCTCTTTATAAACAACGGTTCATAAAATTGTCCTCACTACTTCATAAAAGCATTTTCATAAAATGCTCAATGATACAAGAATATTGTTGTTTAACCAACCAATCTTTGTATTAGTTCAATAACAGGAAACAAATAGTATCAAACATAATTGGGGGTGGCGTTGGGTGGTGTTGGAGCAGATGCAACCTTCCCTCCACGTTCCGATCGACTGTTCTCAGCAAACTTAAGACTTGCTTGGTGCATCCCTTTCTGTTTCTCCTCCTCCGTCCATTCGGCAACATAATAATTCTCTTCACTACCTTTGACGATGTCTTGACTGGCCGGAAAAAACATGCTTCCCCATTGTGGGAAGTGAACAAAACTTACAGGAAGTGTACAAACGATGATCATGATACCCATGTAAGACAACCCTTTCGCAGTCGATATTGAAGCAGACGCAAAGAATATCAATTGGGTTAGTCCTGATCCAAAGTTCCCTCCGGCACCGGTCATACCAGAGATGATACCCATTGACCGCCGGGAAATGAAGGGAACGATGCCGAAGGTGGCTCCGCATGCTGCCTGTGCACCGATGGAGAAGAGCATCATAAAGGTGATGGCTAATGGTAGCGAGTTTACAAGGCCTAGGAAGACACAAAAAACACCGCCAGCTGTTTGGAGTAGCCATAAGTTCCAGAGTCGACCTCTCATTCCAAATCGTTTGGCCATGTAATCCGATGTGAACCCACCAAATGGACGAGCTAGGAGGTTTGCCATTCCGAAGCAGGCCGCAATGATTCCGGCAAGGTGAAGCTGTAGATCAAATCTGTAGATAATTCATGGGAAAACAAACGTTTACTTTAATTTGCACATATAACTAAACTTTTGTGTAGAGTAAAAAAAAACAATTCAAACCTGTCATAGAAGTATTCTGCGATCACATTGTCAATGGTCAACTCGACACCCATGGAATAACCGTAGAGAAGTACAAAGATCCATGTTCGATAGTTTGTCACAGCATACCACAATACCTACAAAACGAGAAACAAATTAGAGACAAAGAACATACCATAAATGAATGGTTAATGGTTAATGCAATATTAATTAGATATGAAGGTTTACCTTGCCGAATTTATCTTTCGCAACATCACCTTTCTTCTGAAGAGCACCGAGATTACCATCAGGCAAATCTTGACCAAGAGTCAACACAAATATCCCCATGATGGCGTTAAGCCACCCTGGTACGAAAAACGCGATCCTCCAAGCCGTGAACGGTGTTGCCCCGGCCTTCTTGATGATCTCAAACAACACCGGCATCAGGAGTTGCGTGGCTCCACCACCCATGTTCCCCCACCCAGCCGCCGTCCCGTTCACCAGCCCGATGATCTTGCTGTTAAACATGGTGCTCATCCAATATTGGCACGACACAAACGTAGCCAAAGAAAATCCGATCATGAATCTGACAGCTATGTAGCCACTAGCGTCAGCAACGAAAGACATGCAGAAGACGGTGGGTGCTGACATCATTATGAGGAAAGCACAGCCGTAGCGAGGCCCCAACAAGTCACATACCGCACCCATAACCAGCCTCGAGAAGATACTACCGGAAACTGAGGCAACGCCGGCGTTCCCAATGTCAGCTTTGGTGAGATCGAGGTTGTCCCGGATGATGGGAACGAGTGGGGCCGCCGCAAAGGTGGAGACAAAAGTAGTAAAGAAAGAGATCCACGAGAGATGGAAGGTTCTCATGTGAGGGTTTGCAAATGAGAAGAGCTTAAAGACTTTTGCTTTATGTTCAGAGTCCACAGGGAGGTCGAATTTCGCCGTGGTATCAGTGGGCACCATCGGAGAGGCAACAGAAAAGGCCAGCACTGGTTCCCGGCCGGTGACTCCATGCATGGAGGTTCCTGGAGAACCTTCGATCTCAGGCATTGTATTCTAGGTTCTTTTACTTGAATGTGATATAAGATTTATATTTTTATGTTGCTGATGTCTTAATGGAAGTGATGATAGAGGTAGAGTTTATATAGGCTTCCGGAGACAAAGAAACATGAATGTATGACTTATTCAGAAGGGTTCATATTCCTAAATATGGTTAGTTAATGGGGTTGACAAATGAGAAGGGTTAAGATAGATAGCTAGTGGAGATTATCAAAAGGTTGTGATCAGTTATATGTTTTCTAAAGGAACCCCGTTTGCCGCATCCTGTGTAAAGGAACAGTGTTTAGGCTCACCAGATATCCCAAAAGATGCTTATTACCCCTCACGATACAAGTTACAACTTAACTGAGTGTCATCGTCATTTATCAAGCTGTATTTTTAATTAAAAAAAAAACATCAATTTGTTTTTCATCTATTCAGAAAAAAAAACCCAACCAACTTAATATTCTATCTTAAAAAAGTCCAACAAAATTTCCAAATCATACTATTACAAAAAGACCCATCACTATTTTTTACATTTAAACTAGATAAAAAAGCTATTAGGCTAACTTTAGTGTAATCCTATATATCAACATCTATTAAAAGAAGATCTAACATGACCTCCTTATTAATAATTGCTAGTGTGGCATCAATTAAACTTGTGGACTAGTGGATGTGTTGCCACATATTCACATGACCTCTTTGGCACAATAGTTGCTACAAAAGCCAATGACTTGTTTGATACACGCACTTTATAAAAATTTTCATGTTTTCCAACAAGCATGTGCCCGTTTGATGCTCAATTCTCCTTTGGTTGCATGACCACAAACATGATCAATAAGCTACACTATAGAGTGTATTTTTCCAATGGCGGTTATTAAGACGTTCTAATTTTCTTCACAAACCATATTTGTCTGCATCAAAATCTGACCATCATGAAACCTACAACATGCTCAATGCATGCTACGAAAGAGAGGGTCGAGTCTGATACATCAACCGTCTACTCAATATCCTTGTACGAGTCCACAATCACTACACGAGATGAACCTTTTGTCAGCATATAATTATTATGGAAAAGAAATGCAAATATGTTTATTTTTTTAACATATAATCACCCCTCATGTGAAGTGACTCACAGGTAGCACAAAAGTAAATACCCTTTCATTTTGATATTCACTTCAATTTCTAAGGAACCAATAAGACAATCTCCAGTGAAACAAAATTTACTATAAAAGCATATTGAAACTAAATGATATTATGTAATAGAAGAAAACACATAAGTATGTGAACATGTTTGAAATGGAATCACAAACCAAAGCTTTCATAACTCATTTCTTCGTCATAGTGAAGGACTTAGTCAATATAATGGTAAGAATGAAGAAAATAAAAAGAATTGTCATGTGCAATGTTAATCTGTTAGCTTTTAAAAGCAAAATAAATAAATAAATAAATAAATAAAAGATATTTACATGTGCCTCTATGTGTAAATAACTTCATAAAGTCCTCACTCAAAGGCAACTTCCACATCCTTGGTTTTGCAGAAAGTTCTCATTCATCCTGCATAGACCACCATCCATAGTTGACTTAGAATTGATCTAGTTTTCAAAAAAGGTTTTTAAACAACAATGTATGGAGCTACTATGAGTGCTTTGTTGTTGTTCCTACTCGACCAATTAAGAACTATTATCAATCCATAGATGGAAAAGATACTTCATACATTCTGAAAATTGTCCATGCTGAAAAAAATTGTGTGAAACTATAAGAAAACAAAGCAAGCAATGTACATAAACAATTCCCATAAAAGAAACATAAATTTCTTAAAGATTAATCAACCAAAAAGAAGAGGGGCGGGAGAGAAGAGGCAAAAAAGTACTTGATTCAATGGAGAAAGGAAATATGCATTTGATGATGAGGATAAGAAAAAGGGCTCTCTGAGTTAACCAAAACATGTATACTGATCCAAAGAATCAAGAAATGAGCTTCAGTATAACAAATATGCAATCTTATAAATATGATTTCTATAAACTTCTTGTGGCAAATAAACGCTGTTTGTTAAAAAAATTCCAAAAAAACTAAAACATTCTTGTAAATTATAAAGTTTCCTTCCACATTTCGAGAGCCCACAATTAGGTTATAATGAAAAAAAAAGAAAATACAGATTATCAAGCAACTTCTTGTCAAGAGTCAATACTCGACATGAAAATACTCATGTCAACTCCAGTTCTTCGATTTGTACTCATTCAATACTTATGAATGTTTTCTTTAAGTTTTTCTCACAACATCTTACATGGAATAACCATTAACGAGGTGTTTTAGGCTTTTGATGCTTATGTCCATCGCGATCTCGACTACTTTGTTGCTTAGGTCATGTGTTTTGAACGTCATAACTTTTTCATATTATTTCAGATTTCAACGATCCTTATATCTGTGCGTTTGTATTTTAGTCTACTACAACATTCGTTTACATTACTCCCGTTAAAAAGTAATATATATTTTAATTACGATCTTTATATCCATACGTTTTTTTATGAATACATGTATGAATATTTTTTTATAAAATCGTAAGTAAAAACATATTATATTTTAACGAGAGTAATTTTAATGAAAGTTATAGTAGACTTAAAAAAACGAACACGTAGATATAAAAATCATTAAAATCAGATATCGTATGAAGAAGTTACGGCGTTCGGAATACAAAACCTAAGCCAAACCGCAACACAAGCAAGCAGTCGAGGCCACGATGGACATAAGCATCAACAACCTCAAATACCTCATCAATCAGGGACGGACGCATGATTTGGTAGTAGGTGTTGTCAGTCCGTAGTAAGTGTTGCCGGTAAGTAGAAAAAAGAAAAAAATATCGAAAAATATCGAAAAATTTACACTGCGTACAGAAAAAGCAGAGGTTGTCGGTACCACTACGGGCACCCAAAGAGAACCGTCTCTGTCATCAATGATAGTCTCATGTTAGATGTAGTGAGAAAAACCCTAAATAAATCATTCATAAGTATTGAATTAGTACAAAAACAAAAAATGACTTATTTCGAAACAAAAATAAATATTAAGGACTAAATGTGTACAAAAATATTAAGGACTAAATGTGTATAAAATGAGAAATATATTACCCTAATAAGTCATTTTTCGCGGCTAACCTGTAGTAACCGGTCATAAGGACAGGATGTGTACAGTTTAACAAGTTGAAGGGGTAAATGTGGACGAAAAAAAAAACTCAGTGACCAAATGTGTACAAATCGAAAAATATATTGCCCTTTTAAGTCATTATCCCATATATATATATATATATATATATATATATATATATATATATATATATATATATATATATATATATATATATATATATATATATATATATATATATATATACTAGCCGTTTCCCCACGCCAAGTGACGGGTGCAAATAGTTTCTTTTGACATTTAGTTTATTTTCGGCGGAAAATGATTAGTTTCAATTCAGTAATTAGTTTGTTTTAGGAAACATGTTATCTTAAAACGAAGACACAATGTATTGGCAAGTATGACTAAGCATTAGTTTCGATTCAATGATTCGTTTTGCCTTGTGCCACCTCTATACCATTGTTTCTCCTTCGAGTCATTTCCTTGTAACATGGTTTCATTGAATTGTCGATGGTATCTAAAACGACATCTCTTTTGCTCATTCTTCATCCAAGGACGCTCACTGTTTAAGCTACCACAAGGACCAACTTGTGTCGATGTTTTGTCCAACTTAAATGTGTTATCGCCTTACATTCTTAATTATATCAAAGTTAATGTAATTTCGGTCAAGCTTAGAAATTACAAAACTTGCATTAATTTGTTTCGATGTATAATTTTTTTTTGGAGATTAGTTTCCTTACGGAAATATATGATATTTGAAAAATATAATGAGTGGAGAAATATCATGAACCATTAAAAATATATCTAAAATTTAGTTTGTTGTTTATGGAAAAAATAAAAGTCCAACGTTATATGTATTTAAAAGAAATATCGTTGTTTTATGGATTAAAATTAAAAGTATGTTTTGTTAGAGTAAGAAAAAGTAAAAATAAAAATAATTTGTTCTTCTGATAAAAAAAAGTAAAATCTTTTATTTTGACTTGAAAATAAATTTTACGATTTTGTTTTGGGTAAAAATTGAAACAATATTGTTTTTAACAACATTCGGATTAAAGAACAAAGCTTACTCACTATTAAACATAAAATTGTCTCTTAAGAACAATAATTTTGAAATTAATTTTACAAAATATACCTTCCTAAATATAGGAATATTAGAAAGGAAACCATTATATTTTATTGATAATTCTAAACACAATAATACTACGTACATAACGGTTTAATAAAAAAAATATAATATAGAACAAAATTTTGAATTCAAATCTAATATTTTATTATTGTTTCAAATTTATTCAATGTCGATGTTTAGTTTCTATTTTAGTAACTACTTCATTTACACGTTTATATTACATACTTTTTTGTATTTTTTTTTTATATTATATAACATTGAATCGGATTAACCCTATCTCTTTAACCCCCACTACAAATCTGTTTAACAAAAAAAGATAATTCATTCAAAAAAGCTTTGACGCTCTTTCCATCTTTCCAATAATCAATCAAAGTCGTAATACAATTCCCACTATTATAATAAATCTCAACATATGCTTTCAAAATGAATTTTCAAGTAATTATAGAATAGAATGTACATAAAAATGAAAATAAGATAACGTATAACATCGATTACATGTTATATGTTATATACTTCACTTAGATCAAAAATGAAAATGTTTGTGGTAACCAGAACTAGTTTTACTCTATAATCAACTCACCGCCCCTATTGAATAATCAAACGCTTGAATGATGGTCCGTGTTTACACACTCTTTTAAGCAAAATATGAACACATGTACACCCTGTAGGAAAAAAAGTTGTCATACACATTATTCAAACTTTTTTTTCAATCAAAATGAAGTGTAAAGATGTTGGATGAAGGGGAAGACCCATGGAGTTAAGTAGGGATGGCAATGGGGCGGGGATTACCATCCCTGTCCCCGTCCCCGAGTCCGTAACATCATCCCCATCCCCATCCCCAACGGATGCGGGGAATTTAATCCCCTCCCCGTTAAATTTTGGGCTTATCCCCGGCCCATCCCCGGTTCATCCCCGTTTTATGTTCAAATCAACTTACACGAAAAATAACTTCAACTTAAGTAAGATATCAAAACCAGATGTCATAATTAGATTGTGTTTACATCAATCATAAAGTCTGACAACCATCAAAATGAGAATATGATTACACAAAAGAAATTTCAATCTTTGGTTCTATTTGTTTGCTTGAAAAATTACTCAACATCATCATCATATGCAACCGTCTGATCAAAAGCCTTTGGTTCTCCTTGCTTTTTACCTGAAACATATAAAACTTATTTTTAGAAAAACTAATATTTTATGCACATGTATGATATAACAATTGATATATTTATTAAAACATTACCTTGAAGTTCCTTCCGTAACCAACTTTGGCTACACATTAATGCCCCGACTGTTTCCGGTTTGAGTCGGTTACGTTGTTTCGTCACCTTATTCCCGCTCATGCTAAAAGCTGATTCTAAAGCAACTGTAGAAATTGGAATCGCTAAGATATCTCTAATAATCTTCTGTAATATAGGAAACTTCGAACCATTGCACTTCCACCATATTAATATATCAAAACCTTCCTCATTTGGTAATGACTTCTCAGCTAAATAATCATCCAACTCAATTTTTTCAAATCCATCATCCTCAGAAAGCATATTCTTGAAATCCAACTCCCATGTTGATTTGCTTAAAGTAGAACCTCCTCCCTCAGAGACGTTTGTCGCACATTGTCGTTTCCAAGAATCTCCACGTTTATCATCATGTTTCTTTTTCTACTCTTGAAATAACTCAGTAATTATGTTACGTATTTGCATAATCTCACTTCTTGCTTCTTCCCCATATAACTTTGGAAAGAAATAATTGATCAACTTTAACTTATACCTAGGATCCAAGACAATTGCTACACTCATAACATTATGTATTACATCCCAATACTTCTCAAATTTGATCAACATAGTTGATGCCATAGACTTAATAACACTATTATGAGATACTTTCCAACTCAACAATGATAGTTTCATATCACAAATCAAAGGGAAGAAAATGTTTGACGTGAGATATTTGGTACCAGAAAATTTTTCAGTCACTTGATAGAACAATTTCAATTTTTCACAAACATTCGATGTCATATTCCATTCATCTTCACTAGGCAAGCAAACATAATGTTTATCTTTTTTGCTCAAACGATTAAAAACTTCTCTATACTCCAAAGCAACACTCAACATCATATAAATGGAATTCCACCTTGTTTTGCAATCAAGAAGTAACTCCTTTTGGCAATTAACACCTACTTGCCGAGCAAAAAGTCTAAAATCTTTTATTCTTTTAGGAGAACTTGTCCAAAAGGAGACACTATTCCTAACATTCTCAATTGCATTGGAAATCACAGAAAATCCATCTTGTACAATAAGATTAATTATGTGTGCACAACATCGCATATGAAATATTCTCCCTTTCAAAATTAGCGATGAAGTAGTAAGCGTACCTAGAAGCTTTTCGACGATGACATCATTTGTTGAACAATTGTCAAGTGTTAATGTTGACAACTTGTTGTCAATGTTCCACTCCAAAAAACATTCCATCATAGCTTGTGATAATGCATCAGCAGTGTGTGGAGATGGCACATGTATAAAGCTGCATTGAACAAAATATAACACTTCAAAACTTCATCCAATATAAATTACAAATAATAACATTACTTAGAGTAAATACCTCATAATTTGATTTTGTAACTTCCAGTTGCCATCTATATAATGTGTTGTGATTGCCATGTAACCTTTTTTTTGGTTACTTGCAGTCCACATATCAGACGTGAGAGCAATCCTACTATCATTCTCTTCAAAACATTTCAAGATATGAATTTTTTATCCTCGTATACCTTCATTATATCGCCCTTGACTGTATTATGACAAGGCACCTTAAATAAAGGTTGAAGACTTTCAGTATACTTTCGAAAACCATAATGCTCAACAATGGAGAGTGGATAGTCATGAATTATAATCATCTTTGCTAGTTCATCTCTAGATACTTCATCATCAAAGGAATACTTACTCATATAAGCTTTACCATCAATAGTTTTTTGCCCTTGAACTAATATATGTTGCCTAATGTCCCTTGTATTTTTCCTAAGACATATCCTGTAATGATCTTTCAAATGTGTTGTTCCATCATTAGATCTGCCAGTCAACTGTTTTTTGCAGTATTTGCACTTTGCCCATCTGCGAACACCATCAATATAAATGGGAACAAAATGGCTCCAAGCAGGGGATTTCAACCTTTTATTTGGATGCTCTGTAGCCGTATTGTTTTCTACAGGTCCCGGTTCATTATCATCTTCATGTTCATCATTCATGCCCGGTTGTTTATCATTTTCTGAAGTAGCCATCTATAACTACAAAAAAAAAAAAGTAAAACGCAATTCGTATTAGTGCATCACTTTATCAAACAAAACATAATTGTTTGAATGGGCTGTTGTCATTATATATATTCTATACCCATATTCAATAAATATTCAAACAAAAAAAACACAATCTAAATAACTCTCCGTTATATATAAAAAAAGGTATTCGATAACTAGTTAGTTAACCACATTCATGATTGATTAAATGATGATAGGAGAAGTAAACAAGAATTTATATGGGATAATGACGTTTTTCAATTTTTTTTTCCAATAATATGATATTTTATGTCTAAATATTCACTGTAGCCTAGTAGGTTTGATTAATTATTGGAAATAATCACGAGAATTTGATAAAAGTCATGCATTAAATACTAATCATAATAATCACAAGAAAATACCACTATAATAATCAATATTGTTCAAAAGAAACACAGAAAGAATACCTACTTGGGAGTCGCTGATAGGGCTGCACGACGACAAGAGTGAGACGGAGGCAGAAAACGAGAAACGAGGTGAAATAGCAGCCAAATTGGAGTTGGGAAATTAGGATTAGAACATTAATTAGAATGGACAATTACTTATCAATAATGGACTCTATATGGACTATGGATCGTAACACTTTGACGAATGAAATTATGGGCTACTTTATAATCAATTACCAATATATATATATATATATATATATATATATATATATATATATATATATATATATATATATATATATATATATATATATATATATATATATATATATATATATATATATATATAATCAAAGCGGGTGCGGGGCGGGTTGGGGATTGATATATCCAAACCCGGCCCCTTCCCCGGTTTTAGTCTAGCGGGGATCCCCGACCCCATACCCGAGACCCGTTTTTGCGGGGAATACCCATCCCCAATCGGGGCGGGTCAACCGGGTTCCCCACCGGGTCAGGCCAAATTGCCATCCCTAGAGTTAAGCATGAAGTTTTTCTTTGTAATTCTTTTTAAAGACTCTGATAGCTTGTAAACTTATTCTTTCCAGTTTGCTACTAATAAGAGCACACATAGAACCATAAGCTTCAAACTATTATAATCCATTACAAATTCAGTTAACATCAAGGTTTCTTCTAGTAAAACTAAAGCAATAACCGGTCAAAAACTACAACAAATGATAGTAATAACAAAGCAATAGCAAGTCAAGAAAATCTTTTTTTGGATTTGTCTTCAAAAACTGAAAGGAAAAACCCCAAAAGTGGACATGGTGACACTTTTATGAAGAAAAATGACATAACTTATATTTGTGATGCATAAACTTGGTTAACAGATGTGGAGAACAAATAATTAGCAGTCTTGACTTCTAATTAAGCTTTGATTCTAGAACATAAAATTTGCAGAGATGCTTGTAGGAATAATCACAGGTGTTGCATCAGCCAACCTTGCCAATTCAGGTTAACTTACCTATAATGTAGCTGGAATTATTATCCGAAAATCAAGAAACATTATGAAATAATCCCACAAACCTATTTACAAAAATCATAAAAACACATATATATTTGAAAATTAAGGTTAACTTTAGTGATGGTTATTGATTCATAAACACTCTCAAAGATCGAGAACTCGATAGCAACTCTACCAATCTGGTTAAATTTTCTGCAAATAAAGAAATACAACAATTACCAACTCATGAAACAGCCTTTCCTGAGACTCAAGGATATAATTGTAATTTTTTCGGGGACCATTACTAAAATATTTCACACAATTTCTAAGAACTCAATAGCAACTCCACACCTTTTCAACACCTTCATCCTGCCAAGAATGAAACTTTGAAAAAATAAAATTCAAATAATTTGTGACAAAAGGATCAATCATGTTAAAGGCTAACCTATAGCAGTTGAATTGAATGGATTCTAGTATAAGAGCATGGATATATTCAAAGAACTACAATAACCACAATCAAATATTCAGAATTTCCTCCGGGGCTGCCCTTTATGCACCTCAATATATATATCTTGGAAATCAATAAAGATATGGCCTAAAATTTGTATCTTTATTTAAACAAAAAACACATTAGTATGATAAATTAAACAATAAAAAGAGTTTGAATTCAAATTACCTTATATCATGGCACTCTGTTACTCCAAAAACAAAACCAACCAACTAAATACATGTAAACTGGTAAGGTTTTCAACCTTTTATGACCAAAAAAGGAAATGGTACTTGATTTTATAGTTTAAAGATAAACGGTCACAGGTAAACTTTGACATCATGGTCAGATCATAAGACAGAGGAATAAGTTACCGGATTTTGATCTGATACTATATTTTATTCATGATTTCTTCTAAGAAGCCACATTTACTGTCAAGTAAATGTTATACATCATAGTAGTAGTGCTTAAGACCCACTCAGGAATGTATTTTGACCTTATCTTCATGATAGATTCCCAAAGATTCCTACACATGCGTCAACCGCATAAAAGTCATAAAGTTGAATAGAGCCCTTAATGAAACCACATATTCCACTGATCTTAAGAGACAGACCTCCAAATCTTAACAATATTATTGTGACAAAAGAAGCAGTTGTGTAATTGTGAAGAAGGAATCATCTGAAAAATAAGTGCTTTTCAACAATAAGTTAATCCGAAAAAAATATATAGTCAACCGATCAAAAATAAGAAGACATTTGTATAGAATATATGGAACTGAAAAAGAAACCATAAATACAGCCAATTAATACGAACCTCTTAGAAAGTGAATGCTCATCTACTGTCCAATTCAGGACCTGTAAACACAGACACATATAAATGTTAAGGATTTTCTAAGATAATAAGATAGAAGGGCATTGCTCGTCGTGGTGGATGAGGGGTACTACATACCTGAAATCAAGCAGATGTAGAATGAAATCTGCAAAATTGAGAGAAATATGTTAGACAGCTTTTGGAGAGAGTGTGATATATAGGGTTTCGATAGGATTTCAAAAACACACAATTCAATTTTTGAAATACAATTGAATGGTGGGTGGTGGATAGTGGTCACCGTTAGGTTAGATTTGGGGAGTTTTGGTGGTAGCGATGATTAGCTAAGGTTAGGGGTCATTCGAGTGGTGTTCTTCTGAATATGTAGCTTGAAACTCAATGTTGTGGAGGCTTTAATTATGTTGGATGTTGTGGATGAAGGCACAAAGATGCAGAAAACATGAAGTATCAAATAAGAATATTGAAACTGTGAGGCGGTGATTAAATGATGGACCTGACAACGACGATCTAAATAAATAGTTAGAAAAATCAGAAACAATAACTAATTTGTAAGTTCATTTTGTACTTATTAATGGTTTGTTTATTGCGATTTGCGGGCATATGTACCTTACTTGTTTTCCGGGATTTGCTTGTTTTAAGATTTTTGTCTGACGTATATTGTTGTTATCATGTGGTAATGTAATATTTGATATTTTGAGGTATTAATTTCTTTTATTCAAAATTTAATTGTAATGAATTCTACCCTACGTTAGGCGTAGGATAGTCCCCTACGTGGAGTGTAAGAGGGAGATTAGACACGGTGATTAAGTGACCTACGTTGGGTGTAGGCTAGGCTACGTCGAGCGTAGGGGTGCATAACCAAAACCCTAATATGTGGGGTTGTGAGACCTATTTAAAGGCTCTAACCCCTTGAGGACCTCTCCGTTCCATTCTCATACGCCACCCCTCAAATGGCCTCCTTGGACACTCTAATCACTATTTGTGAGTTTTGAGCCTTTGGAGTGCTTTGTGTTCATTTTTGAAGGAATAAGAGTATTGTGGAACCACTTAGGAGCTTAAATCATTGTAGATTCGGAATTTGCATCCACTTATCCATCTCCATATGGTGTAAAATTTCTACCGTGATGATGTTTCATGTTAGATCTAGTTATTCTTAAGTATTCCATGCTTTTGTCCCCATAACCTTGATTTATATGAGTATGAGTTATTCCGTACCATTTGAGTATCATTTCCAAACATTTTTAGGATTTATAAGTCATAAAAATAAGAGTTTGGTCACTCTCATTCATCTATGCATATGTTCTTCAGCAATATATAACTATAAGGACCTAAGTTTAGCTTTTGTGCTCATTATGACTATGCAAATGTATAATGTCAAAGACTTTATCCATTAAGACGTCCATATGGTTAGATCTGAAGATATCATGAGTTGATCTTTTGTTTTAGGGACATAATAATTAAGTTGGTCATCAAGTGGATACACTAGGGGTTATCTGCCTTACGTTGGGCGTAACCCTAATTTTGGCCGATTTGTTGCTTTGAGCTCTACATTAGGCATAAAGTTGCCTGCTACGCTGCACGTAGGATGGTTGGAGTTGATCTTTAACTTTTGAGCGTTGAGCGTTGACTTTTACCAGATTTTACTTTAGGTCAATTTGAGTATTATGGATTGTACGTTGAGACTTATCCTCTGTTTGTTGCATAGGTGATCCGTAGAGAAGGTTATTAGATCCCTGATCAATCCGATTATCTTGTAGACTTTAAAGTGTGTTTTCTCACTGTACTTGTGGGTCACAAGCACCAATGTCGGTGCACTAGATTTTGTTATATCGGTAGATCTGTATGATTACCTTTACTTGATAGTCATGGATTATGGTTTGCATATGTTGACATAGTGTGGTTGGGTTAAGGCAATATTGCTTTGTGTTGTAAGCCAACAAACCCGGGAGCAATCCAGTCATAAGTCGAGGGTCGGTAAGGCAATCCAATCTTTAGTTGTGGGCTCAAGAGCAATCCAATTATAAGTTCATGGTCAGGAGGGTAATCCAGTCTTATAGTGTGGGCCCGGTGTGCATACATTGTGTGTGTCTCTCTCTCTCTCTCTCTCTCTGTCTATATATATATATATATATATATATATATATATATATATATATATATATATATATATATATATATATATATATATATATGGGAAAAGTGAATATAACCTTAAGGGTATATAAGCTTAGGTACCCAAACTCACCATATTACGTCGTTTTGTATCATATATGCACATTGTAATCGTCCAATGTTCTTCTAATTCATTTTCTAACTTAATTTATTTCCAGGATTTTTATAAAATCTGCATTTATCTTCCTCTTACTTAATTTTCATTTTTAACTATAAAATATATGGCCTAATAGGTGTTCGACATAAAGATGTGATGTAAGAGGAAGATAATATTCAAATTTTGAAAATCTGGAAATTAAATCAAGTTAAAGGTTGGATTTTAAGAACATTATAATGAATATATCAAACAAAACGACGTATGATGGTGGTTTTGGGTATCTAAGCTTATATACCCTTAAGGGTATATTCACTTTTCCCTATATATATATATATATATATATATATATATATATATATATATATATATATATATATATATATATATATATATATATATATATATATATATATATATAGGGAAGAGTTATATGGAAAATGAATGATTAGGGCAACACATATTTGAACCAATGAAAACATGACAACACATCACTTCCATAATAACTTCCACAATACATTACTTGTGAAGAAAGAAATGGGCACGTGTCATTTGATTATTGGTTCCAGTAGATGTTGTCCTAGTTATTTGTTTTCCATAGACTCAATCCTCTCTCTCTCTCTCTCTCTCTATATATATATATATATATATATATATATATATATATATATATATATATATATATATATATATATATGTATATATATATATATATATTGTGGTGTGGGTCTATTTCACCCCAAAGTATGTTTCAACTCATATGTAAACTCTGATAGGTTCTGAGCATTCTAACACCCCAAAAGAAATGGGCTCGGCCTAATAAGGTTACACGGAAGAGTGTTCGGCCCAATAGGGCCCATTAGGAGGTTTTCGGCCTAAGGATTGGCCCATTAGAGATTTTGGCCCAATATAAGTTCCAATAGCAATTTGCGGCCCATAATGATCTAGGAAAAGTGCCCACGGTCCAATAAGGCCCAATAAAAGTCTTATGGCCCAAAACAGTGTTGCATAATTAATTCCGGCCCAACTAGGGCCCAAATGTGGGTTTTCGTCCCAAAAGAACCAAGTTGAGAGGTTATCGTCCCATTAGGGCCAATGAAGTTAGGACACCTAGTCTCATCACCACTGTCAAAACAAACTAACATAAACTGTAAACGTAAGTACGAAAAATATGAACATAGAAAGAATGTTCACAATTACAAGAGAAAACATTACAACAAACTCGAAAAACTATTTTGCATATGAACTTAAATACAATATCACAAAATACGAATCCTAACAGGTATGATTCATTAAGGTAATGTTGTCACCTTGTCGGGTGTCATTTTCCCCTTGTGAATTATATTACTCTTGATCATACACGTTCTCTTATGCATTCTCTCCAAATATATCACAATACATCATCTTTGTATCCTAGCTTATACATTAGAGAGTATTTTTAGGAACATCATGATACATTCTCTGTTTTACCCTTAAGTGTGACACCCAACCAACCAAAGTGATATCATGCCATAAGCTTAGTGGAGACAAAATTGTGGTGTAACTCAGTCAAGCAAGTCGTGAGATACATGGGGTCCACTTGAAAACTTTGTAGAATCAACTTGGTTGAAGTAGATTTGAGCTAGCTCTAGCTACTTGAGTATATTATCGATATGGACTCGAGTATTGCAATACTCGACTCGTGAATTGCGAGCTTAATTGAGAACAATTATAACTACACTTTTACCTTGATTTTATTCATAATTGAATATAATTTAGGCGAGTTGAGTTGAACTCACAAGCCTAAATCGTATTTCTATTGTAGTTTAATGTATTTTTTAACAGCTAATGGAGTCGAGTAATGTTAGGCTCGAAAGTATTGATTACTTTACCAAGCTTGAGCTTGAGCTGTAAAACTAAGACCCGAGTCAAGATCGAGTTAAGTTTCGAAGCTCTATGTTGATGTACATAAATACATATTAACAACTTATTGTCATAACCAATATCGAACCACTAAGCTTGCCACAACCATATCGAAACTTGGTTTCTACAAACTTTATGTTCGTGGTCAGTCCTCCTCCAACACAAGTAGTTGAAGCTCTATAACAAGCAATATATTTGTACATGAAAAAAGACAAAAAAAAAATAAATAAATAAAAAAAGTCAATAACTCAAAATAGAGTAACAAAATATTATCATATTTGATAAGGGTACACCAATCATCACTCCTGCATATGCCGAAAAGGACGTTTAGATGCTATTTTCAAAAATTATTTTAAACCATCCCTGAGTATGTTTTTTCTTACGCGTTTAGTCCTTATTGACATGAAATGACTATTTTACCCTTAATAATTTCTTTTTTCATTTTGTTTTATATATTTATCATTTTTAAATTAAAAAAAACAAAACAAAACAAATATTCCCACCCCTCCCCCTTTCATTTCCTGCAACAAGATTCTCCGGACCCACCACCACCTGTCACCGCGAGCTTTTCCGGCACCACCACCTATCATCGCCAACTCTTCCCTATTTAGCACCTTAACCACAACCCTAATCTCACATAAACGACCACCGATTTCACAGAAAACCACCATTATCGCCATTCACATCCACCAATCTCCATAAAAAACTACCATCAAGACCATCACCTACCTTACTTTATCTACTGATCTTTACATGGTCAAACTTGTAACTCAAAAGAAAGAAGAATGGTGAAGAGGAATCTCTAACTAAAGATAGAGTGGCGAAAGGTGGGGTGATAGAAAAACATATATCTAAGATCGATCCACCATCACCTTTACGCTAGATTGGAATGCAACTGTAGAGCTTGATGGTCTCCATATCTCTACCATGACGTAGGAAAAGATCGAAACCCTAGCCACCACCGATGGTAGTTGTGGAGCTCGATGCATATGTTGAAACCCTAGCCTCCGTCAAAGGGATCTGTCAAAACCCTAGTCGTGGAGAGTCGTGTTGATTTGGAGACGGAGACTGAATCGACACTGTCATCAGGCGGTGGTCATTGATTGGAGAATCGGAACCGGTGGGGAATGAGTACTAGATCATCAGTAGCTGGAAACAAAAAAAGGAACTTCGTCTGCCGTTATCGATTCAAACGTAGACGGTGATGAAACGGTATCACACAGACGACGAGAGGCTGGTCATCACAGAAGATAAGGTTGAGATTCCAGAATGAAATATTCATCAATGTCCTTCATGTGAAAATAGAGAAGAGAGTGAAACTGTGGGGGAGGAGGATGAGAGAGAGAGAGAGAGAGAGAGAGAGAGAGAGAGAGATGGTGGTGGTATTTTCCGATGTATGAGAGAGATAGAGATTAGAGAGACTTTTTTTATTTTCCTTTTTTAAGTAATATAATAGTAGATTAATTAAAAATAAATTTCTAAGGACATAATGGTCATTTAAATGTGGTTTGGACTACATTTGCAATAAAAACACATATCAAGGACGTGGCATGCAAGTTTTAAACAAATTATGGATGATCCAAGTTAATTTTTGAAAATAAAGACTAAACAAGCTTTCTGACTTGCAGACGATGGGTGCAATTTACCCTTTGATAAATAATATCATATTTAAAAATACAAAAAATTGTTTTATTTGGTATATGTAATAAAAAGTTAAAAAACTAAAATATTACTTTTCTTCCTAATGTTATCATTTTAATTTCCCTTCAAAACTAATGTGTCCTTCCCTCCGATTCCCGCGTGTGAAATTTCTATTCCTAAATCGATTTTGCATTCCCTCAAAATATCTATACACACATGAATCTTTTCTTATTCATCTAATGTTCTGATTTTACCCCATCCTCCTACTAATATCCATAACTAGTCTGTTACAAAGTAAGAAATGAATAAAAAAGGGTAAACACTATCAATTTGTCCTCTCTATCATAAAGATGTGTAGCTCCACGCACAAGTTAGAAAGATCATCGAAAGAGCAAGACTGATACTGGTTAGCTGCTATTAGGTATTTCACGTTTTTCATTTTGATTATCTGCAATTCAAATTTAGAAGTTAAAAAATTGAATAATTTCAATTGACGATAAAAGTAGGCATGTTTTAATTTTGTTAAATTAATCTTAGATTTTGCATTGCACTGTTTATTTATTTTTATTTTTATATTTATATATTTTTTTGACAAACATATCACTTATTGTTGCCATCGTTGTTATATATGTGTTTGCAACGGTGACGTTATGTAATCTTACTTTAGATTTCACATGGATTTGTTGAAAAGTAAGTATCAATGCTTTCAACTGCATTTAAAATTTTAAATATTTTTTTGGAGATGGGTGGTTATACATATAGTGAAATTGATAATTATAAAATTTTGAATTTTGAGGCTCAGGAACTTCTGTTTATGAAGTTAGTTGATTCTTGAATGTTCGCCTTGATATGAATTTCTAACATGATTATTGAATTTCTGCCATGCTACGAATCATTGCACGCATTTGCTTCATGTTTGATTACACCACTTTGATTTTTTTGCCTTAGTTCTTGAATTGACGCTTGAAATTTGATTTTTGCAACACGTATTTGAATTTCTGGTTCTTTTAATACTTTGTCAAAGCACAATGGTGTAAGTGTATAATTAGATGAAATGAAATTAAGGATGGTCAAAATGTATGTTTTATCGTCTTACAATTGTTTGTTTACGTTTCGTAGTTTATATACGAGTAAAACTACATAGTTTTGTACTTTTGTATTTTTGTTGCTGCTGATATCTTCAAAAACAGTTCACACCAGAAGACATTGAGCTTGCTGGAGGTCTTAAACAAATAAAAGATAAGTTCGAAGTCTCATTAAAGCTTTTAGGTTTTGCTATTTTGTGCAAAGAATGTAATGCCTTTACGATCATACATGGCTTAGGTTTTTTTATTAATGTAATCGACCAATCATAATTTTTACTGCATGTTATCTTTTTTTTTTTTTTTTTTTTTTTTTTTTTTTTCCTTTGTAGGTTTTGTCAAGGAAAATTGAAAACGGATCTTTGCAGCGCAAATTTGCTCTTTACTGTTATTGACTAACTTCACATTAACTTGAATGTAAAAAATTGTATTTTTGCATTTATTATTACATAATGGATGGAAACTTGAAACTCATGATTTCTTTAACTAGTTTAACTAAAAACTTTAAGGCAAGATTGAGTTTGAGCTTCTAGTTATTCTTTGAAGCCGAACTTCAGCTTGGGAGCATATCAAATTGATCGACATGATTACACACTTAAGCCAACAACTATGATGTTTCTATTATTCATGTCAAAAAAACCCCGGTTGTTGAAAAATGCCCCGTGGCCCACTGATATGCGCCATACTCATAAAACTCGGTTGTAAGTTAAAAACCAGGACATACTATTGTATAACTAAAAGCCCCGGTTTTTCTATTGAAACCGGGGTATTTAAGCATATCATATAACCAGGTTTTTATTTTAAGCCGGTTCTTATCACACTTCGTATTATAAAACCTGGTTTTTACATAATATAACCCGTTTATTTAAGAAACCGGGTTTTATTTAGTGAGTCATATGTGCCTTTTTGTAGCAGTGAACGTTAGTCATATCTGTTCAAAATGTTAAGTTGGTTGAATTTTTTTGAACAAACAAAACATGATTAGAGTTTTTTAGACGTTTTGGAAACTTCGTTGGTCTTACAATTCGTTTTCCCAATATGGTAATAAGCCATGAACTGTTTCTTTTTTTTGACTTCAATAGAATTTAACAAAAGTATAACTTAGTTGAGCTTTTTGAGACAAATGTTATGTTTGTTAGGTTTTTTCATCAAACAAAACATGATTGGGGTTATTGAACGTTTTGAAAACTTCATTGGGCTCGTAAGTCATTTTTCCCAAAAAAAAAACTGCTATTCATTTGATCTCAAATTTATTCGTTACGGGCCGAAGGTAGTTGTGGAACGGTGAAAAAATGAAAAATATTCAGTTTGGCCTTTTGAGAAATCACAGAAGAAATTTTGTAACTGCTGAACAATATGACAATTATTTTGTAATAATTAAGTTTGCCTCAGGAAAAATGAATTTACTTGCGTGGATTAAATGAAAATATTACCCACGTATATTAATTCAGAACTACTTGGCATCATAATTAGACCCAAGGGTCGATGCAGGAATGATTTGTAACATCCAAATTTTTGTCGGTATTTAAATTTAATGTATTTTGGATTTCGGGTGGCACCACGTCATGGTGAAGGCATCCAACGACGTGGTGATGTATATCGCGGGTTTTAAATGACCGCCACGGTGTGACAGCCTATGACCCTGACGTGGCAGTTGCTTAATGAGAAACCCTAACATTTGGGTTTGCACCTTATTTAAGGGAATGTAATAACAAGGGTTGCTCGCCCTCAACCTCTATCACAGTCACTCAGCCTCTAAGCAAACCCTAATATCCATTTTTGCTCTATAAGCTTTTTGTGTTGATTTTTGGAGGATTAGAAGAAGAAGGAGGTGACTTCTAGACTTGGATTCAGGAAGCAAGTCTTCTTACTATCTTATTGTGCATCTTCTGGACTCTTATAAGTCCCCAAGTTCCAAGCTTTTTGGTTTGTTGTGCATGGATCTATGTTTCTATGCCTTAATCTTTCTGTCCTTAATTATTGGTTGGTGAGATCCCATAAAGTTTGCAACTTTATGAATCTTCATGTCATTTTGGGCCTTTGATGCTTTGGATCTGTGGTAATATTGAATTTTAGCATCATGCATGGAAGATTTGGCCAAAAACCCTCATTTTGACTAATAGAGTCCAAGACATGCATTGGACATACATGTCTAGAAAGTAAAGATTTTTATGTTGTTATTTGTGCTATAAACTTTCTAGAAATAGGGATCTAGTAGTCTTTAAGAGAAAGTGCTTAATGGGCTAAACCAACTTATGTTTTTGCCCTATTTAGATCTAGAAATGGGATCTCTATCTCTTAGAGAGTCTAAAGGGATAAAGTTGGAAACAATATTCACTTGGATCTCAGAATGCACCAGATCTGGATTTTGGAGCCCTTAAGATCAAGGAAATTTACTTAATCCATTAAGACGTTTGGAGCCTAGTGCCCATGGCATGACCTAGGTCTTCATGGTATGGTGTCTAGACTGAGACTCGCTTGTTTTGTAATTTAGTGGCAACGGCGTGGCGACTTGTTGTAGTTGACTTTGACAATGACCTTTGACTTTGGAAAAGTTTGACCCAAGGGTATTTTACGTATTTTGAGTTGTATTTGAGATCGGTCACTATTTGATGAATAGGTGAAGGATATAGTTTATATTCGGAGTAGAGACCTATTTAGCGATTTGTTTGGACTGAGAGGTGAGTTTTCCTCACTGTACTTGTAGGTCGAAGGCACCAATACCGACCAACTAGGTTATGTATCTGGGTATATTGGATGATGTTATGCTGGTTATATGATAGATTAGTAGATCTATTTGATTACCGATATTTGTTGGATATGTGTTTTTTTTATCTGTTGTATATGTCGTCATATTATGGTTGGGTTGAGGCAGTTATGCTTTGTGCTAAAGGTCAAGACACCTGAGGTGGTTCGGATAAGTTGTAGGCCCTGCGAGGTGATCCAGTCAGGCTGAAGGCCCCAGATAGGCTATAAGCCCTGCGAGGCGGTCCAGTCAGGCTGAAGGCTCATATTTGCATGTTGTTGTTTGTTATGTTTTATGGTGGTACATTGGTGGAACTCACTAAGCTTTGGCTTACGATTTCAGTTTATTGTTTCAGTTACTTGTGAGGATCATCGGAAAGAGAAGCATGATCGTTCACGTCTTCCTTTTTTTTATGACATTGGATCTTGGGATACTCTTATTATGATTATACTTTTGAAACAATGGTCTTTTTGTAAACACTTTATGGTTCCTGAGTTGCTGGTTTTGAAAAATTTAAATTCCTATGATTTTTGGGATGTTACAAGTTGGTGTTAGAGCTCTGGTTTGAGAGAAATGAATGAGAATTCGTTTGAATCCAGACTCAAACTAAGAATCCAGACTCAAACTAGAGAAGGACGCGATGTGTACGATCAACCGGAGCAGAAAGTATACCCCAAGTTACCCACACTGTTATTTTTTTATAATGATTATGATAGAACAACATGCTAGTTGTAGGGTAGGGATCTTCTAGAATTGCATGATAGAATTGTCTGATGTATGATGCCTTATTCCTATTGAGTTTTCTTGCTTATTATTTGTAGGACTCCTTCAGGTGTGAATTAGCTATTAATTAAATACGTTAAGTCACATACTACATGGATTAAATAACTTTAAAAAAAAGGATTTGGTACAATTACGCAGGTCTTGTCTGAATCCAACCGTTATGGGGTTGAATCTTTTAATATAAGGTTATTTAAGTTCTGTTTCATGTGATTGTATTCATGAAGTAGTTAACTGACACCAATGAGGGTCGTTCGGCAGTTGAGGGCAGGGTGGGGTGTGGATCCTAGGATAGCTTAGGAAGTATGTAGTACTCATGATGCGCTTTTTAGCGAGTGTTAGGAGTATCATTAAGATTGAATGTGGATGTAGCAGGCAATTTTGGAATGATTAGTCGTTCTCGAGAAAGTGGGGATAGTATGCATGTGTATCCTAGTTGTTGTATTTGTTTTGGGTGGTTGTGATGATCCTTGAGACAAATACGGGTAGGTGTTGAAGGTAGTATGAGACCATACTATTTAACGCATAAGACCTATACAAGTAGCAAGGAACTCACAAAACCGAGGGGTAGTCTCATCATATGGTTTTAGCAATGTGTATTGTGGCGTTTCTAATGCATTTTGGTTCAGTTTTATTATGGAGTTCACAAGGGGATTTGTTTCAAGATCTGGAGCTGGTGGCCATGATAGGCTGGGGTTGACTGCTGATCAGATAAGAGAGATGATTATCGTTGAGGTTTCATAGATACTGTAGGAATAATTGTCAGGTATCATGGATCAGATCACTGGCAAGCTAATTGCCAAGTTCGTGGAGTGAACTACAACTTTGCAGCTTGTGAGAGGGATTGCTGAGATGACTACTGGGGGGAGATCTTGATGTGGGGGTACGACTCGGAAAGAGAAGGATGGCTCATTTAGTGATAGACGAAGAGTTGGTGGCTACTAACATGGGTAGTAGAAGTCAAGGGAGTTGTGATATATGTGGGAAGTGTGGGGGAAGCCACAGGTTTGTTTGTCACAAGTTCAAATGCTATAAGTATGGAGATAGAGAGAGAGAGAGAGAGAGGGCATGTCCATCGTGACTGTAAGAAGGATCGGTTATGTTTCCACTGTCACCAACCAAGTCATCTCAAACTCGACTGTCCTACATGGGGTAGCAGAGAAAGTGTAAGCCCGAATGCCCACCGTCCGACAGGAGGTCAAGGTTGAAACGCAAGAAATCAAACGTATGAAATTTCAATCCTCGGTTTAATTTTAAATGGATAGTCGTTCATGTAGTAGCTTGTGACAAATATTATGCTAGCATCTGTAGGCTGTGATGGGTCAGGGATTTGGCTTACGGGGTACTTTGTGAATCATAAACTAGGAGGATAATTCGTGAAGGGATGGAAGTTGTAATGTTAGGAAGGTTTCTGAAATACCGATTTAGGGTTCGGGATTTCTTCGTGATTGTTGGATATTATTCGATATGTTTTCAGCATGGTGGTTACACGACGATTCGTGACTGGATCTGGGTCAAGATCAGGAGAGGGCGGACAGGAGGCGTTGGCAGCGCCCGAGACTATCGACCAGATGAGGCCAGATGAGATGGATGATAGGATCCGGGAGATCCTGCATGATAAGGTTGCTACTATGTTCCAAGCTTAGCTGCCGGAGATGTTTGGGTCTATCAAGACTGCTATGGTGGAGTATTTCGATGATCGCTATGCGGCCCTTACTAAGGCGATTGCCGCAACAACCACATCAGCTGTATCAGTGGCAGGGTTGGGAACTGGCTGATCTTTTCAGTACCGAGACTTTGATAACACAAAGCCCCCGACATTTGATGGTACTCAGGATCCGATCATAGTCATGAGGTGGCTATCTGATGTGGAGGGATGCTTCTTCACATGTTTATGCCCTGCTGACCAGAAGGTCAGGTGTTCTCTAAACCTGCTGAGGTCCGAAGCAAAGGATTGGTGGAGGTTGATTATTGGTTCATATTCGGATGAGCAACGCGTTGCGGTTACTTGGGATCAATTTCGGGATATGTTCTGTACCCGTTACGTCCCGTAGGTTGAGCGAGAGAGACTAGCGCATGAGTTCTTGGATCTGCGATAGGATTCAGAGTCGGTGACATAGATCACCCACATGTTTACTGAGAGGGCGATGTTTTGCCCTGAGTTTGCTTCGGAGCAGGCTCAGATGACGCGATATCTGAGCATGCTCAAGACAGACATCAGACAGTTCGTGTCCACGCAGAGATGTGATACCTTGCTAGAGTTACAGGAGGCCGCTAGGATGCGTGAGCTTGAGATTGAGCTTCAGCTGAGAGAGCAGAGACAGGCCCCAACACAGTCACAGCCTGCGCCGAAGCGATTTAGGGCCATAGACTACAAACAGGAGAGTCAGAGGGGTTGTACTTGTGGAAAGTGTGGTAGGGTACATGATGGGGTTTGCCGATATTCTTCAAGATGCCACAAGTGTGGCAAGGAGGATCACATCATGAAGGACTGCAGATAGTAGACTCTAGGGGTTGGTGTCATACTTTGTTACCATTGCGAGCAGGTGGGCCATATGAAGGCCCAGTGCCCCCTACTGGCTGCCAGGCCGGTGCAGGCCCCAACACCAGCTACCCCGAGGATTACTGGCGCAGGTCAGAGTAGAGCAGAGCCTCCAAAGGCTCAAGGACGTGCCTTTCATCTTACAGCCGCGGAGGCTAGGACAGTACTAGATGTGGCGACTGGTATGTCTTTTCTCCTATCTATTTGTTTATGATTGTATTATGAGCTTTCGTTTCCTTTCTTCGTGAGTTCTTAGGACATAGCAGATGCTAGGGAGAATTTATTGTCAGGGGATCGTAGATGCATTTGAAGATAAGAGATAGGATAGAGAATCGCCAGTCTAGGGCGAGCACTTGTAATTCAAAAATTCAGAGATCATCAGCGGGAATTTAGATTCTTTTGAAGTTCGTTACTTCGTATTGGGACAGTTAAGTCGCGTATCAGCTTCGTCACCAGTAGGTAGTGGTTGGTGCTCAAAGTGGGGGAGAATTTGGAATTCTCGGATGAGATGTTAGCTATGGGAGATGTTGTCTATTGCATTTCGGATAACGGTTTCCAGAGTGGTTGGGTTGAGGCGGTCCAGGCATGCTGAAGACTTTGTATGGGTTTTGTTAGTTATATGATCAGGTTTTGAGTATATATATGTTATAGGGTAGCAAATTGTTCTACAGGTGGATAGTGTAGGGTGAGGTTTCAACACTGTGACACTTGTTGGTTTTGTGAAGGACATTGATTAGGCCTTCTTAGGAAATGGAGGAGGTGAGAATCTCCAGGATGGAGTGTTGGGGCAACTGAAGTGATGACAACGGTGTCGATAGGTTTTCGGGAGCATTCTAGTCATGAGCTGAGGGCTGAAGAGAGCATACCAGACTCATGTTGTGGGCTCAGAAGCAATCCAGACCTATGATGAGGACTATGTAAGGGTATTCCAGTCATATGATGTGGGCAAAGAGATTGTTTTAGTTATGTCCCTTGTAGGAGCACGTTCTGAATGGATGTTTTGTTGAGATTCGGGGTAGTTGTACTCGATTGTGATGAATCAGAGGATTATGGATGAGAAGCAAGGATAGATCCTTGGATCACAAGTTATGAGTAGACCCGAGTTATGTTCATACAAGTATTCCAATCTAGGGTATTCCATCCTGAGGATGATCGGGCCCTTATTTTATTGGACCTGATATGTTTGGTATTCCAACCCGAGGGTTGATTGGGCCAAACATGTGTGGGACACGAGGGTATTCCATCCTAGGGATGACTGGATCCGTCGTAGGCATGCCTGGTATTCCAGCCCGAGGTTGATATGGCTAGGCATGAGTGTTCATGTTTACTAGTGGGTGGATTTCAAATGAAATTATGGGAGCTGAAGGATGCATTATCCTGTCAGCACAAAAAGGGTTCGCTCCAGGAAGAGGAATGGTTGGGTTTCTTATACTTTGGATCATTAGGGTTATTGTCAGGTTTGGCAAGGTGAGGCATAGGTTAGACCTTCCAAAGAAGCTCAGTCAGATTCGCAACATTTTCACGTCCGACAACTAGGAGGGCACATATCGGATGAGTAGGTGGTTGTATGGTTGGGTGATGTTAAGTTTGGAGAGCACTTGAACTATGTAACGAGACTAGTGGCAGCATCGGAAAGGATCCGAGTAGACTTGGGAGTCGGAGTCCAAGATGCGGGAGCATTATACTGAATTGTTCGCCGCAACAGGCTTTGACGACGAAGCCTAGTTTAAGTGGGGGAGAGTTATAACATTCCAATATTTGTCATTTATAGTCCTTGGGGATGGAAGGGAGAAGCCATGAAAAGTCTAAGGACTAAATTGCAATTTTGGGATCAAGAGGAGTACGCTGCGCGTACATAAGGGTACGTTGAGTGTACTAGGCACGCCCTAGTACGCTGGGCGTACACCAGTGTACGTACTCATGATAGAAGGAAACCCTAATATTTAGGGTTTGGGTGCTATATAAGCAACCTTATGAGCTCATAACCCTCCCTTACCTCAGCCTCCACTGGTTAGAGTCGTTTTCCCCAAACCCTAGCCATTTCCTTGAGTGTGTGAGCTTATAGAGTGTATTTTGAGTGTTTTGAGAAGAAGGTGTTGCATCAAGGAGTTAGAGAATAAGATTAAGCTTGTAGATCTGAAGTTGTTTGGTGCCCTAGAATCTCCAAAAGGTAAAAAGCTTCAAAACTTTATGCATGTATGTTATAGATCTTGCCATTTTAGCTTTATGGAACCATTCTTGTCCCAAAAGTCCTCAAGTTAGTGCATATTATGATTTGGACGAAATAAGATGTCCTTTTAGACTCTAGGAAGGGTCGTAAGTGATAAAAATGATGTCCCAATGGCTAAAGGTGTCCTATGCATGTAGTAAAAGGGTCTTAATGGATTAAGACCATGTATTAAGAACTTTTTGGACGACCAAAGTGATAAAGTTCAAGACTTTATGGTTCTAAGGCACATTTGGTCGATGGATTTGAAATTTAGGCTTATGTGCTTAAGCCATTAATCACTTATTAGAGTTCTAAGAACAGCTCGCATACCCCACGCGTAAATCCAGTATGCCCAACGTACTGGGTTAACCACCCCGTTGGTGGTCAACACAAGGCAGAGTACGCCCAACATACGTCATCTATTGGGTTTTATCATTTGGGCTTCGGGGTTTGGGCTGTTTATGGACTAGTTGGATTTGGGCATTTGTTGGGCTTTATGAATATGGTGTTTTAGGCCAGTTTTGAATATGGATCTTGGAATGAGGCCCAATTAGGGACTTTGGCCCAGTTTAGTAAATTGGGCCAATCATGAACCTTGCATATGTGGACTTGTGGACCATGGATTTGGTATTGGGCCTTCGCCCAAACTAGAGAAAAGGCAAACTGGACTATATGGATCCCCTAGTCAAGATTGATAGCCCATATGTTGACTTAGCATTTGTTATTTTGGATAGTTCGGGATTCTTGGTGGGATGGTGATTCAGGAAAGTGATTCTTCAGTTCGGATTTGACATTGCAAGGTGAGTTATCCTCACTGTACTCAAGGGTCTAAGGCACCAAGGCCAGCCCTTTGATTTGTTATTTGGAATTGTTACTGTTGTGATATGTTAGCTCGGTATCCTGGTAGATAGGATGGTTATATGCTAGTATGATCTGTTAGATTGGTATCCTAGTAGATAGGATGTGTTTATGCTTAGTGACCGATAGTTTGGTCTGACTGTCTGTATGCTGGTAGGAGATTACATGTTATACGTGCACACGATTGATTGGTAGTTGAGGGTATTCTATCCCGAGGATGATAGAACCCTAGTATGTTGTCTTTATATACTGTTATATGAGTATCTGATATACGTGAACATGGTTGATTGGTTATGGGGGCATTCCAACCCAATGGTTGTGGGCTGAGAGTATTCCATCCTGAGGATGATTGGACTCGTAGTATGTGGTCATTCCATCCCGATGGTTGAGGGCCTGGGGTATTTCAACCTGATGGTTGATTGGACCCATAGCATGTTGGCATTTCAACCCGATGGTTGAGGGGCCTGGGGTATTCCATCCCGATGGATGATTGGACCCATAATATGCTGTTTGTTATTGTGTGTGTATTGTTGTGTGTATGGGTATTTTGGGGGTAACTCACTAAGCCTTCCACCTTATGTTTATCGATTATTGTTTCAGGCACAGCAGATGACCGCGGGAAGGCGAAGGCGTGACCATACACTTCCTCGATTTATGATTATGATTTTTGGGAACTCTGATGTTTAAACTATTTTGAAAACAAATTTGTAATGACTCTTGGTATTTGAAATGTTTTTAAAAGTTTAAATTGGCTCGAATTTTTTTGGATGTTACAACAAAAGATTTCATAGAAAACAATTTCTACTTTCTCCTTCTTGTCTATGTCACCATTGGTGTGTTTAGTCATGGCTACTTCTCCACCTCTAAGTCTGACTTGAGCTCCATCTGTAACAATAGGTGTGAGGATAGGTACATGGGTTCCTTCTACTATAGATTTCCAAACTTCTTTACCCAGTCTTCTGTGGTACCTTTCCATTCTTTGAGACCGATGCTGATACTCACTTGCAACAAGTATTGGAGCTCTAATTGAACCTCCAACATTGTTACATATAACTAAAGAGTAATGTAGTGCCATTTTCCGATAGTTTTCTTTGAAAAAGGGTGAGCTAAGTCGTATATATGGCCTTTCAAATCCATGTTTTTCTAAAAGATTGATGTAATTTTTTAGAAAAGCTAAAAAACAACCACTATGGCTCTAATACCAATTATTAAGTGAACAACTTATGCTTGAGATTATGATGCAGAAATTAAGTTAATCTCTTGGATCTTTTGTTAGCTCAAGAATAATTAAGTGCGGAATATGAAGAACATTTTAAATTGAAAATATCGCAACAATAATACTAAATAAACATAAGCAAGATAAACGATGCTTGTTGAATCATAATTAGGTTTGCTTGCAAACATATATTAGTAAATGAAGAACAACAAAGTATGAATGGAGGAGGAGACTTTCATTTTAATATAGATTACAAAGAAATAGTATTTGAGACACTTTTGGATAATAACCAATACCACCTATCTATAGCTTAACATTTTCTAGCTAATGATTGAATAGTACAAAGGGTATGGAGAACAGGCAGCCATGCTTACCACGCCTGTTATGAAAAAGTAATACCAAATACTCAACGTTAGAAAAAGCTAATCTTTGTACAATAGTCTTCACAACACTCGAAAACAAAACATTAGAATCTTCGCACAAGCTCCTTCACTCAATTCTTCACATATCCAACTTCACTCAAATAAATTGTTCGCATTACCAGAATAAAAAAATCTTTGCATACCTCTTTTTTAGCAAAAACTTCGCACACCGCAAAAATGGGCTGAAAAATATGGTTTTAAAAAAAATTGGTTGTGGGGGTAAAAATGTAAAATGGTGTGAAATTAAAGGTTAAGGGGTGAAACTTCGATGTTTAAGGGGTTAATTATGGTGGGGACCGATGTTGGGGAGAAAAATAAAAATAGGACAACAAATGAATGCAAAAAATGTAACTGTAGGATGATTTTTGTCTCATGCAATGGTTGGAGAAAATAAGATGCGAATCTGCCTCTGATACGAGTTGTTTAGAGAAGAACTTTTGCTTGAGATTATGATGCAGAAATTAAGTTAATTTCTTGGATCTTTGGTTAGTTCAACAATAATTAAGTATGGAATATAAAGAACAATTTATATTGGAAATATAGAAGCAATAATACTAAATAAGCATAAGCAAGATGAATAATAATTGTTGAATCGTAACTAGTTTTTCTTGCAAACACAAGTTATTAAAAGCATAATACCAAGTATGAATGGAGAAGGAGACTTTCATTCCAGTAAAGATTACAAAGAAGATGGGATTTGAGAAACTTTAATAATAACCCATACCACCTATTTATAGTTAAACATTTTCTAGCTAATGACTAGTAAAAAAGGTAAGGAGAACAGATGGCTATGCGTGCCATGCATGTTCTGAAAAATACTACCAAACTAGGTGTAAAACTCGTGTATTACATGGATTGATTAAAAAAATAAAATATTAAAACGTAAATAATAAATATTTTTTAAACTAAAATTTTAAAATAAGAAATGAAGAAAACATATTTGTTGCAATTTATTATAATATTTATTATATTTGATACTTTACATATATATGTATAAGATTACATAGCTTTTTAATTTTAAAATATGAAAAAAACCATAAGTTGACATGTGAATATTATTTATTTAAAATACATCATAAAATGACAAGTATCAAAACTCAAAACTGATTAGAGATTAATATTTGGCAAAAAAAAAACTTCATTTATTCTAGATGATTGATACTTTACATATATACGTATAAAATTATGTGGTTTTTAATTTTAAAAATTGAAAAAAACCATAAATTGACATGTGTGTATTATTTATTTGAAAAATATCACAAAATAAAAAGTATCAAAACTCATTAGAGACCAATATTTGTTAAAAAAAATCTTTATTTATTAGAGAGGATAATATAGATATCATTTTAAACTACTTGATTGGATAAACCGTATTGTTTCGACGATGGTAGTTTTTGCAATTATGTTTGAATTTAAAAATTATTAATGTCAAATTCTTTTCAAATTATATCAACCAATCTCACAATCCAAACGATCTCTCAATCCAAACGATCTCTCAATCGCTTTTTATGAACGCAAAAGCAATTTAAATTATTACATTATATTCTCAAGTTTTTTAAGGAGTGAATGAACCATCATATCATTAAAATAATGGTCTGTAGAGCACCAATTCATGTATATTATTAACACCTATTTTATATTAATATACAAAGTCACGATTTAATGGTGCAATATTCATACTCTACTTGTCCTTTATTCCATATAAATATAGTGAATATTTTTATTTTCTAATAGTTAAGTTAAAAAAAATCATATAACTTTGTGTTATTTTATTATCAAAAGAATATTAGAATATGTAAGCTTTTTAAAACTTGAAAAAAAATATATACGTTCAACTGTTCTTTCCTTTATTTTCTCTTAAGAACACAAAGTTAGTTATAGTAATGAAATGTTGACATCAATTAATCAACATGCTTAACCATGAACTATTCTTTGTGTAAACTCTCTTTCAACCTCTAGATCTCATGTTCCAACTCTCTTATTGACCATCTGGCTCATTACAGGTTGAACTTTTAGGTCGGTGCGTAGGCATCTTCCCATCAATTTCACAATTTGTGTAGCCAAAAAATATTAAACATTGTAGAAAGATTTTGTCACAATTGAAGCACAATGAAAATTCGTCCTAAGCATTCTTCTTTATTCCTCTATGTTCTTGGGCATCTTACCAACAGCTCAAATCTACTAAAGATTACAAATTTCTAAAAAAGGACTCCAACACCCAAGATTAAAACAATAGCAACAACACCAAGCCAACAACCAAACGTGAGAAAAGCAAACAAACCAGGGGCAAGAAAGTTAACATAACCAAAACGACCAGGGCAACAAAAACATACTCCCCAAACGTTCTAGAGGCAAAATAAAAATGCCATGAACATAACACTCAAAAACCCCAATGCATCCGGGGGTAAATTGGTCAAATAATCATAGAAGAAACATTTTTACAATAAATAGCTAGTTAGGAAATCCACCTACTTAAGAACTTGAGAAGGGGAAGAAAATGAGATCAATGATGACAACAGCCAAGCAAAAAAATATACAGCGAAAACACTCCTTCCAAATAGAAATTAAAGTATCCTACCCAATATAAAACTTCAAGCAAGATCAAAAGAAAAGATAAAACGTCCACCCGTTAGCAAATAACCAAAGAAAGCATCACCAAGGGGGAGGAACACGCGAACATTGAGCAACAAAACAACGCCACATCAGAAGCAACCAAGCAGGGGTAAAAAGGTCTAACATATCTTCATGAACTTCCGACATCCACAATCTCCATTCAAACAAACTAAGAATTGGAAACAAAGAGATGAATAGAAAGAGTAACCAATGGAATTTAAACCTGAACGAAGGCCTCCGTGATAACCATTTATCTCTAAATCCTTTTTAAACTGAAATAGATTCCGGCTGCCAAACAAATATGAATAACACAATTAATTACGAGTGATTTCTAGTTCCCAGCTCGATTGTTTTCGAAAGATATAAATAAGGAGAGATAACTTAGACCTACAATGTGGAAGGCGGACAAGGGCTAGAGGAGGAGGAAGCGATCAAATAAAAACTTTAGGTGAAGGAAACATGCATGCAAAAATCAAGGGTGTCATTTCTATGAGTGCTGATAAATCGACTTCAATTTGCAAGTGATGTTTCGTATCATTGGAAGGAGAACAAAATTACATGATCATGGCATAATATATCTAAATTCATATAACATTCCATATAATATACACTGTGGAATTTATATTAGCATATATCATATGACTTTCTGAATTCTTTTTTCACAGCGTAAAGTATACATATATATGGTAATAGAAAGTGAATTAATTTGAAATTTGAATCTAATTCATTGTTAGTGGTGTGTGATTACAGGTTCCAAAAATATACACATAGTTTTCCTATAATTATGAACTCAAATGTATCTTTTGATTTATATATGGACTAAAATTTAGGAAATCAAGAAAATGTCATTATAATTCTATTTGCATATATTTAGGAAACAAACATTGTATATATGTGTGTTTGTCAAGAATATGCATCTTCTTTATTATATATTGATTAGGTGGCATTATAACAAATTGACAAGTGGAATATTAGATAAATCAAAAAATCAAGAAAATGTCATATGTCCAATTGCATAAGAATTTGACGAGTGGTAAAAAGTTCTTTATTTATTAGGGAGGATACTCAACGCCAGATAAAGTTGAACGTTGCACTACACTCTTTGAAGCACTCCACGACAAAACATTAAACTCTTAGTACAAGAAATCCTTTTTTTTTTTTTTTTTGCATATCTGGCTTCAGTCAATCAAACTCTTCGCATTACCACAAGAACAAAATCTTCGCATAGCCTTTTTTTAGCAAAAGCTTTGCACGCTCCAAAGATCTTTAGTTATTGATTTTCACTTCATGCTTCAACACTTATTTACATGCTTCCATCCACATCACTATTGTTGTTGTTGTATTGTTGGCGTCACCGGTCTTGGCGGCGTGAATTGTCTTTAGATGCAGCATGGAGAAAAGATGGTGAGGAGAGTGATCGTTGTTAACCGCAGTTGAAGGAGACCGGGAGAAAATTAGGGATTGTTCTTTGGAGATCACGATTGATCGGTTTCACGTAAAAATAAGAATAGAACATGGTTGCGAATGATGCTAGCCATGTTGGCATAGCGAGAGGAGAGACCATTAATGGTGTAGATGACACGGTTTTTGTTGGGAACCTCTGCAATAGGGTCGAGATTTTCTAAAAGATCGACAAGGGATTTGATCTTGGAACAATAAGTGATGACATTGAATTCTCCCATTGACATATTATGAAGTTCAATACCAAATTAGATGTCCCTCCTGTCATTGTTGTCCTGGAAAGTGTTTCAATGTTGAGCCAAACATGTCGATGAGTATCGTGTTAAAAATATTTTGTGAAAGGGTGCAATAAATCCAACCTTTCATAACAACATCTACCTTTTTTCCATTGAAGATCGGCTGGATAAGTAGTCGGAGGATCATACAAGCCATCAATCAATATGATCGATGACATCATAGGCTTCACAGTTGGTGGCGACTAATTTTTCGCCAAGAATAAGAGGCACATAAGTCTTGATATTAGCAACACAAAAAAACTTGATGTGATGGAGGTGTGGGAGTCGACATAATGACTTTATGTGATGGAGGTGTGGGAGTCGACATAATGACGGAAGGTAGAAGCAAGAAGCAGGAAAAAATTTGGGTTTTGAATAGGGAAGATGATAGCCAACCGCTAAAGAAGGGAAAGAAAGGACTGACAAAATTTTTACCAAAAAACTTGTGATACAAGATATAGAATAGAATTTAAAATTCTCTCTTGCCTCTATCATACATACACAGCTAATATATACATAACACATGCACATTGGTCGTGTACACAACACACATTACAATGGGCTATGATACAAGTACATTAACACTAATGACATCTTGTTAAAAGTCTTGTTAAATGTCCTGTCATTTGAAGTCACTTGATTTACTTATTTGCTGATTCTAAAACCCTTTAAAAGTCATTGAACATTGATGTTCAAACAAACAATTAACCAATTACTGATTATATGACACACTGTTGGTGATCTTCAAACCCTTGCAGCTATACATTTTCACATATCCTCTTTATAAACAACGGTTCATAAAATTGTCCTCACTACTTCATAAAAGCATTTTCATAAAATGCTCAATGATACAAGAATATTGTTGTTTAACCAACCAATCTTTGTATTAGTTCAATAACAGGAAACAAATAGTATCAAACATAATTGGGGGTGGCGTTGGGTGGTGTTGGAGCAGATGCAACCTTCCCTCCACGTTCCGATCGACTGTTCTCAGCAAACTTAAGACTTGCTTGGTGCATCCCTTTCTGTTTCTCCTCCTCCGTCCATTCGGCAACATAATAATTCTCTTCACTACCTTTGACGATGTCTTGACTGGCCGGAAAAAACATGCTTCCCCATTGTGGGAAGTGAACAAAACTTACAGGAAGTGTACAAACGATGATCATGATACCCATGTAAGACAACCCTTTCGCAGTCGATATTGAAGCAGACGCAAAGAATATCAATTGGGTTAGTCCTGATCCAAAGTTCCCTCCGGCACCGGTCATACCAGAGATGATACCCATTGACCGCCGGGAAATGAAGGGAACGATGCCGAAGGTGGCTCCGCATGCTGCCTGTGCACCGATGGAGAAGAGCATCATAAAGGTGATGGCTAATGGTAGCGAGTTTACTAGGCCTAGGAAGACACAAAAAACACCGCCAGCTGTTTGGAGTAGCCATAAGTTCCAGAGTCGACCTCTCATTCCAAATCGTTTGGCCATGTAATCCGATGTGAACCCACCAAATGGACGAGCTAGGAGGTTTGCCATTCCGAAGCAGGCCGCAATGATTCCGGCAAGGTGAAGCTGTAGATCAAATCTGTAGATAATTCATCGGAAAACAAACGTTTACTTTAATTTGCACATATAACTAAACTTTTGTGTAGAGTAAAAAAAAACAATTCAAACCTGTCATAGAAGTATTCTGCGATCACATTGTCAATGGTCAACTCGACACCCATGGAATAACCGTAGAGAAGTACAAAGATCCATGTTCGATAGTTTGTCACAGCATACCACAATACCTACAAAACGAGAAACAAATTAGAGTTAAAGAACATACCATAAATGAATGGTTAATGCAATATTAAGGTTTACCTTGCCGAATTTATCTTTGGCAACATCACCCTTCTTCTGAAGAGCACCGAGATTACCATCAGGCAAATCTTGACCAAGAGTCAACACAAATATCCCCATGATTGCGTTAAGCCACCCTGGTACGAAAAATGCGATCCTCCAAGCCGTGAACGGTGTTGCCCCGGCCTTCTTGATGATCTCAAACAACACCGGCATCAGGAGTTGCGTGGCTCCACCACCCATGTTCCCCCACCCAGCCGCCGTCCCGTTCACCAGCCCGATGATCTTGCTGTTAAACATGGTGCTCATCCAATATTGGCACGACACAAACGTAGCCAAAGAAAATCCGATCATGAATCTGACAGCTATGTAGCCACTAGCGTCAGCAACGAAAGACATGCAGAAGACGGTGGGTGCTGACATCATTATGAGGAAAGCACAGCCGTAGCGAGGCCCCAACAAGTCACATACCGCACCCATAACCAGCCTCGAGAAGATACTACCGGAAACTGAGGCAACGCCGGCGTTCCCAATGTCAGCTTTGGTGAGATCAAGGTTGTCTCGTATGATGGGGACCAACGGAGCAGCAGCGAAGGTGGAGACGAAAGTAGTGAAGAACGAGATCCATGAAAGGTGGAAGGTTCTCATGTGAGGGTTTGCAAATGAAAAGAGCTTAAAGACTTTTGCCTTGTGTTCAGAGTCCACAGGGAGGTCAAATTTCGCTGTGGTATCAGTGGCCACCATAGGAGACGCCACAGAGAACGCCAGCACTGGCTCCCGGCCGGTGACTCCATGCATGGAGGTTCCCGGAGAACCTTCAATTGCAGGCATTGTATTATCAGTTCTTTTACTTCTGTCGAAGTGATATACGATTTATATTTTTGTGTTGCTGATGTCTTTATGGAAGTGATGATTTATATAGGCTTCCGGAGACAAAGAAACATGAAAGTATGACTGATTCAGAAGGGTTCATATTCCTAAATATGGTTAGTTAATGGGGTTGACAAATGAGAAGGGTTAAGATAGATAGCTAGTGGGGATTACCAAAAGGTTGTGATCAGTTATATGTTTTCTAAAGGAACCCGTTCGCCGCATCCTGTATAATGGAACAGTGTTTAGGCTCACCAGATATCCCAAAAGTTCACCTTACAACTTATAACTGAGGGTCATGATCGTTTAATCGAGATATATTTGTAAAAAAACAATTTTAAAAATAAAAGAAATTAAAAAAAAAATCTATTACTAATTTGATTTCTTAAATTTATTTTTCACAGCATAGGATGGGGAACCCTCTAAAGACATTCGGTTTCGTCCTTTAGAAAAATCACAATTGAAAAATTGTTACAATCGAACAATATGATGATTGATTTTAGTAACTATGATTGTCTCGTGCAAACCCAATTACCCACACATATTAAGGGGGTGTTTGTCAAAAAAGTTTATTGTTTATTATCTTATAACTTATTTGTTTATTAGTTATAAACTAATAAGTGTAAGGTAACTTATGAAAAAATGACTTAATAGAGGTTTGTTACTGGAATAAACTATTTTTCATCTACATTTTTTTAATTTATAACGGTGTGAAACATCTAATAAGCTAATAAGTTGTTTTAACAAGCTTATCCAAACATCAGCTAATATGAAAGTAATTGGCATATCGATACCTATATATGATGCCCCACGTGTAAGGCAAACCGGTGACATAAATGCTTGTTCACTAAAGCTAGAGGGACAACGTGAAATGATGAAAAAAAATACAATTATTTATGATATTAGATTTTTTTTCTCTCTACATCATTGAATAGGATTGCAATACCATCCTATCTGATGGATTTCGTAGATTACAAGTCTATGTGGAATAATTCACTTAAAACACTCAAGGATACATGTAAACTAATTGATGTCTTCACACATAAATAATAACATACTATGAAACTGCTAGATCCCTATGCTCTAATCGAAATTTAGAAGTAGGGGTACATACCTTTGATATTGTTATAGAAAAAATATCCTTACTTTCCTTGTAGATCTTCAAAAAGCTTAGCACCAAAAGAATGATGCCTCTAATGGCTCACACCTAAATCCTAGAAAGTACAAAACATTTTGGAGAGATGGGGGATAAGGGAATTTTCGGCTATGCTTAAACAATAGAGAAATGACTGAAATTAGAGGGTTTAGAACCCTTTATATAGTTGCATGGAATCCCCGATAACTACAGATTTAAACATAAAATAATATTATTTCAAATAAGTGAATATACAATTTCTTTATATCAATTGGAGGCTTCAAGAATCCTCTTAAGGGTACTCCAAACTCATCCATAACAGGAAGGTTTTAGAACCTCCCCATTGATCAACTATTAAACATTTAGAGCTCAGTTCTTATACCCTTTAATTTATTCTAATTATCCATGAATTAATTCCAAATCAATTTTGATTAATTCTAAATTAAATATTACAATTTTTAATTAATTTATGAACTATAATAAATTAACAAATTATTTCCTTTTTCTCCAAAAATCATTATATATCATTTCTAGCTATGAGGGCAACCTCAAAAGGACTTTACTTTTAATTACAAGAAATTTAGTTATAAGCTTAGATACATTAATCCAATAGTCTCCCACTTGAATAAGTCTATAACTAAAACTGTTAGTATAACTCTAAATCAAACAGCAAAAAGTGTTTTCCAAAGTCATTGCCAAACTCTGATTCAAATCACACATTGACCCTAAGATAAGAGATCAACTACTCCATCATTTTTCAAGATATTGTATGGAAACGTAAAAAGGATTACAATCACTCTCTTTGTCCAAGATTTTATTTCCCGATTTCCCGATTTATGATGACGTAATTAGACTATCAATAGAACACATCAATTCAGTCCTGGTTGGGCCTTGCACTATACTGTCAAAAGCAAATCACCGAGGGGCCTAAAAGATCTCGTTTTTCTTGCTAGGGAAAAAGGAATGAACTAATTTGACTATATAATCATAAATTTTTCTTACCAAATAATACATACAAATACCCTTTATGACACCAGTTAGGAGATGCGTTTGAGCAAACCAATGCACAATTGATTCATAAACTTTTAACTATGTATCTCCGCTTTAAGAATAGTAGATACTAACGTCTTAGAATTACTCGTGATTCAATCTATGAAGTGTTCTCTAAGTGTGGGTTTATCCAATACTTAAATTCTTATTTCAAGTGCTCATAAATATAGTAGCAATCACTATACCATGCTAAACTTCTTTGAACAATCTACTAATATTCCATGACAGGCTTAAATCACTACCACTTTCAAAGTATAAACAACTATAGAATTATTCAAGAAGTAAACATCCAAAATGAAACACAATAATAACTAACTAAAGAGGCAGCACAAATACTTATAAAAAGTCTATATTATTTAATAACCAAAACAATTACAATTTATTTTTGTTACAAAGTTTTGAATTATCAACTAATCAATAAAACTAATGTCATCTCTCAACCCAGTGCTCCAAGCATGTATGCCGTGCTTGACCTTGTTCACTGCCTTAGTGAAAGGATCATAAGGATTATCCACTAACGATAGCCGTTTCACCAATAAATGTCCATCTTCAGCTCTATGTTTGATATAACGATTCTTCTTTTTGATATGCTTGGACCTTCCATGATCTTTTAGTTCTTTGGACCTTCCATGATCTTTCATTATCACAAAAGCGTTCCGTAGGTTCCTCAATAGTTGGAATGACTCCAAGATCCCCAAATAAATTATTCAAACAAGATGCTTGCTTCGATGCTTCACTTGATGCGATGTTATCTGCTTCAAAGGTATAATCAACCACCGTTTCCTACTTGGAACTCTACCAGGTCACTGACCCACCATTCAATAAGAATACCCATCTAGATTGAGAACAAAGTCATCTCTATTTGTTTTAAATTTGGCATCACTATAACCACTCAACCTTAAGTATCCATGCCAAAAATAACTAAGAACATATCCTTAGTTGTTCGCAAATAATTAAGAATATTCCTGACTGCTGTCCAATGGGCTCTCCCCGGATTATCCTAAAAATCGACTAAACATGCTTAAAGCATAAGACAAGTCAGGAGGAGTACATGTTATAGAGTACATAATAGATCTTATAACATATGCATATGAGACTCAACTAATATCTTCGATTTCATTATCAGTATATAGGACATTGAGTCTTACCCAATTTAACAATATGATGAAGAGGTTTTTTTGAAACGGCAAATCTAACCTACTCCTAAACTACACATCAAATCCATCTATGTCCACGACGGGACTTGAACCCTCAACCTCAAGGAGGGAGGGCAACACCGGATACCGCTGGGCTAGAAGCCCTTTGGTATATGATGAATATGTAAATCCATTTTCTAGGAATTCTCTATATTGATGTGTTTCAACACTTTATCCAAGTATGTACTCTAGCTAAGTCAAATAAGACGTTCTTTCTATCCCTGTAAATTAATAAAGGAATTTTCTTCATGTTAATCGCATAATCAAATAATTGACTTTGAATCCAGATCGCTTGCAAAGTACAAGCAGCAACAACAATATACTCAACCTTCATTGTAGATATCGATACACTTGTCTACTTCTTAAATTTCCAACTCACAAGCTTCCCATTGAGAAATGGACATCCTCTAGTGGTTCTCTTCCTATCCAATTGAAAACCTCTTAGATCTGCATCAGAAAATGATTGAATGAAGAATCTTGTATTTGATGGATACTACAATCCTAGATTCGAAATTTGATGTAAATATTGAAAAATATTCTTTACAGCTGCCAGGTATGGTTCTCTTGGGTTTTCTTGATACCTGGCACAATTAAAAACAAAAAATATAATATAAGGTCAGCTTGAAGTTAAATATAATAACGAACCAATCATGCTTCAATATGTCTTTAAATCAACAGTTGGTTTATCCAACGAAGGCCTTAAGCCAGTGCCAACTACCTTGAGAACCTTGTCATCTGAACAATTTGTCATTCCAAAGCGCTGAAGCAAGTTTCGCATATAACTTTCTTGATTAATAAAGATTCCTTGTTTTCTTTGGCAAATATTCAGTCCTAAGAAGTGATTAATCTTACCCATCATACTTATCTCGAAGTGGCTTTTCATTAAATTTTCAAAATCCTTTGACAGTGAAGGGTCAGTAGAACCAAAAATTATATCATCGACATAGATTTGAACAAGTATGAGATGATTCCCAACTTTATTTCTAAATAACGTGGGATCAACTGATCCTTGTTTAAATTTAGCGATCTTCAAAAATTTATTAATGTTACATACCAAGCACGTGGTGCTTGTTTTAACCCATAAACAACTTTGTCAAGGATATATAACAATGACAAAGAAACTTATCATGCACACATCCAGACGGTTGCTTAACATAAATAGTCTCTTTGAGTAGAACATTGAGAAATGCACACTTCACAGCCATTTGGTACACATCAAAGTTGTTGTCAGCTACACAGGCAAGAAAAGTTCACACTACTTCGAGTCTTGCGATAAGAGTGAGCAAAGTTTTCATCTTAATCAATTCCTTCTTGTTGACTATAACCTTTTACAACTAATATTGCCTTATTGTAAACCATATTACCTTCTTTATCAACGTTTTTTGAAAATATACTTCAAACCAACCACATAAGCATTTTTCGGTTTAGAAATTAACCTCCAAACTTTGTTTCTTTCAAAATCAGCCAATTCAGATTGCATTGCAACAAGCCAATCAGGGTGTTCTAATGCAGTGTTGACTATTTTCAGTGTAATTTTTTAAATAAAAATTTTGAACATACATAATTCTTGGTGAACATTAAGAACTTCATTTGTATCTTTAACATGTGCTCGTGTTAACACACTAGAGTTAGGATTACCAATAATTTGTTCTTTGGGACAATCACGAGTCCATTTCTGCATAGGAGGAAATGATGGATCTGATGGGATTTAAGTAAACAAATAAAAATAAAACCCTTAAGTTTGCATACAACCTAAATACGATCTATTTTTCCTCTATTGAATCTATAACTAAGAACATCAAAAGGAAACCTGAAAACCCTAGGGTATTTTCGAAATTAACATGAGAGGGTTTGAGGATAACATACCTTTTAGTTGTTATAACAAACAACTAGAATTCCTCGTTGATGATCTTTTGGAAGCAAGCGCCACAAGTATCGTGCCTCTAATGGAGTCACACCCAAGCTAGCAAGAGGATAATATAAGTGAGAGGAAAAGGGAGGCAAGATTTCGTCCAAGCCTTAGGAAGAGAAGGAGTGGCGAAATATAATACCTAAGGGTTCTTTATATAGTTGTGGAAACTTGGTGTCAAAGCTAGGGTTTAAGGGATATGACCTAGACCCCTTTGCTTGGTGACCAAGGAGCCCAATCCATTATACAAGGGCATTGGATGAAAACTTTTAGGCTTGCCCTAGAGATTTTCATCCACCTCATTCCATTAGGTTCTAGAGCCTTCCTTTCTCAACTATGAATAAATAACCAAACATTCCATGTACTTTTAATTAATCTAATTAATCCCAAACTTAATTCTAATTAGTTTATGATTAATTATTAATTAATAATATGATTTATAATTAATATATTATTTTCATAACACATTAATAAACCATTTATTTAATTTATTATTCACATATTAAATTAATCTCTCTTTCATAAAACCAATCTGTCTAATTTTCAAGTTTGAGGGCAACCCAAAAGGATTGTGTTACTATCAATTCAAATATATACCAATTTTAGTTATGGGCTTAGACACCTAATCTGACAGTCTCCCACTTAGATAAGTTTATAACTATAATTGCTAGTATAACTTCTGAATCGATGAGCAAATTATAGCTTCCAAAAGTCGTTGTCGAACTATGGCCCAGTCAGTTATGTGTCCTAAGATAAGTGATCATATAATCCTTCGTTCGACAAGATATCATTCGAACATGTGACATGGAACATAATCAATCTCATTATCCATGAATTTGTTTCTTGATTTCTGATTCATAATGACATAGAACTTCTAACTGAACACATCAATTTAGTCCTCGACGGGCCCAACACAATAAGTCAACACCAAATCATCGAGGGCCCAAAGATATCGATTTTCCTATTAGGGAAAAAGGAACGAATAAAATTTGAATTATATTCTTGCACTATTTACCTATCAAATTATGCATGACTTTGCGTTTTATAACATTAATGCATTTACACATTATCAATGCGCAACCGACTTGTAAACAACAACTCATATATCCCCGTTTCAAGATTATAAGATATTATCGTCTCATAATTACTTGTGATAACACTACAAGAAAAACACGCTTTTGCTAGCGAAGGTCTCTATGGAACGTATTTTCGTTGGTAATCTGTAATGGATCGTGTTATGGAATGTCATTCCATAGCAATGTTGCTACCACATTGTCTACGAATTTTATTTCTGGTAGCGAGAATGAGACTTGCTAGGGCAAATGCTACCAACTCCATATATGTTGGTATTATGCTACCGATAGTTCTTTGGAACAAAAATCCATAGCAATTTTCCAACGACATTTGTTACGAAATCACTTTTTGTTGTACTGCTGCGATTGAATTAATTATCGTGGTTACTATGCAACAGAGTTTGTGACGGAAACCAACTCCATAGTTGATTTGCAATCATTCGTAGCTATTTTGCTATGGAATATGATTTCGTTTGCTTGTTTTGCTATGGAACAAAACGCGTAGCTAATTTGTGACGAAATTTGTTGGGATGTTGTATGCTTAATTAATTTTCTTATTCTATGGATGAATTATTATTATGATCAATGGAATTTGTAAGATATGGTTTGAATGAAATCTTTTTGAATTGGTAATATGTGTCATAAACTAATGGCTAAAAATGTAAAAATGAATTATAAAAGTAGATATTGCTGGCAAGCGGACTCGAACTTAAGCTTATGCTAGAAAAGGGCATGGTTAAGCCAATTGTTCTAATCAAGTTGTGTATCATTTCTTGAAAAACATAGTATAAAATTACTAATTAACCATATAATTTTATTAGAACTCGGGCCCTATTTTTTCCGGGGCTTGTGCGGTTGCACTTCTTGCACACCCTTAAAACAGGGCATGTTAAAGTATATAATCTATGTAGATTATTTTCCTTAATAACGAGTTCATTACAAACTTATTTTTAATTCCATTAACAATACTTCATCACAAAAGTGACATGGGTTTTATGTATATTTCATCCTACTCAACCAATATAGCAAGCAAAAATGACTAAAATGTCCTTTTAACATAATGATGTTGTAACGCCCCGTTTATTTAAATAAATTAATAAATGAAAGTTTGGGACTAAATTGAAAAGGATTTCGGAGGTCAAGGTGCATTTGGTAATTTATGGATTTAAATAGAAAAAGATTTGAAGATTTAAGGGTATAAATGGTAAAGTAAGTATCTAGTTGGAAAGAAATTTGTCATGAGGGGTTATATGGTAACTTTTGGAGCTCATTTGAAAAAGAACGGATGGGGAGGGACCAGACTTGTATATTTGGGCATAAGTTTGGAAGAGACACGGGATATACCCGTATCCCGTCCCCACATCGCATCTTCAACCCTAAGAGAATAAGATACAACCGCCACTACCCATGGAACGCACGCATCGACCGCCACCTCCGTCTTCTTCTTTCAACCAAACGAGGCCGTCGCCTGCTGCGTCGCCGACGAGCACTACCTCTTTGCTAAGCCGGAAGAGCCACCGAGACCGGTGACTTCAGCTGCGTCGTCGCTGTGTGGGTTCTGCGCGACCTGGAGGTTCTTGGTAAGGTCATATGTCGCTTCTCTTCTCATTTCCTCGTTGGTTTTGGTGTTTTGACGCCGTGTTTGGTGGTTGTGAACACCATCGGCCCTTGAGCCACCGTTTTCTTCCCTTTTTCTACTACCAGCCACCATAGGAGGTGGCTGTGTATGTTTATTTATTATTTATGAAGATTCAAGTGTGATTTCCTTGGATAGGGACCGCCACCACCATTGGGAATGGTGGCCGCCGCCGCTGTGCCGCTGCTGTTGCTTTTCTGGTGCTCCTGTCACCGCCGTAGGCCACCAAGAGGTGGCTGGAGTTGCTTTACGACCTCATAGCGTGTGTGTGTTTGTAATCTTGTTAGTGTGTGTTTGTATAGCCGGAAAAGCATGAAAGGCCAACGCCACCTCATGCCGCCGCGAGCCACCGCCGGCCACTTCAAGGTGGTTTGTGTGTGTATGTTTAGCTTAGTTAGGGTGTGTGTTGCTTTGGTATTTTCATTGAAATTGTAACTCAAAAGCAAAATAATGGAAAGAAATTAGAAACCACCACCCTAGGGTGGTGGCTGCCGCCACCGGCTGCCGTGTCAGGTGGCGGTGTGCTTTGATGGTGTTTGGACTCGTTTGGAGGATTGGACAAGGGACTAAAACCCTAATGGGCTCAAAGGAGCTCTAATGGGCTAATGAAGCTTAATGAACTCTAATGGACCCAATAAAACCCTAATGGACTTGATGACATTCTAGTGGGCTTGATAGGCCCAATAAAGCCCTAAATAACCTAAAAGTCCAATAAATAAATAAATGGGCTAGTCTATGGGTTTGGAAAACCCTAATGCAATGAAACCCTAATTTGGGATAATCGGGACACACGAGAAATTATTTAATAACTTGGAATATTAAATAATAATCATTAACGAAAATTAATCTAAGAAATATTGGACTTAATGGATTAAGTCCTTAATGGGTTAAGTAGGAAACTTAACCCTAATCATCATTTTATGTGAAACCCTAATTTCACTTGGGTTTATTGTTGGGCCTTCTTTTGGGCCTTGAGGATTGGGTAATTAATGGGCCATCCAAAGTCAAGCCAATGAACTAGAAGAATTTAATGGGTCTGGGTTAAGGCCCATGTAAGGGCTTGGCCTAATTTGGAAAACTGGGCCTTAGATGGGCCATAGTTTGGGCCTTAATGATTATATGGTGTTGGGCCTTAGAATGAGACCATGTTTAGGCCTAGGCCCAATTTGGAAAATTGGGCCATGTTTTGGGCTTTGATTTCCTAGTTGACTTTGGGCCTACGGGTTGGGCCTTGGGCTTGAATAAGCCAAGCTTGGGGTAATGTAATTATCCAAAGTAAGTGTTTATGGTTATGTAGTGGGACCCAATTATTAATTGGGTGATGTTTTGATATTGACAGATCGGGAATCTGTCATCCAGCAGCTGGGGTTGAGTCTGTGGGACTTCAGCAGTGTGGGATTGTGTCTACGGGACTTCAGTAGTGTGAGGTGAGTTACCTTCCAGTAGCGGTGGGTTTAAGGCCACAATGTCGGCCCACCAGTAGGAGACGTATGATAGATGATTGTCTTTGTGATATCATCTAGGTTTGCTACTACCTGATATGTTATATGCTAGCATGATATGTTGTATGTGATAGTAGTCGAGTTCGGTTGTTAGGACCGAAGGGTAGTCAGACACCCCAGATACGTCTGACAGTATGTGATGATATGATTGCATGCTGGCTTGTTACGTTATATGCGATAGAGGTAGTACGAGGGGACCAGTCCCCGTGTTCGGTTGTTAGGACCGAAGGGTAGTTCAGGCACCCTAGATATGTCTGATAGTATGTTTGTAACGACCCAAATTTCAAAACAATTAAAACTTTTCAAAACCATCCATTTTAATAGCGTTGTTACAAAAAGGTTTTCAATACATTATTTAACAGAGTATTTTCCCAGGTTCATATCATAAAACATCAACGCGAGGAACGGTACGATCACGCCTTTGCCTTGTCACAGACTCCTGAGAACCTGAAAACATGAAACCACAACTGTAAGCCCGAAAGCTTAGTAAGATACCCCTAATATACCAACCACATATACGCCCTTCCAGGCCACGACCTTCCGGTCCATACATATCGCCTTCCGGCCCTTAACATATTGCCTTCCGGCCCATAACATATTGCCTTCCGGCCCATAGCATAAAATGCATACATAACATAACAAATCATAGAACGACCCTGCATACCGGGTCACACCCCAGATCTAGCAATCATATGCATAACACATAATCATATAACAGTTCACAGTTAGCAATTGATCAACAGATCACATAACATAGCATTACTCTAATCAAGATACCGGACTAACCAATCACTAGCATAACATAATCATAGGAATCAGTCAACATACTAATTACACACATACGCCTTTCCAGGCCATGACCTTCCGATCCACATAGTAATGCCTTCCGGCCCAAAACATGTATTGCCTTCCGGCCCATAACATATCAACTGGCAACTACCGGATTTCCATCCGATAAAAAGGTTGGCCTTGGTGCCATAAACCCTATCGATATAGTGAGGATAACTCACCTCGAAACTGCCGACTGAACAGATAGCTCAAGCTGCTCCGATCACTGATACGATCTCCACCTCTGGACAGCCACCAATGCACTGAACTCAAACAATAAACAACAATTACCAAAATACCCCTGGAACCACTGGTCAATCCTTGGTCAAAGGCAAGGTCAAAGTCAACCCTATGACTCGCCGAGTCCCCATACTCAGAACTTCACTCAATCCGCGATCTAACTCGCCGAGTCACCCCGAGACTCGCCGAGTCCAACAACTCTGAGTCCATTCGCCCTCAACTCACCGAGTCATCCCTGGAGAGCGAGTTCCAAGCCATCTTCATCCGACTCGCCGAGTTGTTCTTCCAACTCGTCGAGTACCACCGATCTGAACCCTTTCAGAAGCATTCCAGACCCTCCAATTGATCCAAAACATAGATTTAGTCTCCTACAATTCGTCCATCACGTAAAGTGGCAATCTTTACGGGAATCCATAGAGATCTAGGCCATATTCACTCATAACTAGGGTTTGGGACTTGCAAGCTTCACTAACCATTCCAATTACATCCATAGGCAAGATCCACAACCCCAAAATGAAGAAATAACATACAATCAGACCAAGAACGAGATATTACCTCCAATGGACGCCTCCAACTGCCATGAAATTGATTCCAAGCAAAGCCCCTTGCCCCAAGCCTTCAATTCCCACAAAATTCCTTCAATGATTACTTCTCCAAGCTTCAATCCACTCAACAATGGAGCTCCTCTGCGATTTAGGGTTTCTAGAACTCAAGAGGGAAGTAAAGAGGCTGGGGAAGGAAGATGATGTTCCTCATATACGGCTCAATCCCGAGAGTTAGGGTTTTCTCCACCCAGCGCCTACTCGCCGAGTCTATCTCATCGACTCGCCGAGTCGGCTACTTAACACGCGGTCAAGCCGCGACTCTACTCGCCGAGTCCAGCCATGGACTCGCCGAGTCACTCTTTCCCAATTAACACTTTTGGCCCTTCAACTCTACCCTTGCTATTTCTGGATGTTACAATTCTCCCCCACTTATATTAGGCTTCGCCCTCGAAGCCTATAGCAGCTCAACTCCAGGGATACTCCCACAATGCTCCACCTGGCCTCAACCAGACCAGGTCCCACAAGGCATACCCAAACAAACTCGAATACACTTTCCTTCCCTCATGGTGTCCTGACCACTGTCTCAAATAGGGAACCGGATTCACCCTCTAATATCTTCGATTAACCCCTGAGAATTACCCATAATGCAACACTGCTCCAAATCACAACCATCACTCGACTCATAAAGGCTAGAAGACGATGAACCATCGGATCCTCGATCCGAATCTCACTCTACCCATTCCGTGATGACGGAAAAACTCATTCTCTATATCAGAGCAACTCTCACGAGTTCTCCTCTTGCAACCGCACACACAAGCTGAACCAGCTCTAACACCTTCAGGTTGGGAAACCTGCTACACTGATACTATCCTCAAACATCTCCCAGGATGAACCACTAATATCCACCCCATACCCTGATCAGAATCACACTGAGAATTCAAGATTCTCTCTCTCCCTGCATCCCTTCTGAGCCTCTTGGCTCTACACTTGCGGATATCCCTTCGCGACCTCAACAGACGTCCCAAACCGGATGAGTTCCTACTTCACTGCCGCGAACATGATGCTCAAAACCATACTCGAAATACTCTACCCATAATTCTGCTATGCAGCTCTCACTTTCGTGAACTTGCACTCCCCTTCGGAGTTACACACCTTTCCCTTTTCCTTTTTCCAAGGAACTCACTTGGCCATGATGCCACCCCAACCCGTGCCACGGTGCTCGCCCAAGCGACACCACCCTTTTTGCGTAACCGCTATTCACATACTCTGGCTCTCATTGTAGGGGCTCTCAATCCCATGCACTCTCTCCACTCAACAAAATCACTACCTCAACTAAACAAGATCACTAACCCGGGGCCAGACCTTTCAGTGTAATCACACTGCAACATACACAATCCGCAATCTCAAACTGATCCGACCATACCAACAGAGTCTCCAGCATGACAGGACTGACTCACATAACACACACTAGCCACTCGAGGCTATATCTCAGTGGGTCCGTACACCCAAACTCTGTGAACCCTCAGGTTCTAACTCTGCGAACCTTCCGGTTCTAACTCTGTGAACCTTCCGGTTCTAACTCCAGGAACCTTCCGGTTCCAACTCTGGAAACATGCACAACATAAATCCCGTGGGATTAATGCAGTACAACCCATCCCATACATCAAGCATACAAATACTCTGATCACATAACCCCGGTTACCTACTCAAACTTGATCCCGGCCTGCTCCCATGCCTCCACAACCAAATGCCCTAGGTCTGTATCCCGCCCCGCATACCCGACACTCGCTCTCGTCAGCCTATACTATGAGCTGACAGAACACTACTGAATCCCAACAGCTAAGCACCCTCACATACTCATCGATCTCCCGGAGAATTCTCCAATTCTCCCCCACTTAAAGCACTGACTAACAGCCACCGATCGCCATTAATGATCTTCCAGAACAACCCCACACAAAGAGAACACTTACACACTGGCTGCTTCCCACAAGCATAAGCAACCCTCAGCAAAACACATCTCCTCCCTGATCAATCCGCATAAAAAGAATCCGGTCTTTCAATTATCCACTCCACGACTGCAGATGCTACCCGACATTCAACCCAGTGCCGCATCTCCACTATCAACCCTCACGAATGATAACCAACGGAATTCCCAAACAATAACCCATAACCAAACCCACGACCTGCAAAAGGATGAATACCGCATCGAAAACCGCACAAGGGTACCAACACCAAGACACAAACTATAGCCATACCAATCCTTCAGGGAACGACGGATGCCCAAGCGAAAACTTGAAACACCAATTCATGACCATGCCAAACCCGCGAAACACCAATACCGCATCGAAATCCATACAAGGATACCAGCACAACGATAACCACAATATTCGCAAGATAGCAAGACATCAAGAAAGTAACATACCCGCAGCTGCCTCCGGCACTGCTCCGACCTCCTCTGCCGCCAGCTGATAAGCACGACCCTGAGCCCTTTGGGCTCCACTCCTTCCTGACCTCTACTTGAAATCCTCAGAGTGGCCAGTGCTGGAGCCTGTACCGGCCCTGCAGAGAACTGTGGACAATTGACCCTCAAATGTCCAATCTGACGACAATGGCAACAATTCCTCAAATCCCGACTCGACACTGACTGTCGACAATCCCGCGCATAGTACCCCTCCTTTCCGCACTTGCGGCATGCACCACCGGACCAGCAAACTCCAGCGTGACCCCTTCCACACTTCCCACCAGTGAGGCCGCTCCGATCCCTCACTCTAACATCAACGGTCCTGGACCGTTTCGGCGCCGGCTGCGACTGCATCGGAGCCTGCCTCGACTCACGCGACTGCAACTCAACCTCTAACTCACGCCGTCTGGCGGCCTCCTGCAACTCTAAAAAGGTCTCGCACCTCTGTGCAGACACGGACTGTCTGATATCCCCTTGAGCATACTCAGATATCGACACATCTGAGCCTGCTCCTAAACGAACTCAGGACAAAACACCGCCCTCTCAGTGAACATCCTGGTGATCTCAGTCACCGACTCCGAATCCCGCTTCAGCTCAAGGAACTCCCGAGCCAATCTCTCCCTCTCATCCCGCGGAACATCACGAGTGCTGAACATCTCTCCGAACTGATCCCATGAAACCGCAGCCCTCTGTGCCTCGGAATATGACCCCGTGGTCAATCTCCACCAATCCTTCGCCCCGAGCCTTAACAGGTTCAGAGCACATCTCACCCCCTGATCAGCAGGGCATAAACGCGTGGAGAAACACCCCTCCACGTCTGATAACCATCTCATAGCGACAATCAGGTCCTGAACTCCGTCGAATGTGGGAGGCTTCGCATAATAGAAGTCCCGATACTGAAAACCCCGACTAGCTCCTCCCCTTACAGCCGCTGCTATAGCCGATGTAGCCGCCGCGGCAGCCGCCTCTGCGAGAGCCGCATATCGCTCATCAAAATACTCAATCATGGCGGTCTTGATCGACCCAACAATCCCGGCAACTCAGCCCGGAACAATGCAGCAACCTCATCACGCAGGATCTCGCGAATCCTCGCATTCAACTCGCTCGTGCTTGTCTGATCGATAACCTCAGACGGCACCGATCCACCCGGAACTCGCTCTCCAGCTCCCGATCCCGATCCGGATCCACTATCATCATGCCTCGAAATCTCCATACCGAAGACACCATACCAATCTCAGACACTTCCCACAATCCTGGGATCCAACTCTCGCAACCCAACCCTAGAGATCATGGTTTCCCTGATACGCGTATGGGTCCTGTGCTTTCAGTAGTACGGGCCCATACTACCTTCCACACCTACCCATATTTGTATGAAGTACTACCACAATACCGTAGAGAACATGCATAACAACTATCAACCCTCACCACTATAGGAACACTGAGAATCTCCCATAAGGGACCCTAGGCTACAGGCATCACAAATCAGGCAACATTATCATGAATTCCTGAAGATCCCTAGCCTAACTCTAGCATGCTGTTCTATCAAGCTCAAATAAAACAAATATCATGTATGGTATCTTGGGGTTACTTACTGGCTCTGGCTGATCGTACCTCCGCGTCCTCCTTTTACTTAATTTGAAAACCATTTTAATTTCTCTTTTTAGAATCCTCCTCGATTTGAGACTGGAGTCACACGAATGTTTTCCCCAATTCACTCAAACCAAGGCTCTGATACCAACTTGTAACGACCCAAATTTCAAAACAATTAAAACTTTTCAAAACCATCCATTTTAATAGCGTTGTTACAAAAAGGTTTTCAATACATTATTTAACAGAGTATTTTCCTAGGTTCATATCATAAAACATCAACGCGAGGAACGGTACGATCACGCCTTTGCCTTGTCACAGACTCCTGAGAACCTGAAAACATGAAACCACAACTGTAAGCCCGAAAGCTTAGTGAGATACCCCCAATATACCAACCACATATACGCCCTTCCAGGCCACGACCTTCCGGTCCATACATATCACCTTCCGGCCCATAACATATTGCCTTCCGGCCCATAACATATTGCCTTCCGGCCCATAGCATAAAATGCATAAATAACATAACAAATCATAGAACGACCCTGCATACCGGGTCACACCCCAGATCTAGCAATCATACGCATAACACATAATCATATAACAGTTCACAGTTAGCAATTGATCAACAGATCACATAACATAGCATTACTCTAATCAAGATACCGGACTAACCAATCACTAGCATAACATAATCATAGGAATCAGTCAACATACTAATTACACACATACGCCTTTCCAGGCCTTGACCTTCCGGTCCACATAGTAATGCCTTCCGGCCCAAAACATGTATTGCCTTCCGGCCCATAACATATCAACTGGCAACTACCGGATTTCCATCCGATAAAAAGGTTGGCCTTGGTGCCATAAACCCTATCGATATAGTGAGGATAACTCACCTCGAAACTGCCGACTGAACAGATAGCTCAAGCTCCTCCGATCACTGATACGATCTCCACCTCTGGACAACCACCAATGCACTGAACTCAAACAATAAACAGCAATTACCAAAATACCCCTGGAACCACTGGTCAATCCTTGGTCAAAGGCAAGGTCAAAGTCAACCCCTGACTGACCCTACTCGCCGAGTTAACCCTATGACTCGCCGAGTCCCCATACTCAGAACTTCACTCAATCCGCGATCTAACTCGCCGAGTCACCCCGAGACTCGCCGAGTCCAACAACTCTGAGTCCACTCGCTCTCAACTCACCGAGTCATCCCTTGACTCACTGATTCTCGACTCAACTAGAGAATATCGGGACTCTTCGACAAGACTCGCCGAGTCTAAGAACAGACTCGTCGAGTCTATGGTTTTCTTCAACCTACTCGCCGAGTTGTTCATACAACTCGCCGAGTTCCAAGCCATCTTCATCCGACTCGCCGAGTTGTTCTTCCAAATCGTCGAGTACCACCGATCTGAACCCTTTCAGAAGCATTCCAGACCCTCCAATTGATCCAAAACATAGATTTAGTCTCCTACAATTCGTCCATCACGTAAAGTGGCAATCTTTACAGGAATCCATAGAGATCTAGGCCATATTCACTCATAACTAGGGTTTGGGACTTGCAAGCTTCACTAACCATTCCAATTACATCCATAGGCAAGATCCACAACCCCAAAATGAAGAAATAACATACAATCAGACCAAGAATGAGATATTACCTCCAATGGACGCCTCCAACTGCCATGAAATTGATTCCAAGAAAAGCCCCTTGCCCCAAGCCTTCAATTCCCATAAAATTCCTTCAATGATTACTTCTCCAAGCTTCAATCCACTCAACAATGGAGCTCCTCTACGATTTAGGGTTTCTAGAACTCAAGAGGGAAGTAAAGAGGCTGGGGAAGGAACATGATGTTCCTCATATACGACTCAATCCCGAGAGTTAGGGTTTTCTCCACCCAGCGCCTACTCGCCGAGTCTATCTCATCGACTCGCCGAGTCGGCTACTTAACACGCGGTCAAGCCGCGACTCTACTCGCCGAGTCCAGCCATGGACTCCCCGAGTCACTCTTTCCCAATTAACACTTTTGGCCCTTCAACTCTACCCTCGCTATTTCTGGATGTTACAATTAATTGGGTTAGATCTGATCCCACATCGGCTGGGAAGGAGAACTAAGCATTCCTTATAAGGGGTGTGGATACCTTCCCTATCACAACGCGTTTTAAAGCCGTGAGGGCAGCAGATCCCATAAGAACTCTACAGTTAAGCGTGCTCGGGCGGGAGTAGTACCAGGATGGGTGACCCCCTGGGAAGTCCTCATGCCGAGTGGCCCAAAGCGGACAATATTGTGATACGTGCCAGAGGGGGATGTTACAATTGGTATCAGAGCCAGGGCACGGGTCGATGTGTTTGACGGGGACGTCGAACCCTATAATGGGGGGTGAAAGTGGGTTAGATCTGATCCCACATCGGCTGGGAAGGAGAACTAAACATTGCTTATAAGGGGTGTGGATACCTTCCCTATCACAACGCGTTTTAAAGCCGTGAGGGCAGCAGATCCCATAAGAACTCTGCAGTTAAGCGTGCTCGGGCGGGAGTAGTACCAGGATGGGTGACCCCCTGGGAAGTCCTCGTGCCGAGTGGCCCAAAGCGGACAATATTGTGATACGTGCCAGAGGGGGATGTTACAATGTTTATGTTATGATATATGTGATAGTAGCAGTAGGGGGTGGAATAGTCCCCGAGGGTCGGTTGTTAGGACCGATGGGTAGGTCAGCACCCCAGAACGGCTTGACATGGGTAGGTCAGCACCCCAGAATGGCTTGACACGGGTAGGTCAGCACCCCAGAATGGCTTGACACGGGTAGGTCGGGCACCCCATAATTGCCCGGCAGTATGTATGCTATGTGATTGTATGGTATGTGGTATGATGGGGGAACTCACTAAGCTTTGTGCTTACGGTTTTCAGTTTTGGTTTCAGGTACTTCGTGTTTAAAGGAAAGGAGTCGGCTTGATCGCAGCGCATCACACTATGGTTTTTCGCACATGAGATCTTTGGGATTACACTCTGATATTGTTTCATGATAACATGTTTTGATTATTTCTACGTTGGTTTTTGACATGACATGATATTATGGATGTTTTCTTATATTGTTGGTTTTATAATAATATATTTAAAAATGAAATTTCTGGCCTGTATTTTTAGGATGTTACAAGTTGGTATCAGAGCCTTGGTTTGAGGGATTCGGACATACTCTCGGGTGTGTCTGAACTCAAACTAAGGGTTTGGTATAAAAATTTTCAAAAGTAAAAGCATTTTATTAAAAGAAGTTTGAAAAGAGAAAATGACTTTGAAAAGAACAAGGTGTGTGATGCGTGCAATCAGCCGTGCTCAAGTAAGTTTTCCCCAAGATATCCATATATGTTATGAGATGTTATGATATGATATGATTATGAGAACTGCATGCTAGACTCGGGATAAGGATCTAGGGAGGATGCCTTATATGCCTATTGTATGTGCTTGTAGACTTGCATGTTAGTAGTGATCAGTCAGTAATAGGATAACCTTTTTAGGTTATGCCTGATTGTATGAGCCTTCGAATTGCATGTACAGATTCCTGATTAGAGGATAGAATGATTTGATTGGAATATGATGGTTAGATTTTCCATTGTCTGAATGCTGCTTGCTCTGTGCTTTGTGGGACTCTTAGTAATGCGAGCTAACTATTAAGTGAATATGCTAGGTCACATGGGACAGAGGCCGGATAATCTCAGAGTGAGAGACTTGACCCTATTGCACAACTCTTGTCTGAGTCCAACCGTTCTAGGGATGGGTCTTTTACTCGAAGGATTATCTGATCTCTGTTGCATGTGGCTATATTCGTGAGGTAGCTAGTTGATAATTATTGGGAATCTTTCAGCAGCTGAGGATCGGGTGAGTTCGGGAACCTAGGGAAGCCTAGGATATATTTCAATGATTTAGTAGTGAGGTTTAGTGAGACTTGGGTGTACCAGTTTTAGGAAGTGACTTGGAGGATTCGGGAGGATTGCTGAGGAAAGTATGGATAGGTGTGGAAGGTAGTATTGGGCCCGTACTACTGAAAGCACAGGATCCATACTCGAATCAGTAAGAGTCTTGGAGAATCTAAGAAGCTTCAGGGAAGAGTTCATAACCCAGTTTGGGGACAGAGGATGTTCCAGTTGTTGCAGCTTAGCCATTGGCAAGCGAGCTAGTGAGCGTGACAGGGTGTTAGACCCTGAAGGGTACAATTTCCAAGAATTGCAAATGCAGGATCGATTTGGGAGCACCCTGGAAAGAGAGATGCATGCTAGGTGCGTATATTAGAGGGTCCCGGGAAGAGACCCATGGCTTCTGATCATTGGGTGAAAGGCCAACGGGGCTTGAGCCAGTGCAACACATACGAGAAAGTACACGAGGGAGTTTGTCACTCCAAGGGTTCAGGCTGCTACAGGGTAGCAGGATTGGTAATGTTAGCAGAAGGGGATCAGTATTCCTCCAGATGTAGCGGGTATGTTATCTTATTCGATGGATATTGGGAATACGTATCGCTTTGGGATTGCGAGTGAGTTTGGATAAGTCGGATCTCGAGTCAGTTTTCTGCTAGTGTTCAGTTATCAAGGACAGTATATGCCATCTCGCATGCCGAAAGGTCCTTGATGAACCTACAGAGAGACGTATCTTGCGGAGTGGGTTCCACGTGCATCGTTATCATTTCGGATCCTTGTCGGGGTCTATGCAGGAGTATTATTTAGAGAATACTCGATCAGGGTTGGAGTGATAGTTTTCCAGTGAAGTCAGCGTTTAGTGATCCTATCATTGTTCAGGTATGGTCGGAAATTGTTTATGGATGAACTTTGGAGTTCAAGGCACTACCGTTGCTTGGACGGAACTGGTGACAGGAAGAGGGTAATGTCAGTCACGGATGTTAGATGCATAAGTGATTGGTCACTGGATGATCAAGAGAATTGTATTTTCGCATGAGCTGTGTTCGGTTAGAGACCAGTCGTACTGCAAGATTGGAAATGAGAACGAGGATTCGCCAGCCATAGTGAAGATTAAGGCCTTCAACTGACAGCATGTTAGATGGATTGAGGTGTCAGACTGGATCAGATTTCAAGAGTACTCATCGAGATTTCCGAGGATGGGAGATCTCAAGGTTTAATCGGCGATTAAACGCTAGCATTGGCAGGCACAGGTTGTCATCAGTGGGATATTAAAAGGCGAGAAGGATTCATGTGATGTGAAGACTTAGTCGAACCTAAGTGGGGGAGAGACCTTTTATAAAGTTCTCCAGCTGTGAGCTCTGGTTGTGCAAGGTGCAATCTCTTGGCCACCTTGTCAACCCGAAGGGTATTCTAGTTCATTCGGCCAAGATAGAGGTCGTGATGCAGTGGGAAATTCAGAGGTCTCCATCTGAGATTTGGAATTTCCTAGGTATAGCGGATTATTATCGGAGATTTATGCAAGACTTCTTCGAGACTGTGGTTCTTTTGACTCGACTGACCAAGAAGTCAGTGGCCTTTCTTTGGGGGCCTGAGCAGCAGGCAACATTCGAGACTCTCAGACAGCGGTTGTGCGAGGCACCGATTCTCACCCTGCCAAAGGGTGTAAATGATTTCGTGGTTTACTGTGATGCTTTGATCATGGGCATGGGTGCGGTACTGATACAGTGAGATCACGTGATATCAAGTTCCGAGAACCAAGTTAGAGTTCCGGATAGGACTCGAGTTCAGTTGTGTGTTAGGTCGAGTGCGTGTTCGACCGGTGCGGAAAGTGTTGTAAGACTATGGGGGTAGCCGTAGCATCCACTAGAGATCAGATAGTGTTAGAGTGTTGTAAGTCTGCGGGTGTTGCTGTAGCATTCACTAGCAACAGATAGTGTGAGGGGGTGGTGTAAGTCTACGGGCGTAGCCGTAGCATTCACCAGGTTGACAGATAGTGTTATAGTGTGTAGCCGTAGCATTCATTAGCAGCTAGATAGTGATAAATTGTTGTATGTCTACGGGTGTAGCCGTAGCATTCACTAGGTTGGTAGATGTCATGAGCGTGTTGTTGGAACGCGAAAGGAACAGTAGTACCCACCAGTTCGGGTGTAGCAGTGAGGAAATGGAAATCCACAGATTGGATTTCGGAATTTCCGAGACGGATGAGACCTGGTTAAGCCAGTGATAAGACTGTAGAAACGCCGCTACAGAGATGAGAGCAAGGAAGCAGTGGACTGCTTAAGGTCATTTATGACATAAAGCTACAATTGGTCATGTAGCAATCGCTTTTAGCTTTGGGTTTGGTGACGTCAGGATTCGACGCATGGAACCAATCAGTTAGAGCAGAAGGCCGTTAGGGCCACAGTGACAAGATAACTAGTAGCAGCTAGATCCATAGAAGGATTTCGTTTAGAAGTCGTACAAGGCGGTTAAGTAGGGAGTCCTTTGACTCCGCAGTTGGGATGGAACCCGATATTTTAGATGATTGGCGGAAAATCCAGACCAGGTAGGTCTCGGTAGATGTCAGGAAGCAGCCACATGGCAGCATACAGTTTCAGGCACTTCAGTGTTCAGACAGTTCAGTGTTTCGAGCAGTTCAGTGTTCATACATTCAGTGTTTCAGGCAGTTACAACTTTGGGGCAATGTTAGTAATTGTGCCCGAAGTTGCAAGTACAGACATGATAGCTGGTTTATTGGGAAGTGACAAGTCACTCACAGCAGAAGTATCTGAACCTTGGCCATGTACAAGTGATCTGCAGAGAGAATTGGGTTGTTATCCTGTTTTATGGTGGGAACTGTGAGATATCAGGAGTTGAGCGGTCAGTCGAACGATGGACGGACTGGATTCAATGATAATGATTCAGTATGAGTGGTCTGTCGGGGATTTAGACCATCTCGAGACAGCAAATGCAGACGGAACAGATGTGATCATGTTGGGAGGAATTCGTTCACCTACGAAATTTTTGGGGGCTTTATGAGATTGATCACGGATACCCTGGGAAGGCTAGGGTGTGTCCAAGGCGGTCATCATGTTACTAGAAGCGGTTTGGCATATAAGAAATAGTAAGGAGTGATTTCGAGGACGAAATCTAATTTAAGTGGGGGAGAGTTGTAACGCCCCGTTTATTTAAATAAATTTATAAATGAAAGTTTGGGACTAAATTGAAAGGGAAAATGACTCTTGAGGGTAATTAACTTTTGCGTTTGTACTCATTTGGTCCCTTTTCTTTTTTTTGTATTCAATATACCATCTAACTTGTTGTCGGTGTTTACCATAGCCCTTTTGACCGGCTTTTGACCTGTGATAGCCGGTCAAAGGGCTATGGTAAACACCAACAACAAGTTCGATGGTATATTGAATACAAAAAAAAGAAAAGGGACCAAATGAGAACAAACGCAACAGTTGGTTACCCTCCTGATTCATTTTCCCTTTACTCATTTACAACAAATCTCACATCATCTCCTACTGATATTAATAACTTTTATGAGATTCATTCTTGCTTCTCTTCAAAACATAACCTACGAAAGGACATTATTCATACAAGTACAACTTTGTAATGCACTTGGATATTTATTAGGGGAATCTTGACTAAGCAGGCGCATTTCATGACTACATTTACATTTCAATCAAATGATTTATCGTATCATGGATTCTAGACAAGTCTACAAACGAGTGGAATCATAAGTGCTATGATTTTTGAGTTTACTTAGCTTTAAGATCGAACTCATGGGATAAGATACAACATCAATATGTACAATACACCATAATATTGTACATATTGATGTTGTATCTTATCCCATGAGTTCGATCTTAAAGCTAAGTAAACTCAAAAATCATAGCACTTATGATTCCACTCGTTTGTAGACTTGTCTAGAATCCATGATACGATAAATCATTTGATTGAAATGTAAAATGTAGTCATGAAATGCGCCTGCTTAGTCAAGATTCCCCTAATAAATATCCAAGTGCATTACAAAGTTGTACTTGTATGAATAATGTCCTTTCGTAGGTTATGTTTTGAAGAGAAGCAAGAATGAATCTCATAAAAGTTATTAATATCAGTAGGAGATGATGTGGGATTTGTTGTAAATGAGTAAAGGGAAAATGAATCAGGAGGGTAACCAACTGTTGCGTTTGTTCTCATTTGGTCCCTTTTCTTTTTTTGTATTCAATATACCATCGAACTTGTTGTTGGTGTTTACCATAGCCCTTTGACCGGCTATCACAGGTCAAAAGCCGGTCAAAAGGGCTATGGTAAACACCGACAACAAGTTCGATGGTATATTGAATACAAAAAAAAGAAAAGGGACCAAATGAGTACAAACGCAAAAGTTAATTACCCTCAAGAGTCATTTTCCCAAATTGAAAAGGATTTCGGAGGTCAGGGTGTGTTTGGTAATTTATGGATTTAAATACAAAAAGATTTGAAGATTTAAGGGTATAAATGGTAAAGTAAGTATCTAGTTGGAAAGAAATTTGTCATGAGGGGTTATATGGTAACTTTTGGAGCTCATTTGAAAAAGAACGGATGGGGCGGGACCAGACTTGTATATTTGGGCATAAGTTTGGAAGAGACACGGGATATACCTGTATCCCTTCCCCACGTCGCATCTTCAACCCTAAGAAAATAAGATGCAGCCACCACTACCCATGGAATGCACGCATCGACCGCCACCTCCGTCTTCTTCTTTCGACAAAACGAGGTCGTCGCCTGTTGCGTCGCCGACGAGCACCGCCTCTTTGCTGCTGCTGGTGACGTAAGGGAAGCCGGAAGAGCCACCGAGACCGGCGACTTCAGCTGCGTCGTCACTGTGTGGGTTCTGCGCGACCTGGAGGTTCTTGGTAAGGTCATATGTCGCTTCTCTTCTCATTTCCTCGTTCGTTTTGGTGTTTTGACGCCGTCTTTGGAGGCTGCGAACACCATCGACCCTTGAGCCACCGTTTTCTTCCCTTTTTCCGCTACCAGCCACCATAGGAGGTGGCTGTGTATGTTTATTTATTATTTATGAAGATTCAAGTGTGATTTCCTTGGATAGGGACCGCCACCACCATTGGGAATGGTGGCCGCCGCCGCTGTGCCACTGCTGTTGCTTTTCTGGTGCTCCTGCCGCCGCCGTAGGCCACCAAGGGGTGGCTGGAGTTGCTTTGCGACCTCATAGCGTGTGTGTATGTGTTTGTAATCTTGTTAGTGTGTGTTTGTATAGCCGGAAAAGCACGTAAGGCCAACGCCACCTCATGCCGCCGCGAGCCACCGCCGGCCACTTCAAGGTGGTTTGTGTGTGTATGTTTAGCTTAGTTAGGGTGTGTGTTTCTTTGGTATTCTCATTGTAATTGTAACTCAAAAGCAAAATAATGGAAAGAAATTAGAAACCACCACCCTAGGGTGGTGGCTGCCGCCACCGGCCGCCGTGTCAGGTGGCGGTGTGCTTTGATGGTGTTTGGACTCGTTTGGAGGATTGGACAAGGGACTAAAACCCTAATGGGCTCAAAGGAGCTCTAATGGGCCAATGAAGCTTAATGAACTCTAATGGAACCAATAAAACCCTAATGGACTTGATGACATTCTAGTGGGCTTGATAGGCCCAATAAAGCCCTAAATAACCTAAAAGTTCAATAAATAAATAAATAAATGGGCTAGTATATGTGTTTGGAAAACCCTAATGCAATGAAACCCTAATTTGGGATAATCGGGACACACGAGAAATTATTTAATAACTTGGAATATTAAATAATAATCATTAACAGAAATTAATCTAAGAAATATTGGACTTAATGGATTAAGTCCTTAGTGGGTTAAGTAGGAAACTTAACCCTAATCATCATTTTATGTGAAACCCTAATTTCACTTGGGTTTATTGTTGGGCCTTCTTTTGGGCCTTGAGGATTGGGTAATTAATGGGCCATCCAAAGTCAAGCCAATGAACTAGAATAATTTAATGGGCCTGGGGTAAGGCCCATGTAAGGGCTTGGGCCCAATTTGGAAAATTGGGCCTTAGATGGGCCATAGTTTGGGCCTTAATGATTATATGGTGTTGGGCCTTAGAATGAAACCATGTTTAGGCCTAGGCCCAATTTGGAAAATTGGGCCATGTGTTGGGCTTTGATTTCCTAGTTGACTTTGGGCCTACGGGTTGGCCCTTAGGCTTGAATAAGCCAAGCTTGGGGTAATGTAATTATCCAAAGTAAGTGTTTATGGTTATGTAGTGGGACCCAATTATTAATTGGGTGATGTTTTGATATTGACAGATCGGGAATCTGTCATCCAGCAGCTGGGGTTGAGTCTGCGGGACTTCAGCAGTGTGGGATTGTGTCTACGGGACTTCAGCAGTGTGAGGTGAGTTACCTTCCAGTAGCGGTGGGTCTAAGGCCACAATGACGGCCCACCAGTAGGAGACGTATGATAGATGATTGTCTTTGTGATATCATCTAGGTTTGCTACTACCTAATATGTTATATGCTAGCATGATATGTTGTATGTGATAGTAGTCGAGTTCGGTTGTTAGGACCGAAGGGTAGTCAGACACCCCAGATACGTCTGACAGTATGTGATAATATGATTGCATGCTGGCTTGTTATGTTATATGCGATAGAGGTAGTACGAGGGGACCAGTCCCCGTGTTCGGTTGTTAGGACCGAAGGGTAGTTCAGGCACCCCAGATATGTCTGATAGTATGTTTATGTTATGATATATGTGATAGTGGCAGTAAGGGGTGGAATAGTCCCTGAGGGTCGGTTATTAGGACCGACGGGTAGGTCAGCACCCCAGAACGGCTTGACATGGGTAGGTCAGCACCCCAGAATGGCTTGGCACGGGTAGGTCGGGCACCCCATAATTTCTGGCAGTATGTATGCTACGTGATTGTATGGTATGTGGTATGATGGGGGAACTCACTATGCTTTGTGCTTATGGTTTTCAGTTTTGGTTTCAGGTACTTCGTGTTTAAAGGAAACGAGCCAGCTTGATCGGAGCGCATCACACTATAGTTTTCCCCACATGAGATCTTTGGGATTACACTCTGATATTGTTTCATGATAACATGTTTTGATTATTTCTACTTTGGTTTTGACATGACATGATATTATGGATGTTTTCTTATACTGTTGGTTTTATAATAATATATTTAAAAATGAAATTTCTGGCCTGTATTTTTGGGATATTACAGATGTAAACATAAAACCAAAATAAAATTATAGTAGTATACAACTTCATATACAATACAATATGAACACTAATATTCAATGTCCAATCTATTATCAACCATTTATATTTTAAGAAATATACAAAACCTACCATACTCTACATACCAATGACAAACCACGCAATATCTCAGTCGATCCTCATCCTTTTCATGGCCTATTACAAATGCACCTTTAACAGATTGACGTGGGTCTTCACATTGGAATGTGATGTTATTCGTCATAAGTCTATGATCAACATCATGCGGAACTGTCCAACCAAAATAGGCATCACGTAATTGTAAACCTACACATTAAAATATCCATAAATTAATCCAATATATCCTTTTCAATACAACAGTAAATATTATACAACACAACACAACTAAATAATAACCCCAAACTGCAAACATGCCTTAATTAACTATATATATAATTTAATTTACATATATACCATATATACATACCTTCATCATATTGATGAGGCCCTCTTGAAATGTAGATCATTCCAAGCAAATAAATTGCCTCAAGATGATCTTCATCTGCTACTTATCTCAACAAAGTCAATCCTAAATCAAAATTTCCATAATAAAAGCACTCATCTTGTTGACTTTATAACAATATCAATATATAACATCAATGACACTAAATATTAATAAATGGTATAGATTACATATAATTATATAAACTACACATACAATTCATTCTCTGAACATGGCTTCAATGTTATTATGCAATGCACATGTACGTATAAATAAATCAACTTTCAGATTTTTGGGACCCATTCCTTCAAACATGTCAATGCATGTTGTTCTGTACACTTGAGGATCACCCCCGCTTCATACATCTTCTTTGAACTTCAAAAATTTAAATACACAGTAAATAACAAATAAAGTTGTATTTCATCAAATATACATTCATTAGTTGATGTTTACTGAGAATTAACAAAGTTTTGCAGAGACGATGTCTTTCGCAGATTCTGCCCCTAATACTACAAATATCCGCCTCAAAATCTCTAGTGGGAGATCATCTAACGAACAACGACTTCTAGTATTCGACATTCTACTTAAAAAATACACATTCAAATAGTTGATTTCAATTTTTTTTTAAATTAAGCGTAACTATGAAAGATAGTGTAACAAGGTATGGAAAAAAAACTTACTTTATGATGATCTGGTCGCAAGGAGTATAGGAGTCTCTATTATCGGAGAAAATCGTTTTTGAGAATGATCACCCTTCAATGATTTGGGAGTTTTAGAGTTTGTATGTAGATTTATCATCTGGAAAAGTTGAGATGTTCTGAATGGTTGAAGAACTGCAACGCCGACATGACGTCAGAGGTATGATGGTGCCTTAATGATTTTGAGTGCAAAAAAGACCAAATTGCCCTTGAAATCATTCCAAATATATGAATACTAAGGGTATTTGTGTCAAAACACATTATTTAAATATTATAACAATTTATAGCTAGGTAACAGTGGACTTTTGATTGTTCAAATGAAAAAGACAAAAATATAATATATATATATATATATATATATATATATATATATATATATATATATATATATATATATATATATATACACATGAATATATTCTAGTAATTTGGTGAAATGTTAATATATATATATATATATATATATATATATATATATATATATATATATATATATATATATATATATATATATATCATAATCCATAATGTAATACATTTATATTAACATTTCACCAAATTACTACTATATATTCATGTGTATATATATATATATATATATATATATATATATATATATATATATATATATATATATATATATATATATATATATATATATTAAAATTGGAACAAGATTTTAACAGTAAATTTTTTAACTTTAGATTTTAGATACAACAGTTTTCTTTTGTTGCCACTTTTAGTCCCTATGTTTATAGTAACTTTTTTTTTACTTTGATTATAACCACAATACTTTTTCTTTGTTGCCACTTTTAGTCCTTATGTTTATGCCTTTACAATTTTACCCCATGCAAAGCGTACACTACTAGAAAAAACAGCCTTTTGCAACGTGCAATGCGTGTCGTAAAACGCTCAGACGACGCGCAAATGCGCGTCAAGGAAGGCCCTGTCATAACGATAGACGACACGCTTTTGCACGTCCTCTATAGACGACGCGCATTTATGACACACAATGCATATCATTAAAATCCCTATCAAGAAAGGTCACATCATAAATGCAGTGACATACATTTTTGTGTATCATAAATTTAAATGTTTAAAAAAATATATTTATATATTTCTTAATTTTCAAATTAAATTTTCATTTAATGTATCATAATATAAATAAAATACCATATAAAAAAAATACAATCAATTTCATAAAATTTAATGTCATACAATTTTACTTTTTACAATATATAAATTTGCATTCATCTAATCTACTCTGTATTTCATACTAACAATTGAAATGAAGAATGCAACACTTGCATTTGCAGCATCTTATCTCTTTCAGCTTGAGCTTTCTTTTCCTCTTCTAACTCCACAGCTACTCACTTTCATCAACCCTGTAAACACAACACAAAATCACTTGTCATTTTCATTCTACTTTTAAAATTAATTATTATGATATATATATATATATATATATATATATATATATATATATATATATATATATATATATTAACATTTCACCAAATTACTAGTATATATTCATGTGTATATATATATATATATATATATATATATATATATATATATACATGAATATATACTAGTAATTTGGTGAAATGTTAATATATATATATATATATATATATATATATATATATATATATATATATATATATATATATTAAAATTGGAACAAGATTTTAACAGTAAATTTTTTCACTTTAGATTTTAGACACAACAGTTTTCTTTTGTTGCCACTTTTAGTCCCTATGTTTATAGTAACTTTTTTTTTACTTTGATTATAGCCACAATACTTTTTCTTTGTTGCCACTTTTAGTCCTTATGTTTATGCCTTTACAATTTTACCCCATGCAAAGCATACACTACTAGAAAAAACAGCCTTTTACAACGCGCAATGCGTGTCGTAAAACGCTCAGACGACACGCAAATGCGCGTCAAGGAAGGCCTTGTCATAACGAGAGACGACACGCTTTTGCGCGTCCTCTATAGACGACGCACATTTATGACACACAATGCGTATCATTAAAATCCCTATCAAGAAAGGTCACATCATAAATGCAGATGACATACATTTTTGTGTATCATAAATTTAAATGTTTAAAAAAATATATTTATATATTTCTTAATTTTTAAATTAAATTTTCATTTAATGTATCATAATATAAATAAAAGACCATATACAAAAAATACAATCAATTTCATAAAATTTAATGTCATACAATTTTATTTTTTACAATATATAAATTTGCATTCATCTAATCTACTCTGTATTTCATACTAACAATTGAAATGAAGAATGCAACACTTGCATTTGCAGCATCTTATCTCTTTCAGCTTGAGCTTTCTTTTCCTCTTCTAACTCCACAGCTACTCACTTTCATCAACCCTGTAAACACAACACAAAATCACTTGTCATTTTCATTCTACTTTTAAAATTAATTCTTATTAGGGAAAAAAGACAGAAATACCCCTATTCATACCAGCAAAATCAAGCAAACAGTTTAAGAGAGAGCCTAACGAATCTTCTGACTTTGTTGCTTCGGTCAGCCCTTTTTCAAAATCTGCTATTATTTCTGCTTCAAAATCAAAATTCAAAATCAAAATAGTATGCATAAGAAAAACATCATATAAAGCTACAGATAATATCCATTATGTTCAAATCATAGGGGAATCAATCAGCAACTAAGGGTGTTTGGATGTGAATCTTTATGGGTTTTGTTGACATATGATTAATTTTATGAAATAAGGACAGAGAAGTAATTTTACTCCACCTTTTGAGTTTTGAGAAGTATGAGAGTACTTGTCGTTTCTCACATTTAATGACCCTTGATGAGAAAATACATGCTGCAAGGCATGAACATCATGTGGTTCATTAGTCAAACGAATTCTATAAAGCATTTGAACCCATCTTCCTTTATTAAAAGGGATTTCAAATTCACGATTCTCAAGGGGTTTGATCACCTTTAATAGGTTCCTAGCTCTATCCTACTTCATACCTACAAAAAATAAGTAGTAGTATAGTTTGGCTTATCAGGACAAAAGGACCACTTTCCAACTACTCTCTTGTTCCCATTAAAACTTCAACAATTTCCTTTACAAATATTATCAATGAGGAATGCGCGCAATGCTTACCCGAGCTCGCACACACGACCACAAGTGCTGATTTTTTACCCTTGAAACAAGAAAAGTAGCATGATTTAGAAACAAAGTAACAAAACAACTACAAAATAGACATTTAGTTAGAAACAGAAATGAAATAATTACTAATAATCATTTGGGGGGGGGGGTAATGACTCACACCAAACTTTACTCAAATTTTGAGATCTTACCATCCTGTTGATAACTAACAGACCAACATCATCCGGGTTTCAAGTTCTGTTATTTAGACATTCAGACACTTACTAATCTAGGACATAATGATTTGGGAAGGAAAAATAGGATTTCATATGATAAGATCTCTATCATTTCACCGAAGCTAACAGGCTTTTTACACCCAACAAAGGTATGTTAATATGTTTAGTAAATTCTCAATTCATTCAGCTTCTCCTATATTATAGTATCCTTTCCTATGAAGATTAGGCCCGAGATCACCCCAACAATCACAAATACGCCAACAACTAAAGTTCACACTGAATAAAAAAATATATGATCAGTTTCCAATGACAACTTTTATTGTTACTACCTCCATTCCCAAATCCAAGAGTCACCACCCTTTCAGACAGCCAATAAACATGTTCGCATCAGACACAACTAATAAACCATGTTAATTCTATAAGAAAATTTAAATATACACACAATGGGGTTACCCATCTTACTAAATGTAGCTATTTGGAATTCAGACAACCATGCAACCTCTCTTTCTCAGGCATATTGATTTCTAGAAAGAGACCTTGAAGATTCCTCCTTGTCCTACAGATAAAGGAAATATAAGAAAAAAAATTGAGTCTCACAAAGTATATGGACAATTTTATACAAAATGGTATTGGAATAGATAGAAACTTGGGAGTATTTATATTATGTATATATTCTTAATTCGACTGATTTAATAAACATCTCTTCCAAACTCTTGATGCAAATTATGCATTTGTAACCTGTTGATCGATCATATCCTAAGATGGCCTCTATTAATAACATTCCTAAAAAAATACAGAGTCGCTATATGAAGACCTTCACTTGTATAGAATGCTACCTCATAGTATAAACCCCCAAAGATGAAGAAACTTTAAACCCCTATAAAAGGTGATATGACCAATGATTGCAATCCAAAAAATACTTATAAAAGGCGATCTGCTGTTCAGATGGATCACTACTTAGGGTTACCTAACTAATAAACGATGTTAATGCAGTTGTTTTCGACGTGTGTGAACTATCCAATGCTATTGAAAAAGCCATAATAAAACCGATATGAAAAATGAAGTATCCTAAAAGAATTTGACACAGAGTACCTGCTATGACATTGAATACGGTTGACTCAGTTGGAAAAATTACGCATTTTCCCCTGTTCATAATCATATAACATTCAACTATTCTTGCCTTCACTGCTTGAATGATATCTTTATCTGCTTTGCTTAGAGAAAGATTGGTATCAGTTTTGCTTAGAGAAAGTTAGGTATCAGATTGATATATTTATCTGCTTTGCTTAGAGAAAGAATAAGCAATTATCTGAAAGAGATAATTGATGAATGTTGTAATGTATGAATATCTCCAGGAAGAACAACCACTGTGATTTTTGACTTCCCTAAACCTCCATACTTTTTTTTTACTTGAGTTCTTGACAACAATGGCAGCAAGCTCAGATTGACCAAAATCAGGACCATACAATACTGATTCCCTCACCATAAATAAGTCTCTTTCTAATCCACTAAACTCAGCATGATAAGAACTAGAAAGTAACATAAATATATAGAACAAAAATAGATACTTAATTGCTGATGATGAGCTTTTGGATATGTAAATGTAACTATATTTTGTTACTAGAACCTACCAACAAAATCTATATGCATGTGGAATAGCAGGTCCAAAAAATTGACACAAAATGAACAGGCTATTCTTACCACTTTTGTCCATAAAGCAAAGATGTTGAGCATTAATGAGGTGAACTTGAAGAGAACCGTTCTATCTTGAAGAGAAAGTGAGATTATATGGTTTAATTTTGCATTATTGATCTATAACCCCACACAGCTTTAAGGGCATACTGTTACATGAAAACATGTTTAGAACATGCCCTTTTCTATCTTTTAACTACCTGCTTATAAATTCCATTCTTCCTCAAATGGTCCAAATTTGGATTTCCGATCCTCTTTAAGAAGTTTACATGTTCTTTCTCCACCAGCAGTATGCGGGAACAAGACTGAAAAGGAAAAACCATGTAAATGGGAATGAGAAGGGGAAGGGGAAAAGAAAACATAAATTGTAGCTACAAGACCTTGCATATGCATTTCAAAATGTCCACAACATGAGACATATAAACAACATTATAAACTGGCGGCACAAGTGGCAGGTAACCAAAGTGACCAGGGCAACTATGAGAATCCTCATGGCATGTCTCACATGTGCCGAGCTTGTTTGTAGGACCCTAAGATACCAAAAAAGATGCCTTTCTGAACTTCACTTCACTCACAAAAAAAGTAAAAGTAGATTAATAATACAAATAAAGTAAGCCAATTGACCTAGAAAATATGTAGCATAAGGTGAGAAGCAAAGACATACCCACATAGGAGTCACTTCCGGAGTCATCGCCCTGTCGATTCAGATCTGAGAAAGTCTGTATGCATCCAGTAGACCGACTACCTGATGGCTTCTTATCCGTAGCGGTGTTCCTAGATTGTAGATTGTAAGGATTTTGTAAACCATAGTAGGAGGTGGGGAGGCTGATCGGGAGCAAGACGGAGAAGACGACGGAGAAAATGAAGGGGAATATGTATCAGAAGGCCGGTTAGGTTTTCAGCCAGGTAAGTCAGACATACGAGCCTCTTCTACGACGGCAGCGGTTTCGAAGAAGGTGGAGACGGCGGAATCGAGATCGAAGTTGTGCGTTTCGAGGAAGAAGGAGGTTTCTTCTTTGGTAACAGAAGTAATTTCTGAGAATGTTGTGACCATTTCCTGGTGAGCATCTTCGCCAATGTTGGTTGCCGGGGTGTATTCCATTCTTGGTTTTCTTGTGTGAGATGAAGATGAAGGCCCTAGGGCTTTTTCTTGCTAAGTCGAAGAGGCGGGGTGGGGGGGGGGGGTTAATTTTTGGGATCCAATATGCGGGGGTAATTTTCGTCGATTTCATTTCCCGCCTAAAACGCGTGTTTCACTTAAAAATTATAAAGCGACACATTTACATGACACATATTTTATGAAAGGCGCCCTCCGCATTTCTTTTTTTTTTTTCTTTTCTGACACTAATTTTAGGGCACGCATAAATGTGTGTCCTCTATCCTTAAAATTTTGGAAAATTGACATTAGTTTTTAGGGCACGCACAAATGCGCGTCCTCTATCACTGTGTGTCATTGCTTGCGCGTCCTTAAAGACAGTTTTTCTAGTAGTGATAGGTTCTCCACTATTTGATATTAAACAAAATTACCAAATCCAAAATAAAATACATGTATGTTTATGCCTTTACAATTGTATTTTATATGTATTGAATACTAGGAAAGAACAAACATTTGCTACATACAACTATAATCACAATACAATATAAACACTAATATTGAAAGTCTAAAACACATTATTCAAACATTACTCAAACATCATTCCAAACTCTTACTCTTTTAGTCCCTTATGAACAACACAACATATTTACTAATCAAGTAACAATATCAACTAATTACTTATCAAGTTAATTATTATATATTCGTATATTACACCAAAAGAATGTACATAGCATTAATTGTCATAATATGAAACTACATATCAACAAACTACTCATAAGTTATACCAAACTCCCTAGAAAACCTAACGAAACAAGCATCCCACAAACTTATTTCACACCTAAACACCCATTTGTATCCATTCACAAAAGTGTCTAACACACTAATTACAGACTTATGCATTGCACAAGTTCTATGGAAGCCATGGAAGTGTACATGTTTCCTCCCCTCCCTATTAAAGTTGTGATGAACCTTAGAACAAGATGCTTTAGGATTCCACTTACCTTTTGCTCTGCGGTAAGCATTGTTCAACATGTCCAAAGCTTCTGCTTCCTATGTGTCCCTTCAGCCATCACCATCATTCCTAGGAAAAATGTTGAAATGTCCCAATGCAGATGCTATGATTAGCTTCTAAGAAAAATAAGTTCATCTGAAAAAAAATATTAAACACATAATTTCTAGTTAAAGTAATGCAAAACAAGAAACAAATTAATTAATAATATGCATATATATATATATATATATATATATATATATATATATATATATATAACAATATACCAATCCATTCCTAAACAGAATATTTGGGTTTCTCATCTCCGTGCATTTGTTGACAACTGTATATTTTTGGTCGGACCAACCACGAAATCGTAATCCATCTACCTCCATATGTTTATATACTTCATTCGTTTTTCCTGCCTCGTTAAAGAATCTTCAACTGCAAATGAAACACAACATTCACTCCAAAATGTAAAGACAACTCAAATACACTTGTGAAATAGAATGATCGAAGACAAAACTGTTGGATTAATGTCTAAGTCCATAACTATAATTGGTAAGACTTGACCCGACCCGGCATGGTCCATTTGGGTTGCATGGCATCATGCATTTGGATAGACTATAATGAGAGAAATAAGACACTTATGGTTATTAATATATTATAAGTTCTAGTATATTAGTAATAAGAATAATAAGACTATTTAATTAGTATTGATCAAGAATTAATCTAGGATTAATTAAGTGATCAAAAGAAGACTAATTAAATATATGGGTTGATTGTGTAAATCATCCATACTTGTATAGTGGGCTAATGCTCCATGGATAATCAAGTTGGGCTAAAACCCATAGGATGGTCCATGGATGCTCCATGGTGTATTCGAACCCATGGATCCAAGGAAATGGAAAGTCATGACAATTAGGGTTTACCCTAATTGTAACACTATATAAAGATATTATTCTTGACAAAAATCGGCCACTAGTGTGAGTAATACAAGGGCTAGCCGATTTCATGAAGTGTAGATTTCTCTCAAGTTATTCCAGTTGTATTTGGTGTTGTGTGAACCATTTGAGGTGTCACACTTGGGGCACTAGGCACTCAAGCTTCATGAAGACTTTCTACATCAAAGAGGTATGTATTCTATCTTGCTATAGTCATTGTTTTGTATGCTAGATTAGGATAATACCTTGGATGTTCTTATTTGCATGTATAATAGAGAAAACATAGATCCAAGGTATTTAGGGTTTCATGTACACTTAGGAGTGTTAGAATGCTCAAAACCCAACAGTGGTATCAGAGCCTAGGCTTGTTTTCTATTATACTTGATGCAAATTGTTGAAAAATGCTGAAAAACTCGATTTTCTGGCTTTCTGGGCACTGGACTCTCCGAGTCCACTGATGAACTCACCGAGTCCATGAGTAAAATCATCCTACTCGCCGAGTAGGTTCATGCACTCGCCGAGTAGGAGCCCCAGACAGCATATTTTCGAGGTTTTTGGCTAGAAATGGACTAGGAACATTACCCTAAGTTGTTTTTGAACTTATAAACTTGTTTTTGATGTGGTAATGTTCATGCTAATCCATTTTCAAAGATAATTGTCAATAGATTCATGTTTTGATATAGTTTAGTGATTAGGCTAATTACATGAAAAAGTTTGATTTGAATTATCTTGTTCTTATGAGTTGCTTAGATTAATAGAAAAGTTAATTGATTATGTGTTTTCAATCCAAATTAATCTAAGAGTTGATTCTAAAATGTGTTTTTGTAACTTTTCCTCAAGTTATATGAAAAGTCACATTTAAGTTTCATAAAACTCATAAAAGTTGGCAATGGTTACAAAAGATGAAGAGTCTTGTCCTTAAGTTATGGAGGTTCAAGAGTCACTTCATTAAGTAATAAAATATGTAACCTTAATTAATTCCATAAGTTATAAAATAAAGAAAAGTTAATTCTTTTATTAGTTTAAAGTCTTCCATAACTTGTCCTCAAGTTATGGAACTTGAAGAGTTTTTGGATTAAAACTACTTTAAACACATAAGTTATGGAATTAATTAGTTTTTGAATAGTTTCAAAACTTGCCCTCAAGTTTTGGAATTTGAAAAGTTTTCACTTATGAATACTTTAATTCCAAGTTAGCCCTTAGAATTTTAAAAGTTAAAATTCAACCCTTATACTTTATAATATTATAAGTTAATAATATATATGTATAAGAGTAAATTCAGTCTTACCGCTAGTACGCCTCATTCACGAAGCCGGTCTATAAGGTGGGTGTAAGGTTGTTGCCTATAAAATGGCAACTTAATGGGTGTCCACTCTCACCCACTGCTTGCTTGACTGGTAGAGGGTCGTTAGCCGAACGGGTTTGACAGGACTAGAATTCTCCCTTCATTAAAAGTATTAATGATAAATACTAAGTAACTAAACTCTTAATAATACCCAATCTTAGTTACTTAGGAAAATGTGAATAAGGTGCTAATCCATGAAATTACACTTTACACTTTGTTTAAGTCAGTTAGTGGAGCGTGTGTGGTTAACCGGCACACTAACGCGTATTTAACAAGGTAGGCAAAGGGTAACTTAATGTTTATCATAGTATCGATGGAGCGTGTGTGGTTAACCGGCACATCGATTGAGGGGTAAACACTTAAGGGTACCAAGTAATTTGCATGGTTACTTCACACCTTGTTTTGTGATCCTCGGCATCCCAGTCACAAAACCTGAAGGGCACACTCGAGATTGAAACATGCCATTGAACAGTTCAATGAATCTCAAAGATCTAGGAGTTTCAAAAACCAATTAAAACCTAATACTACATTTCATTTATCTTGGTGGAAATTGGTGAATCGTCATTCACCTACCTTCAAATATTTTATAGCTTGGATTACGGCATACCTCTTCTAAGTTATAAAATAGTTTGTTGGGTCCTAGCCTTAATATTTCATATTGGGTGTCATATTAAGGACTTAAGATCAATTATCTTGAATATCTCCCAAAAACATGACTGGTTTAGACATTTATGATCTTCCCAAATCTCTTGAAACAAGCTTTCCTAAATGAAGATGATGTCCCTTGGAAATCATACTTCATTCACCTCCTCCAATTATTCTCCCCAACCCACAGGTTCTTGAAAAGTTTAAGGTCACTCAAGCCCAATTGGCAAGGCAAGGTCTAGGTGTGGTCACATCTTGGAGATGTAGTCACATATTGACAAGCCGGGAGAGTTGGGTGTCAAAGTCTTGAGAAAGTTGGTGGTTCAATCACTTTCTAAGTCACATAGTGAGTTCCTTTGGGACACCTATGAAACAGACTATGACAAGACCCTTAATGATCTTATCTATTTGTTAAGATCAACTTCCTTAAAACTTGATGGACATTGACAATAGTGACACAGGAAATCCAAGAAAGCATTCTCTTCCCAATGGAAAGGGATCGGCCATAGTCAACTCGGTTGACCAAATGGTAAAGAGAAAAGCTAAGTCTGTGATAGTCCCGTGTACCATTATCAAAGGGTCCATATGTTTATATTGCTAAAGAAAGGGGCATTGGTTGCGAAGCTGCCAAATTTGCCTAAGGATGTTAAAGTCAATAAGTTTGACTCTACTTCAGGTAAAGTCCACTATCTAACTCTGCTAAGTTTCTATTATGAGATTCTTATTACATGATGTGACTGGGTCACATGTTGATGTTTTAAGAATCAAAGAAAAGTAAAGGAACTTAAAGAAAGAATATGCTGAATCTGATCGCATAGATGGATTTCTATTGTGTAGTTTGAAGATCGGATTGTTGAGCTGCTTCTTAGGAGTTATGAGATATTGCTTAGGAATAGATAACAACAAGTTTTCATATGGATTGTAAGGATAAGTTTTTCCGCAAAGTTTTAAAATAAAAGGAATTTTTTTTGATTTTATTTATTTTAAAATATCCTTACAATGGCGTTTGAGGAAAAATTGTTGCTTATAAGATTCCATTCATAGCAAGAGTGGAAATATGAAATTGATTCTTTTATTTGTGGTAATGTCTAAATTTACCAAATAAGGAAAGATTCTAATCACCCAAGTTTCAATTGGACCAGAACTTGGAATCATGCAAGTTGTATAGCATGATGAATGAGAACTTTCAAGTATTGGAAAATTAAGACTAATTACTTATTCACATGGATGTGTGAGTCAAGTAATGGACTAAGGGATCGAGTACATAGTCTTGTGCACTGATTAAGTTCACCACAAAAGATTGATAAGACTATTTGTCATAGTTTACTAAAGCTCAGTAAATATGATTATACTTACAAGCTTAAGTGTAACTCTGAGACATTGGAAAAGGTTCCAATGTATGGCAGAGCGAATAAGAAGAATCAAATTAGGCAGAAGGATAAAAGTTTCTCAAATCTGAAAAGATGGGAGAGTACTTTAGTATCAGTTTTGTGATCATCTTAATGATTTAGAGACCTAATCACAATTCATCCTCTAAGTGCATTCTGATAGCTAAGAAGAGGAGCTATGAATTGGTGAAGTGGCTAAATCAAGAAGATGAGTCATACTTCGTTCCAATACAAGTCTTAGAGTCATACTCTAAGATTTTAATTTGAGTGACATGTCTCAAAGAAGGTTTAAATACTTGTCAAATGTAAGAGTAAAGTTTTCTACTCTTGTACATTTGAATTTGGTAAGTTGTGATGTTTTGGATAAAACAAAGACCAACTAAGGCCAATTGTGTGAAGTGTTTGTCTTGATTAGAATCCGCACTATCTCTTGGATGTTTGACAAGGGAGTCTTGTATGTCAAGAGGACACTGGGAGTCTTAAAGGTCTTGAAAGTCTCAAGAACTAATCAAGAATAGAACCTGAAGTTCTTCACTAGCACACGATTTGAGGTTTATAACCTATCGTGTTGACATATTCTATGCCCATTCCAGTTAACGTTGGCTTTGCATATGAGTTCTTAGAGTTCTCAATTGGTTGCACAACAACTTGGAAGCAATGGCAGGCCCTTGAGCTGCCAGGTGGCAAGAAATTAAGATTGAGTTCAATCCATATGAGTTTGGATTTGTCATTATCCTTGTCTTGTGACTATGGTTTTGATAATTCACATGGATAAGAACACATACACCATTAAATCTAAGTGTCATAAGGTTTCTCTCCGATTCATGAAAATGATGGTGAGGAAACACTTTCACTAAGTAGATTTTAGCTAGATAGCAATTGTGATATTTACATTCTCAAAGTCGTTAGTGGAGCGTGTGTGGTTTACCGGCACACTAACCTGGACTTGTGAGAAGTGGCAAAAAGGTCTAACCATTATGATTACGGCATCCCTCTTCATAATTGTTTAGACACACAAGTGTGCTATCTAAGGGAAGGTGTATGATTTTGATAAAGTTTTATCAAAACAATCTAGTATCAGAAATCTGAACTTTGGTAAGAAAGTTAGCTGATTTTTGAGTACATGTCAAAGCTAGTGGGAGTATAAGTGTTATGCTAATAATCATCGTGTTAGTGGGAGCATGATAATTATGATAAATATTGCAAGTTAGCAATGTTAATTATAGAAAACAAAAGTTTCAATTGGGAAAGAGTTGTTTTGCTATAATTAAGGGAGAGGAAATTATACTTCATCTCAAATCTATAAGCTTAGATCGTGAGGTTTTAATCATTTAGTCAAGGATATATATATGAATTTCATGTTGGAATGGCTCAACATAAGGAAATTCTATATATGGGTCCATTATTTGCATTCTAAAATTAGATTATGATTACGGCATCCCTTTTCATAATCTGAATTATGAGAACTTGGCAAATAGAAGTGGAAATATTATAGCAAAAGACTGGTTTAGTCTTTATGTGAGACATCATGAATCGTGTCCCATATGCTTCGGATATAGGATCGATTACATGTGCTATATTCATCCTTTCTAAAATTTTCCAAATGCCTGGGGCATTAAGAAGGGAAAAAGGTTTAGAACTGGATATGACTAAAAGGATTAAACAATTGTCGAGGACAATCTAAGGTTTACCAAAGATTGGTTGCTCAAGGATAGTTTGAAGTATAGTGATAGTTCTAGAAGGACCATATTGACATAATCTGTAAGGAGGCAACTCCTATTTAGAAGTGATAGTCAAAATGGAATATGGAAATGTTTCAAAGTTAGAAATTACTCAATCTGTGTAAGATTAGGAAACTTAATGCAAGAAGGATGTTTCCAAGGAGATGATCTCCTTTGGAATACTCTGTAATGATTGTTGTCAAGTCTTTCTGACTTTGTGCATAATCAATACAAGAGGTTCAATGCATATAAGTTTAGAATCTGACAGATTTCAGTAGATGGCATGAATTTGGAATTCTTGCATTTGCAGTAAGGATTTGGGAGTGTGAAAAGATAATCATTGAAGTTATGTTCAATGGATCTAGTTCACAAAGTAAAGATCATAGACAAACATAGTATGCATACTTGGTGTATGGCATGACTAGTGTTTAGAAAAACATAGTGTACATGCTTGGAGCATGGGACAACTATTGTTTTAAATTCAAGAATAAAGTTGATAGCTGAAACAGTATACAATGAATAATGTGTAATCATATGGTGATAAATAAAAGGTGTTTTATTTATGTTCATAGGTTTTGATACCATAATGGATTCAATTATTATTGTGTTTCACTTTGCATGTTTTGACTTCCCGAATAAACTAGGTTATTCTTCTGGAATGACTAAGTTATTCAAACCATCCACAGTCGGTCATATGTTGGAAGTAGATATGAATTAAGACTGTCATGGGTTGGCTTGTAGAGGTCTAAGGTGTTGGACAAAGGGCTACAACACTCATGAGTGCTCATAAGTTCTGAGTATTGGATTCAACCCGCGCTCATTGGAATCACTTCATGGATTTTATCACGAGTGATCATGAGACGATAATATCTTATATTCTTCAAACCTAGAGATATGAGTTGTTACTATGAGTTGATAGTACATTGATTGCACGAAAACGCATTTGGTAACTCGGTGCTATAAAACGTGTCTTTGTGTATGATTCAACAAGTAGTAGAACAAGCCATATGAGTCAAAGTTTATCCATTCCTTTTACCTTCGGGATTAAAGCGATATTTGTGGGCCCCTCGATGATTTTATGATGACAAATGGAAGTGCTCGGCCGGGCCAAGACTGATTTGATTTGTTCAATTAGTCAGTCGTCATAAATCGGAAATCGGGAAACAACAAATGGACAGAGAGAATGATTATAATCCATGTCTCAGTCCATATGATATCTAGAATGGAGGAATATATGATCCCTTATCTAATGGACAAGTCATTGACAAAGGTCAGAGTTCATCTACAAGGTCAGAGTTCGACAGAAGCTTTTAAGAGCTACGATTGCCGGTCGGTTCTTGAAGTCATTCGCAATAATAGTTTTAGACTTATCCAAGTGGGAGACTGTTGTATTAATGTCTAAGTCCATAACTATAATTGGTAAGACTTGACCCGACCCGACATGGTCCATTTGGAAGGCATGGCATCATGCATTTGGATAGACTATAATGAGAGAAATAAGACACTTATGGTTATTAATATATTAGAAGTTCTAGTATATTAATAATAAGAATAATAAGATTATTTAATTAGTATTGATCAAGAATTAATCTAGGATTAATTCAGTGATCAAAAGAAGACTAATTAAATATATGGGTTGATTGTGTAAATCATCCATACTTGTATAGTGGGCTAATGCTCCATGGATAATCAAGTTGGGCTAAAACCCATAGGATGGTCCATGGATGCTCCATGGTGTATTTGAACCCATAGATCCAAGGAAATGGAAAGTCATGACAATTAGGGTTTACCCTAATTGTACTACTATATAAAGATATTATTCTTGACAAAAATCGGCCACTAGTGTGAGTAATACAAGGGCTAGCCGATTTCATGAAGTGTAGATTTCTCTCAAGTTATTCCATTTGTATTTGGTGTTGTGTGAACCATTTGAGGTGTCACACTTGGGGAACTAGGCACTCAAGCTTCATGATGTCTTTCTACATCAAAGAGGTATGTACTCTATCTTGCTATAGTCATTGTTTTGTATGCTAGATTAGGATAATACCTTGGATGTTCTTATCTGCATGTATAATAGAGAAAACATAGATCCAAGGTATTTAGGGTTGCATGTACACTTAGGAGTGTTAGAATACTCAAAACCCAACAAAAACTTACACAATCTTCATCCTGAAAGCCTTGACTGCTGAAATTTTCTTAAGTCGACTATTATTTTCTCCATGACTTCCAATGGCATGTCTGTTAGCGATTTCCTTTGATTTCTTGATTGCATCTTCGAAGAAATACTGGCTTCCATAATAATAAACATTCACTAAGATAACGATTCTGCAAAAATGATTTTAGGGTTTTTTGACTGTCGGAATTTTGAAATTGGGGTAGTTTGCAAGTGACTGAAATGAGAGTGAAGAACCGAAACAACGTGTTTCGTCGGAGAACAATATGGCGCCTACAAGATGTTCCACTATAAAATGACCACATTGTCCTCATACATACAATGACTCATGTTTAATTAGTAAGGGTAGTTTTGTCAAAAGTCATAATTAAAAGAAAAATCAGTTTCTATTTTAATACACAACCGACATAAATGATATATGTTGAACAATGACCCATATGTCATCCATGAGTGATACCATCACAATATAAGCAACTACCATGTCGACTAATGACCCATATGTCATCCATAGACACCATAAGCAACTACCATGTTGACCAATGACCCGTATGCCATCCATGGACACCATAAGCAACTACCTTGTTGACTAATGACCCATATGTCATCCATAGACACCATAAGTAACTACAAGATGTTGACCAATGACCCATATGTCATCCATGGACACCATAAGCAACTCCCATATTGACCAATGAACCGTATGTCATCCATGGACACCATAAGCAACTACCATGTTCTCCAATGACCCATATGTCATCTGTGGACACCATAAGCAACTACCATGTTGACCAATGACCCGTATGTCATTCATGGACACTATAAGAAACTACCATGTTGACCAATGACATGTATGTCATCAATGGACACCATAAGCAACTAGCATGTTGACCAATGACCCGTACGTCATCCATGGACACCATAAGCAACTACCGTGTAGACAGTGACTTGTATTTCATCCATGGACACCATAAGCAACTATCATGTTGAGCAATGACTCGTATGTCATCTTTCGACACCATAAGCAACTACCATGTTGAATTAATGACCCATATTTCATCCATGGACACCATAAGCAACTACACCATGTTGACCAATGACCCATATGTTATCCATGGACACCATAAGCAACTACCATGTTGACCATTGACACATATGTCATACATGGACACCATAAGCAACTACCATGTTGACTAATGACATACATGTCATCCATGGACACCATAAGCAACTACCATGTTAACCAATGACCCGTATGTCATCCATGGACACCATAAGAAACTACCATGTTGGCCAATGACCCGTATGTCATCAACGGACACCATAAGCAAGTAGCATGTTGACCAGTGACCCGTATGTCATCCATGGACAACATAAGCAACTACCATGTTGACTAATGACCCATATGTTAACCATGGACACCATAAGCAACTACCATGTTAACCAATGACTTGTATGTCATCCATGGACCCCATAAACAACTACCATGTTGACCAATGACCCATATGTTATCCATGGACACCATAAGCAACTACCATGTTGACCAATGACCCGTATGTCATCCATGGACACCATAAGCAACTACCATGTTGACCAATGACCCACATGTCATCCATGGACACCATAAGCAACTACCATGTTGACTAATGACCCGTATGTCATCCATGGACACCATAGGAAACTATCATGTTGACCAATGACTTGTATGTCATCAATGGACACCATAAGCAAGTAGCATGTTGACCAATGACCCGTATGTCATCCATGGACACCATACGCAACTACCATGTTGACTAATGACCCATATGTTAACCGTGGACACCATAAGCAACTACCATGTTAACCAATGACTTGTATGTCATCCATGGACACCATAAGCAACTACCATGTTGACCAATGACCCATATGTCATCCATGGGTGATACCATCACACCCTAAGCAACTATCATGTTGACCAATGAGCCATATGTCATCCATGGACACCATAAGCAACTACCATGTTGACCAATGAAATGTATGTCATCCAAGGACACCATAAGAAACTACCATATTGACCAATGACCCATATATCATCCATGGACACCATAAGCAACTACCATGTTGACCAATGAACCGTATGTCATCCATGGACACCATAAGCAACTACCATGTTGACCAAGGACCCATATGTCATCCATAGACACCATAAGCAACTACCATATTGACCAATGACCCATATGTCATCCATGGAGACCATAAGAAACTACCATGTTGAGCAATGAAACATATGTAATCCATGGACACCATATGCAACTACCATGTTGACCAACGACCCGTATGTCATCCATGGGTGATACCATCACACCATAAGCAACTACCATGTTGACCAATGAACCATATGTCTTCCATGGACACCATAAGTAACTACCATGTTGACCAATGACCCGTATGTCATCCATGGACACCATAAGAAACTACCATGTTGACCATTGACACGTATGTCATCCATGGACACGATAAGCAACTACCATGTTGACCAATGACCAACATCTCATCCATGGACACCATAAGCAACTACCATGTTCACCAATGACCCGTATGTCATCCATAGACACCATAAGAAACTACCATGTTGACCAATGACCCGTTTGTCAACAATGGACACCATAAGCAAGTAGCATGTTGACCAATGACTCGTTTGTCATCCATGGACACCATAAGCAACTACCATGTTGAATAATGACCCATATGTTAACCATGGACACCATAAGAAACTACCATGTCAACCAATGACTTGTATGTCATCCATGGACTCCATAAGAAACTACCATGTGGACCAATGACCGATATGTCATCCATGGGTGATACCATCACACCCTAAGCAACTATCATGTTGACCAATAATCCATATGTTATCAATGGACACCATAAGCAACTACCATGTTGACCAACGAAATGTATGTCATCCAAGGACACCATAAGAAACTACCATGTTTACCAATGACCTATATATCATCCGTGGACACCATAAGCAACTACCATGTTGACCAATGAACCGTATGTCATCCATGGACACCATAAGCAATTACCATGTTGACCAATGACCCATATGTCATCCATAGACACCTTAATCAACTACCATATTGACCAATGACCCATATCTCATCCATGGAGACCATAAGCAACTACCATGTTGAGCAATGAAACGTATGTAATCCATGAACACCATATGGAACTACCATGTTGACCAACGACCTGTATGTCATCCATGGGTGATACCATCACACCATAAGCAACTACCATGTTGACCAATGACCCATATGTCATCCATGGACACCAGAAGTAACTACCATGTTGACGAATGACCCATATGTCATCCATGGACACCATAAGTAACTACCATGTTGACCAATGGCCCATATGTCATCCATGGATACCAAAACAACTACCATGTTGGCCAATGACATGTATGTCATCCGTGGACACCATAAGAAACTACCATGTTGACCAATGACTTGTATGTCATTCATGGACACCATAAGCAACTACCATGTTGACCAATAACCCATATGTCATCCATGGGTGATACCATCATACCATAAGCAGCTACCATGTTAACCAATGACCCATATGTCAACGATGGACACCATAAGCAACTACCATTTTGACCAATGACCTAAATATCATCCATGGGTGATACCATCACACTATAAGCAACTACCATATATATTGACATGACTCGTACGTCATTTATATATAAATTTTGGTTTTAACATAAAAGCATAAAGATGTATAGTTTATTAATATTTAATCATCGTTTATAAATTTAAATTAAAACTGTACTATGAACACCTTGTTAGTCTATGTACTTTCTTGACGTTAGCTAGATGTATATACCCTATCTATCAATCTGGAACTACTTTAACAAATTTGAATTACTAAATATTTAGCGGTAATTAACACAGTTTGAATTTTTCACTAGCGGCGCTTCAAAGTAATACACAATTCCTTTCCCTCCAACCTACACACGATTAGGCTGCATATTAGGGTAAGTTTACTGATTAGAAATACGGTTTACGTTTTCTATAATCATAATCTCCGACAGCTAACTGAGCGAAATCTTTGTTCATTATACGTTTGTGCATTGACTTTGGCGATATAGGTTGTCACACATCTAAAATTTATTTTTATTTAATTTACTGTTATCGTGATGATCGTTTCTTGTTCTCTGATCATATTCATGTATATTATCATCTTATTTTACAAGTAAATTGGTTTTGATTGTATTCAATAGTTTGCATGTGTAATAGTGCCTTCATGTATAATTTATTTTTATTGTTTGTTTCTCTCGTCTCATCAGCAGTTTATAATCTTTAATACATTGGTATTGACTACAACATTTTGTTAATATTTAAGCAAGAAAGATGTCGAACTCGAAAGCGAAAGGAGCATCCGGTGTGAAGCCAACTAAATTCATTGCACCACATGTTATGAAACGCAACAGGATTTCAGCTGCAAAAAATCATAAACAAACAATTACAAGATGAAGAAATCGACTTCCCAATACAAACAACCACATCCAAAACACCTATTCCAACTACAAACAAAACCCTTATACCTAAATCATTAACATCAACCATAACTATCACTTCCTCGACATCACTTACAACATCCACACCGTCCTTAGAAAATACATCTAAAACTTTAGAAACTAGAACAATACAATCCTCAACACTTACATCAATAACAAAAACTTCAGTACCTACATCATCTAAACCATAATCAACACCGACACCTACTACCACATCATCAACACCTATATCTATTACCACAACCTCAAAACCTGCATCTACACTACCATCCTCCACAACTACGGTAACTACCACACCCTCCTTAATTAAAGGAACCACCATATCCTCAACATATACATCTATCCTAACACCTACCCCATAATATACCCGATCAACAACACCTATCCCAGAATCAACACCATCAACAACACAACCAACCATGATTGGATCTGTAGTGGAAAGTGTAGAAAGTGAAAACAATTCTTTGAAGATTGTGGACCAGATGGACGTTTAACTTTTCATGTTTGGAAAAAAAACGAGAGTTACCAATCAAATCTTAATTACAACTTTTTCTATGTGTAACCTTTTGGTTTACACGTACATATCAATTTATAACTTAACACATCAAATGATTACTTCCAGGCTAATGCCACCAAGCCCTTGAGCACACTGTAACACCCTGTTATGAAAGTAGTCAATTATGGATTTCAGAGGCCAAGGCTAGGGGTGTTTTGGTCTTTCATGGGTTCTGAGTTTTATTCAAGAAGTTTTAGCCCAGGGTGTGTCACTATAAGCGTAGGGCTTCTCGCCACCTTTTCGTGGATATAAAGTTCGTCGGAAACGGACTTAGGATGAAGGAGTTATAGCATTTTGAAGTTGTTAACATTTATAGTCCCTTAATGGAAAAGTTGGCAAGGCAGTCCCTTGCATGCATGAAGTACACGTGTGTGTTTACGCTGGGTACGCACAGCATATAAAGGGAAATGGTCGTGGATGCCTTAGGCGTACACCCAGCGTACAGGAAGTACGCCCAATGTACGTCCAGTGTCCAGAAACCCTAATTTTAGGGTGAGCCACTATATAAAGAACATAATGGCTCAAGCCCTAGCCTCCTTATCAGCCTCCCCAACCTCAGAGAAACACTAGAATGCCTCAACCCTTCATTTTGTGAGATCTTGACCTTAGGAAGCTCATCTTAGTGGTTTTAAGCTTGGAAGAGGAATGAAGAAGTTGTCAAAGAAGGACTTGGGAAGTTAGAGCCTATATAACAGCATGCATCACATATTCATCATAGCACATAAGACCTTCCAGTCACACATAATTACCACTCTAGGTAAAGTATGGTGAGAAGACTCACCTCGTACGATGTCGGATAACCTCTCGTGCTCGATAACACGACCTAGCCACCTCCTATCAACATAATAGCATCTCTAATCAATACTTTCTCTTGTCCTCATTTCTAAAGAATGGGTAGAAGACCATTCTACCCCTCCCTGACCTCTCTTGAACCAGCTTGACCAAAACCCTAAGGTCAACTGAAGTCAACCCTAGTCAACAGTCGATGGGTTACCACTCATCTAGTTAACCTTTCACTCGATGGGTTACCACTAATCACGAATCACGGGGCAACCCGACTTGACTCGTCGAGTCCCCTTATGGACTCGGCGAATTCCCTCCATGGCAACACTCAAAAGACCTTCTGAGGTCAGATTTGCTTCTCTAACCTATAGATCTGATCTTCCAATACACAATAATCACGTAAAGGTCCAACCTTTACACTCATGCAACACTCATAGGGCTTCTTTTGGTGAAATAGCTTCTAAAATGGCAACATAGGTTCATATCTCCAAAGGAATAGCATAAAGAATGATAGATAGCACTCTCTGGACCTCTTAAGGTCTAGATCTAAGAAGAATTCCACCTTGGGACCTCATATGCTTAGAATCCAAGCTAAAGAAGGCATAAGAAAACCCTAGATTCAAGTACATCACCATATACACGAGAATGAGTATAGATTTATACCTCTAGCAGCCTCTTCTGATCAAATGGTAGTAGATATGAGCTCCTCAATTTTCCTAGCTTACCCTCCTTCCTTCTTTATTGCAAAATCACACTAGAAATGAAGAAAATGTCTTATTTTCTCACTCGCAATGCTCTCAGGTTCTTTGGTGCTCTCAAGGGTGAAGGTGGTTGCAAACGAGGGCCATAAGATCCCTTAAATAGGGTACATGCCCGAGGATTTAGGGTTTCTATCCACAACGTGGATCATCGAGTCCATTCATTAAATCCAGTCAGCAATGGCGATCATACTCGACGAGAATAGGCGTCAACTTGTCGAGTCCCTCTTCTTGACACAAACTAAATAACTAAAATATGATACCTGGAATTCCAGATGTTACAATTCTCCCGCTCTAGAATCAGACTTCGCCCTCGAAGTCTCGATCTGCAAAAAACTCTGGATGCTGCTCCCGCATCACCAACTCCGGCTCCCAAGTCAGCTCGGACCCTCTCCGATGTTGCCACTTGACCAGGGGCACCTCCTTGTTCCTCAGAACCTTGATCCTCCAATCCAAGATCACGATCGGCCTCTCAACATAAATCAGGCTCACATCCACCTGAATATCCTCTAGTGGCACTATCGTCGACTTGTCGGCTATAAACTTCCTCAACTGAGACACGTGGAAGGTATCATGTATCTGGCTCAACTTCGTAGGTAGCTCTAAACGATAGGCTACCCTACCCACCCTCACGGTCACCCTGAAAGGATCAATGTACTAGGGCCCCTGCTTGCCCCTCTTCCTAAATCGGATCACTCCTTTCCAAGGGGATACCTTCAGGAGTACGAAGTCACCAACCTGAAACTCAAGCTCGGATCGTCGCCTATCCGCATAACTTTTCTAGGGACTCTGAGCTGTCAGCAACCTTTGTCTGACCTGCTGTATCTGCTCAGTCGTTTGAAGCACTATTTTAGTGCTACCCATTACTCGTTGCCGTACCTCTCCCCAGCAGATGGGAGTCTGACACCTCCTCCCATACAACAACTCGAAGGGAGGCATACCAATACTCGAATGGTGGCTGTTGTTATCGGAAAACTTAGTCAATGGTAAGTACGTGTGCCAACTTCCTCCGAAGTCCAACACACATGCTTGAAGCATGTCCTCGAGCGTTTGAATCGTCCGCTCAGTCTGTCCGTCTGTCTGTGGGTGGTAAGCGGTGCTGAAATGTAACCTCGTACCCAACTCCTCATGGAATTTCTTCCAGAATCTAGAAGTGAAACGTACATCTCGATCTGACACAATCGAGATCGGTACTCTATTCTGCGATACCACCTCTCTCACATACATCTCTGCCAGTCTCTTTGCAGAAGAGCTCTCACTGATAGCAAGAAAGTGAGCGCTCTTCGTCAGCCGGTCAACGACCACCCAGATTGCATCGACACCCCTCGCGGTCCTTGGCAATTTGGTGATGAAATCCATAGAAATTTGTTCCCACTTCCACTGGGGAACCTCAAGTGGCTGCAACTTGTCATGCGGATACTGGTGCTCGGCCTTAACCCTGCGACAAGTCAAGCACCTCTCAACAAACCACGCAACAACTCTCTTCATACAGGGTCACCAATAATCTCTTTTCAGGTCCAAATACATCTTAGTGGCCCTAGGATGGATCGAGAACCTCAATCTGTGCGGCTCCTCCATCAGGATGGTACGTGCCCCGCCTGTAAACGACACCTATATCCAACACTAAAAGGTTATAAGCCCTCGGCTATCGGTAACAAACTCAGATACCTGCCCAATCACCCGCTCTCTCTTGCGGTTCTCTGGTCTCACAGCCTTTGCATGGGCCTCTCGGATGGTATCCAACACCGGAGTCGTCACTATCATCCTCATACAAATATCTCGTATCGAGGCACTCTCGGCCATACGGCTCAGGGCATCGACTACAACGTTAGCCTTGCCCGGGTTGTACATGATCTCGTAGTCATAATCCTTTACCACATCTAACCATCTCCTCTGGCGCATGTTTAAGTTGGGTTGATATATATGATACATAGAACCCTATACAAATAACAACGTCATATCTTGAGGGCGAACACCACGGCCCCCAACTCCAAATCGTGGGTGGGATACCTCACCTCGTCAGGCTTCAGCTTCCTCGATGTGTACGTTATTACGTGCCCTCTCTGCATAGGCACCGCACCTAACCCCGATATCGACGCGTCACAATATACCACAAAATCCTCTATTCCCTGTTGAAGGGCTAACACCAGGGCTTGCACAGTCTCTGGCAAAGAGACTCAAACGAGGTCTGTGGCTCTGGACCCCACATAAAAGTAATGCCCTTTCGGGTCAACCTGGTGAGTGGCACGGCAATCTTAGAGAAATCCTTGATAAATCTCCAAAAGTAGTCGGCCAACCCTAGAAAATTCCTGATCTCGATGGGGGATCTCGGCACCTCACAACTCATCACCGCCTCAATCTTGACCGGATCGACCAATATCCCATTCTGATTAATGAGATGCCTCAAGAACTGGACCTCTCGTAACCAGAAATCACACTTGGAGAATTTGGCGTAAAGACTCTCCGATCTCAAAACCCCGAGGATCTCCCTCAAATGCTCCCCATGCTGCTCATGGGATCTCGAATACACCAGAATATCATCGATGAACACGATTACCGATCGATCCAACACCGGCCTGCACACGCTGTTCATGATATCCGTGAATGCTGTCGGTGCATTGGTGAGCCTAAAAGGCATCACCACGAACTCGTAATGCCCATAACGAGTCTTGAACGCCGTCTTCTGGATATCCTCATCCCGCAATCTCATCTGATGATATCCAGACCTCAAATCTATCTTGGAGAACCAAGATGCTCCTTGTAATTGATCGAACAGATCATCAATCCATGGTAAGGGGTAACGGTTCTTGACTGTTAACTTGTTCAACTCCCGGTAATCAATGCACATCTAATGTGAACCATCCTTTTTCTTGACGAAAAGGATCGGCGCTCCCCACGGCGAGCTACTCGGTCGAATAAACCCTTCCCCCACATCCCCTGAAGCTGCGAGGATAACTCCTGCATCTTTGGCGGTGCAAGGCGATAAGGTGCCTTAGCGATAGACGCTGCCCCCGGAATCAAATCGATACGGAACTCCACCTGCCTCTCGGGAAGCACACCCGACATCTCTGCGGGAAAATCCTCTGGGAACTCACGCACTATCGGGACATCATCAAACGAACTCGGCCTCTCTACGGCCACTCGTGTATCTATCACATAAGCTACAAACCCGCTACATCCCTGCTCTAAACTTTGTCTCGCTCTAGCAGTCAAACAAAATGCTGACCCACATCGGGTACCCTCTCCATATACAGTCAGCACTCCCCCACTAGGGTCTCGTATCGTCACCATCTGCTGCTCGCAGTCTATAATTGCCCCAAATCGGCTCAACCAATCCATTCCCACTATAACACAAATGTCCCCCATCGCAATCGGGACCGGATCTATCAGGAACTCAACACCGAAGATCTCGAGTACACATCCTCGAATCACATCAGTAGCATACACCGCTCGCTCATCAGCTATGGAAACTCGTAGAGGTTGACTGAACGCCTCTTGTCAAATACTGATGTGCTGAATAAATGCTAACGACAAAAAAGATCGACTCGCACCCGAGTCAAATAACACCAAAGCAGGTACCGAAGTCACAAGAAAAGTACCTACGTATATCATAATATAAGCGTAATATCTCAACTTAACATAAATAAATGAAAGAATACATACCAGCCACGACATCGGGCGCTGCATGGACCTCCTCCACTGTCAACTGGAAGGCTCTCCTGCGAGCCTTCAGTGCCTCGGCCTTCACTGGCCGACCCTCAGTAGCTCGTGCAGTAGTGGGGGCAGATCCCTACGCTGATCCCTGTAACAGCTATGGGCACTCGACCCTCCGATGACCCGTCTAGTTGCAATGAAAGCAAGCCATAAATCCTTTGGGGCAGTCCTTGGCTATATGCCCTTCCTTGCTACATTTGTAGCAAGCACCCGCTCGACACACTCCATCATGTCCCTTGCCGTACTTTCCACAAGTGCGGACCTTCTGGCCTCCAGATCTCGTATCAGTGAGCTTAGCCCGCTTGGCTGCCGGCTGTACCTGTACCGGTCGCCTGTCCCTCCTTTGAGACTCGGCCTCCTCCCTGGTTTGAGTATCTAGCTCAATCTCCCTCTTCTGAGAATTTGCCTAGAACTCAGCAAATGTTCGGTAAGTCGAGTTCGCCATGAACTCCCATATGTCCCTCTTTAGAATGCTCAAATACCTGCTCATGCGTGCTTGCTCAGACGACACGTGCTGAGGGAAAAACAACACCCTCTCGTGGAACATTCGTGTAATCACAGTCACGGACTCCATCCCTTGCTTGAGGGAAAAGAAATCCTGTGCCAACCGTTCCCTCTCCACCAGGGGAACATACTTGTATCTGAACATGGTGGTGAACCTCTCCCAGGTCACCTATGAGATCTCTGTAAGAGTGAAGTTTTCCGTCACAAACTTCCACCAATCCTTTGCTCCCAAGCGAAGCTGGTTCAGCGTGAACCGTACCCTCAGATGCTCAAGAGACGAACAGGTGTAGAAGCATCCCTCAAAATCAGAAATCCATCTCATCGCAGCAATCGGGTCTTGTGTCCCAACAAACTCTCATAGCTTCATGTTGCTGAACTCCCAGAACAGCAACAAGTCATGCCACTGAGGTCTAACAGCAGCAACAGCTTCCGTAGCTTCAGCGGCTACAGCCTCAGTAACCGTGGCGTACCGCTCATCGAATTTCGCAATCAATGTGGTCTTAATAGACCTAAACATCTCCGTATCTCTACTCAGATAGCCACAACTACCTCATCATGGATTATATGACGAAGCTTCTCGTCACTCACGCCGCTGGTCTCTGGTCTGTGTCGTGTACCAACCATGATGTCTCTGAAATATGACATAAAAATATCAGAGACTCGCTCGAATATACTCGCACTCGATAACTCCACCCTACTTGTTCCCTAGTACCCTAAGGATTCTTACTTTGACTGCGCATTGATCTGGTGTTTTCAGTAGTACGAGCCCTATACTACCTTCCACACCGCATCATCATTCATTCCAAGTCCTCCTCCTAGGATCTCGGATCACAAGTACTCTATATCTCGCTAAGCACAGGCTACCCTTCAGTAGACTTCTCATAAGCTCCTCACTGCTACCTACTCACTCCCGAAGCATCTCATAGCAACATTAATCTCCTAGGCTAAAGCATCACAAATCAGGCCACTCTAGTCCTAATAGGAATACCTAGCCTACTCTAGCATGCATAACATATCATATCATATCATATCTCATAACACATAATGTAAGCGTATTTTGGGAAATCAACGTTCGGGCACTGACTGATCGTACACACTGCTTCTTTCTGCTTTCCTCACATTCGTTTAGTTTTTAGAAAACTTGTTTCTTTTCTGAAAAACTTTCTCAAATCCTCAGTTTGAGTTCTAATACACCCGAGGGTGCATCCGAATCCCTCAAACCAAGGCTCTGATACCAAATTGTAACAACGTGAATTTCCCGAAACAATTTTTTTTTCATTTTTAAAACATAATTTCATTCATAAGAAATATCAAAATCCAATGCAACACATGTCCACCAAATAAAACAATCCCAAGATCTCAAATACATAAAACTTCATCAATGTGTACAGATCATGCTGGCGCCTTCCTGCGATCCTCGCTGGTACTTGAAACACATATAACATAAATATTAAGCATAAATGCTTAGTGAGTTCCCCAAAATACCACATACACACATACGTCACCCAAGGTTATAGCTCTACAAGACCTTCCGGTCCATGTTTCTCAGGGGACTTCCGTCCCATAATCCTGGTAGACCTTCCGGTCCCACTTCTCTGACCTTCCAGTCTGTATCATCTTAACCTTCCGGCCCATACACTGTTGACCTTCCGGTCAATATCATAATACTCATAACATAACATAGAACATACATATCATATAACAACATGCATCACATACTCATCATAGCACATAAGAGCTTCCGGTCACACATAATTACCACTCTACGTAAAGTATAGCGAGAAGACTCACCTCGTACGATGTCGGATAACGTCTCGTGCTCGATAACCTGAAATAGCCTTCTCCTATCAACATAATAACATCTATAATCAATACTTTCTCTTGTCCTCATTTCTAAAGAATGGGTAGAAGACCATTCTACCCCTCCCTGGCCTCTCTTGAACCAGCTTGACCAAAACCCTAAGGTCAACTGAATTCAACCCTACTCAATGGTCAAACATTGACTAAACTTGTCCAGTGCACTCGTGTGACTTGTCGAGTCCATACGTGTCCTCTTAATCCTTATAAATCCCCACTCGACTCATTGAGTTAACCTTTCACTCGACAGGTTACCACTGATCACGAATCGCAGGTCAACCCGACTCAACTTGTCGAGTCCCCTTATGGACTCGGAGAGTTCCCTCCATGGCAACAATCAAAAGACCTTCTGAGGTCAGATCTGTTTCTCTATTATATAGATCTGACCGTCCAATACATAATAATCATGTAAAGGTCCAACCTTTACACTCATGCAACACTCATGTGGCTTCTTTTGGTGAAATAGCTTCTAAAATGGCAACATAGGTTCATATCTCCAAAGGAATAGCATAAAGCAGGATAGATAGGACTCTCTGGACCTCTTAAGGTCCATATATAAGAAGAATTCCATCTTGGGACCCCATATGCTTCGAATCCAAGCTAAAGAAGGCATAAGAAAACCCTAGATTCAAGTAGATCACCATATACACGAGAATGAGCATAAATTTATACCTCTAGCAGCCTCTTCTGATCAAATGGTAGTAGATATGAGCTCCTCAATCTGCCTAGCTTGCCCTCCTTCCTTCTTTCTTGCAAAATTACACTAGAAATGAAGAAAATGGCTTCTTTTCTCACTCATAATGCTCTCAGGTTCTCTGGTGCTCTCAAGGGTCAAGTTGGCTGCAAATGAGGGCCATAAGATCCCTTAAATAGGGCACAAGCCTGAGGATTTAGGGCTTTTGTCCACAGCGCGGACTCGTCGAGTCAACTCGCCGACTCGTCAAGTCCATTCATTAAATCCAGTCAGCAATGGCGATCCTACTCGACGAGTCTAGGCGTCAACTCGTCGAGTCCCTCTTCTTGACACAAACTAAATAACTAAAATATGATACCTGGAATTCCGGATGTTACAAATTCCCCTGGATATGATCATGATTATTTAAATTCTCCCCATGCCCAAAATCATCATTATGTAAATCAGAATCGGAATTAGAAATTGTAGTAACTTCTTCATGTAAAAGTGGAACAGAATTTTCTAAATCCCCCCCCCCCCCCCCTTAGAAGTGTAATTCTGACTTTCTTCATGAACTTCAATATTTTCAATTGCATCGTCAACTAATTTCAAAAATTCATCTTCATTGTTATCTTTAGTTTTCTCTTTAGAAGATATTTTCTTTTCTGACTCATCAAAAAGATTCAATAAATCTTCGTAAAGAGTCATAAGAGGACATGTTTGAGTATTTGAAGATGGAAAATTTTTATCAATCTGAACAATTGGATTTCTTGTTAAGTACTTGGAAAGCTTTCTTTAATATTCTTGGATTTCTTGTTAAGTACTCAGAAAGCTTTTGACGTCAAAGTGTGTCCCAAAAAAATTCCTTCATCTATGTTAACATCAAATTTGTTGTGATGTTCTCTTGAGTTGTAGATAAAGCACATAGAACCAAAAATATTAAAGAATTTAACGTTAGGTTTTCTCTTATTTACAATTTCCTATGGAGTGAATGAAAATCTTTTATTGATAAAGGAACAATTTTGAGTAAAGTATACAACTCCAATTGCTTCAGCCCATAGATATAAAGGAATATTGGCGAAGGATAACATCATCCTCGCAGCTTCACATAAAGAATGGTTTCTTCTTTTAACTACACCATTCAACTTTGGAGTATAAGGAGATCAAAAGTTATGATTAATTCCTTTTTTTTTATCAAGAATTCTTCAAATACTTGATTTTTGAAATCCGATCCATTATCACTTCTGAGCTTCCGAACTGGTTTTCGCAACAACTCTATCAGGTTCACAAAATCAACCATCCTTTTTGCCGTTTCAGATTTTTGCTTAAGAAAGAAAATTCATTTAAAACATGAAAAGTCATCAACAATAACCAAGATATATGTGTTACCGCAAATACTTTCAATTAATGATGGACCACACAAATCAATATGAATTAATTCAAGTGGCTCAAAATTTTTAGTATTATTGATTGAAGAATGACTTTTTTCTGCTTTGTTTTCCCTTTCCGCAAGTTGCGCACAAATGCTTTTTTTCAAATTTGAGATGTGGAAGATCTCGCACATGATCACCAATAAAATGTTTGTTAAGATCTTTGAAATTGAGATGTGAAAGTTACATGTGCCATAACTAGCTATCTTCCGAACACGCTTTAGCAAGCAAGTGGATTGAAGGTTTTCTTTGAATCGGTTTCATAATTGTGGGATACATTTATGCTTTTTTTTATTTCAGAATCACTTTTCCTAATGCTTTATTAATGATTTATGATCCATCTTCATCAAATGGTACGTTGAGACCAGAACCTACAACAAGTTAAGAAATGCTTATTACATTATGTTGCAATCCTTCAATATAACCTACCTTTCAATTTGTAAAGTCTCCATTCATAATTATCTCATATCCTTTGATTTCTCCATTTGCATTGTTAACAAACTTCACGTTTCCACCATCTTTACAACTTCAAAATTCTCTAAACTTTGATTTCCTTCCAGTCATATGATGAGAACTGCCACTATCAATATACCATTCTGAATCGAAGTTCTCGTCATGAATTACCTACTAAATTAAACCAATTTAGGAATCCAAACCATTTTGGGTCCTTGTGAGAACTTTGATTTTGAATTCAAGATAGGAAAAATCTTAGTTTTGTCGACACAAAATGATTTCTTAATCACAATATTATCCACTCCTTCTTCCTTTTTGAAAACTTGAGATTTGTTATCACAAAGATTAATCTCAACAAATGAAGTTTTTCGATTTGAATGAACTATTCTTTGTTGTGGCATTTTTTCTAAAAAATCTTCTTCTTGTTGTTTTAATTTTGGCTTCATATGCTTTTCGAATAGCATCTTGATCCAAAACCTTTTTCTTTGAAACCTCAACATATCTTGACATTTCAACATTGATTTTTCCTTATTTTGAATAATATGAATTTGGTGAAAATGTTAATTTTGCTTTTAGATGTGGAGATGAATGAAAATTTTGATTAAAAGATCTTGATGAATTAACAAACTTTCAATTTGGATTTTTAGAAACATCATTAATACTTTTATTATTAAACCTATTTTCCTTTTCCTTCCAACAATGTTTTCTAGCAATCAAAATTTTATTATATCTAACATACATTGCCCTTTTCTTTGCTTTGATTTCTTTGCTTTGATTTTTGATTATTTGTTTTTCCTTTTGAATCATTTTACTTAACCTATTTCTTTGTAAATCAAATTGATACATCTTTTGTGCCACTTGTTCCACCAACATCATATAAAATATTCACCTTGTTCAAAGCTTCTGAAACATATTTTGCTTTCACTATCCAAGAAGTCTTTTCAGAAAAACCTTTTGTCTCATCACGATTGTCAATTTGTGCAAACAAAAAATGATCTTCACAACCTTGTGCATTATCATCATTGACAATTGATGTCAATTCCGATGGAAAAACTACTGTCAAATTTTCAAATCCTTTGTTCACAACATGATTTTAAAATTTATAGCAATCTTCAAAAATCAAATTTCTTTTTGGTTCATCAATATTTTTCACAAAAGAACAATCAACTTCATCTTCAACTGAAATCTCACTCGTTTCGCTTTCATCATAATCAGAAGTATTCTCATTAGAATGATCTTCTTCCGATATCAACTTTTTGCATTACATGTTCTATTTCTCAATTTAATTTTTTTGACTTGTTTTTTAAACTATTCAGTTAGAATATTGTTTAATATCAATTTATTTTCTTTAGATTTAGTGAATTCCTCAAGCTTTTCAAGTCCAATCCTGTAAGAATCATGCAAAGATTCATCTGATGAAATCACATATTAACATTTATAACAACTAGCATCAATTTCATTTTCTTTGAATTTAAGAAATGGAAGAATCATTTTATGCAAATTTTCACCAATTCCATAGTGAAGATATAGTTGAGTAATATTATTGTACAATCTTTTTGCAGTTAAATAGAAAATATTACGTTGCTTAGTTATTAACCTACTATCCCTCTTTAAAATAATAGCATCATCTTAAAGTCTAGTTATTTCTATTTTAAGGGCTTCTATTTTCATCTTTATTTCCTCGCTTTTGAAGGTTTCCCTGCTAAAACTAGCATTGAGATCAAAATTCTTAATACGAGATCGCTTAAGACATTTTCTAAAATTAGAAATTGTATCACACTATTCAAATAGTTCAGAATAATAACGAGTCATGTGAATATTAAGAGATTTAATAATAGAGTGTACCTTGTTGATTATCTTCTCACTTTCTCCAGCATATTCTTTGACACTCATTGTAGTGAAATACACATCCGATCCAACACCTTCAGCAATGAAATATTCTTGGTTTTCGGAAGCTGTGCTTTGGCCCATCAAACATTTTCCTTCAAGCTTAATCTTTTCTTTGCTCACAACAGAGCTTTTTCCATGAGTAGGCCTCCAAACTTTATCATCTTCAGAATCAGTTAATCACACTTTAACTCTTTCATCACCATCATCTTCTTCAACTATCAGTGCTTTTCTGGTACTCTTGTATTTCTGAAGCTCTTCTATTTTCTGAGTGTAGTACACTTCATTTGTAGTGTTTTCTTTCTTCTCATGCATTTTTCTCGTCATACATTTCTTTTCTAAATGATTTTTGCAATCACAATAGTTACAGTCCTAAACAGAGTCACCAAGCAATTTCTTCTCAACGTTCTCTTCATCTTTTTGAAGCATCATATAACCATCTCCTTTTTTCCTTTTTAGGAACAGAGTTACGATTTGGGAAAGTTCCATCACCACTTTTTCCTTTGTTAAACTTGTTTCCTTTGAATTTTGAGTAGTTTTTCTTGGAAAACTTTTTAGGATTGTTGAGCATGAGTGCTTCAACTTCACTTGTGAATTCATCATTCGGACTATCAGAATCAGAATCATCTTGAGCCACCTGGATGATGTGCCTTTAGATCCTTCTAATTTATCAGAAAAAAAAGCTAATTTACCTACATTTGGAACACTTTTTGCTTCTTTAAGAACTTCCTTCTCATGAGATTTGAGAATTCCAACCAATTTGGCAAGAGAATAGTCCTTAAATTGAGCTTTGACAGTTGAAACAACACGTTTCCATTTAGATCTCAATCGATTTAGAAAAGTGACCTTTTATTCAATAACTTCCCTGCTCAACTGATGCTTCATCGTTCTACTCAGAAAATAGTTAAAATGAGTAACAATTTGTTTAATAGATTCATCTGATTTTTGTTCGAATGAACCAAATTCAAATAGAAGAGTAGTTTAAGTTGAATGAAGTAAATTAGCATTACTAGAGTATAATTCTTTCAATCAAACCCAAATTTGATGAACAATAATACAATAACTTACCAAATGAAAAGTATATGGAGGAAGAGAAAACCTTAGAATTCTGAATGCCTTAAGGCTTCATAACAACAATTCTTTTTCTTTAGAAACAATGATCTTTTCACTAACAAGTTCATCAAATTACTTTTGAGTGCAAACTATTTGTTGAGTCTTTGCAACTTTGAACGGTCCTTGTTCAATTGAACGCCAGATAGTTGAACCATGATATTCAATGTTGTGAACATAGTCTTCAAAATGAAGTGCCCATACATCATAGTCTTCTGGAAAGAGAATTGTAATTCTATTTGTAAAACCAATATCACCGTAACATTTTCAAGAAAAATTCAACATAAAACGAGATTAGAATCAGATCGGTAAGTTAAAACAAGTTCCAAACCAAAAATCGAATGATTCAAACTAATAATGTTAGATCAAATTGCAATTAAAATTTACAAAATATGGAATCGATCGAAAAAATCAAAGTAAGAAAAATTAAAGAGCATGAAGAACTTTGAACAATTTTAGATATGAAAACATCTTACAAAACCTCTGATACCACTTGATGAGAATTATAGGAACAGTAGATTCTAAGATGAAAACGATATATGAAGATGAAATCAATTATGATGAACACAAATATGTAAATAAGATCTATATGCATTAGAGGATAGAGAGAACAATTCGTTATAAAAAAATGTGTGAAACTATTTTGTCTCCAAAGCTCTATCCGATACTAGTACAAAAATGATCAACGGACACACCATAAAAGTGTGACCGTATGTATATAGTGACATTTTGTTTTTTCATTGAAAGTGTGACCGAAGGTGATGTCATTGTATGAGTCTTATCGTCACTTTAAAATTTAATGTTTGTATGATATGAAAAAATATGGTTGTATGATAAAAGCGTGGCTATAGGGTTGAGAATTTTGTTGGTATAATCAATCATTTTATATAATATTGTTGCGTTAAAAAATCAGTATACATATTTTTTTTAGTAATTGTAGTGACTGTATATCACCAACTAGCAACATACATGTTCCGATGTGGCATTTTGATAATAAACTATCACACAATTCAAAGTTTATTAAGACTATTTGGTATATTTTGCAGACATGTGATTACGGTGAACATGACCATGTTCATTAAATTGTCACATGTAATTAATTTCAAAAGTGTCGGTATGCTAATAATTAACCACAATAACAATCTTTTGTTATGACTATTGCTTATCGTATAGAGACACATAATTAAATGAAACATGATCATATGTATGATAATGACACACATTTTATTAAAATTATGGATTTAATATTAGTTTACCGCCACATTTGTATTATTTATCATGACTAATGCTATCATTTAGATATATTTAGTTTAAGTACATATTTAGTTTAGATCACAGCTATTATTAACCGTTTAGCCACATGCTAAAAATGAGGTAAAGTGATCATTGTATAATTTTAGACATTGAAAAACTTAAAAACATGGCCAATTTTATATTATAGACACATGAAAATTTTCAAGTGTGATTATTGTTTGATATTCAATGACGTTAATACAAAATTTATTGTTACTCTTGCTATATTTCATACACATTAAAACAATAAAAATAAAAATAACCATAAACCAATAATATGAAACGATAAAAAAAATCAATATTATTAATAATTGAAAAGAACATCCATACATAAGATCCCTAATTGAAATAGCAAAAAAGAACTTGTACTAATAACAAGTCTAAAAATATGGTAAAGAAATAAAAAAAAATAAAAAATAAAAAAAAAAAAAAAAAAAAAACATCCTAAACCAAAAACTAGATATAACTACGTTTTCATCTTGTTGATATTGTTCCTTGTCTTCTTGAGAAGGATATCACTCGATACACAAGTGCATTGCCTAAAATTGGATTCTGAGAGAAAGAAAACATTAAAACTTGGTTTGATTAACTGTTGGATCCAATATCACCTATTTTACAGGTTAGTACTACCTTGAGAAAATAATGGTTCATCCATGTTGGGGTGATTTCTGTCTAATTCACACTACAACATCAACATAATAGTAAAAAAAATAAGAGTAAGAAATATGTGCACATATAGATTCCTACTTAACCAATCCCAAGAAAAGCTAGCTATGCACCATTTTAATACGATCTTTTCCATTTTGATAGAATCGGTTCCATTCCTCGATTTGTAGAGTTATTTGACTCCAGCAAAGCACCTATCATTTAAAATTGAACAAAAATGTAAGGTTGGAGATAATTTACTACCATGAAAACAAAATAAAATATGAATTATGCATTTCATTAAACTATTGAGAATTAATGGCTATATTACTGTGTAAAAACAATAATGGACAACAAATAAGATATGTAAAAACAATAATGGACAATAAATAAGATATGTATAGTATATAAATACCAATTTTTTAGACAATCTATATAAATTAAGTTGTTTCGTATCAGTTACTGTAGTGTTTCCCAAATCATAATTACTTTTATTTGACCAAATAATAGCAAGTTTTTTCTATAAAGAGTAAAAATTATAAATGATACTTTCAAACATAATCGCTCTTGAAAAGTCAGGAGGTATTGGCTCATTTAAGAAAAAGTCACATCAAATACAATCACATATTTATGTTACATTTAGATGCATTAAAACATCTAAATGTAAAAAATATGAGGAACAATAAACATAGTACAATTTTTTGTTTCATTACAGATATAGACAACAAGAAGAAGAATAAAAACCTTAGCAGACCAATGTTGTTTCTTGACGATCACCACCAAGATAAAGGCAAATGATAGAATGATAAAAAGTAGATCACCTGCTCAGTAGCTTCCTTAGTGTCAATTTGTCAATTATCTGTTGTTGCTCTTTGTTTCATCTCACAAACTCACATCTGCCTCCAACCTGCAAAGTTTGAAGAAATCATGAGATAGGCAGATGTTTGTCAAGGGATGTATGCGTTGGGTTCCATAATCAAAAGAAAAAGCAGAAACCATGCCTTAGTATAACCAAAAAAAGGAAGCACATGTCAAGCTATAACCCAAAACCTAAATAGCAATTCCCTATTTCGTTCCAGATGTTATTTATTTTCTTTTAGCTCTTAAAATCCTTTTTCAAACCCTATAGAAAAAATATCAAAGAGATTGTAAAAAGTCATATGTGATTTGCAATCTTTATCCTTAAGTTTTTTTCTATTTAAAAAACTTTATTTATGTGGCTTCTCAAAATCACCAACTTTTCATCTCAATTTGAGATCACAAGAACATTTCATCATCTGTTCCAATTTCTGCATTTCAAACCAAGCAAAAAGTTAAACCACACTTTAAAGAAAATAATAAAAATTTCATCAATCACCTTTAAATCAGAATTATGCCATCTACGACATCACCCCTCCATTTCGAACCATCTGTTTAATCGTAATTATGTTAGAGACTTCATTATAAAAATCTAAGCAAAAGAAGAAAAAACATGGCTACCTGATGAGCAGCCTTCGATAAGAGAAATCGATCACATGTGAAAGACCCTAACTTTCGTATTTATGAAAGGCCCAAACTTTCATACTATTCCAACATTTTTCTTAAGTTACTTCCTCAAAACATGCTACATGCATATTTATAAAACAATATTTTATATTAATAAAGTGATTACAGAAGATTGGATACAAACCGACTAAGTTTTATTACATTTCATATCTACCCACGAATCTACTATTCATATATATATACATGAAAATTAAAATACAGAGAAATAGTATTAACTATTCTAAATCTTTCAGCAGTATAAAACTATATTGGATACTCATGGCCTGCCATTGTTAAACATTGAGAGGGATAAACGATAACACTTAGTGAATTCAATAAATAGATACAATATAATCTTATGCCTTATATATATACCAATATGACAGAAGCAAAAGGGAGCAAGAACAATAATAGCATATGCGTATTATATGTGAGGCTTTCAATATCAACTCAAGATTTGATTCAAAGATTTACGATCAATGAGACATAACAATTTCCATACTTGATATGCATCAATAAAGCTTTGGCCCAAATGGTTGTCTACTACTATTCCGAAACTTAGAAAAATCATAACTTCCTCATACGAAGTCAGATTTTGGCGTTCTTTTTATCGAACTTCTCGGTTTAACTAATACTACGACTTTCATTTAGATTACTAAGGCTAAAAAAGTAGTTTATCAAAAAATCACTTTTTACGTCATTCGGCGTCGTGCCGGTTTTGTCGCGGATCTTTGACTGTTCATAACTTCTTCGTTATAACTCGGATTTCGACGAGGTTTTCGCCTAAACGCTTCTAATGAGACTCTCTACAACATCAAATAATAAAATTTTACTTATTTCAAATTTTATATTTTTGCTAAATTTTCATTATTTGGCTATTAATTGGAATCTCATAAGACTTCCAATATTTTATGAGTGATTCTAAACATAGATTTACTTCATTTCTAGTAAAAACTATCTGTTAGAACTCAACACTCAATTTTATTCGCTTTTAATAATAACAATACACAATTTCAAAACATGTATGTTACAAATACCTCCTCCTTTTGAGGATTTCATCCCCAAAATCATAACGATTAAAAGAATTAGGGATACTTCACTCTTATTTCATTCTTATTTTTCCCAAGTATAATTTGAGCATCGATGGTGTTTCCACTTGAAAAGTACCAACTTCACTTATTTATTACGTAGATTAGTCGTTCTTTCAATTAGGATCTCTTCTACTTAACTTATTATCCAGTTTCACCTCAGATAAATGGAACCGTCTCATCATAATTGCTCAAACATTTATGTCAATAACTCACATGAAACACATCATGTATACTTTACAAATCTTCAGGCAATTCCAAGTAGTATGCTTGCTTACCAGCCATTCTTTCTTCCAAAGTAGCATAATGACTTTTCATGAAATACCTTCAGTATTAAAAATCATCCACCCGGAATTCTACGGGTCGTCTCCTCGTTTCTGCATAGGACATCTGTCGACCCTAGGCCACTTTCATTCTTTCTCGGAAAATTTTTATCTTGTTAGTGATGTCTTGAATCATTTTGGAGCCTCCAAAGATCTTCTGTCCTACGTCATGCCAACATATTTGGGTATGACATTTACGCTCATACAATACTTTATATACCTTCAGTATATTTTCTACTATTTGGATTGCTCTCTTCTTCTGACCATTTGTCTGATGATGATAAGTTGTACTAAGAGCAACTCGAGATCCTAATTCATGCTTCATTCTCGCCCAAAAGTGAGAAGTGAAACAAGTATCACAATTGGAAATAATCTTTAGTGGCGCACCATGTCTCGCCACAATTCCGTCCAAGTATACTTGCGCGTATTTCTCTATTGGAGTATTTTTTTTTCATAGCACAAGAGTTATGCATGGTTCTTTGATAACCAATCTATGTCGAGAATAATATCAATGTTGGGCAAGGAAATAGGAATTAGGTTAGCAAGAAGATTATAACCTTCAATTCCTATGGTACTATCTCTATAGACTTTATCAGCAAGTAATGATATACTTCCCATGTCATCTTTATGAAATGATTGGACAATTGCATAACAAGTAATTTGAAAAGAATGTGTGAATTTATAAGGCACGAAAGAATCTGAGGCATTGAAATCAAATAAGATGTGAGCAGATCTAGAGTTTACGAGAAAATTACTAGTCACAACATTCGAGTCTTAACTTACTTCCTTTGTGGTAATCCAAAATGTACGATATTTAACTTTTGATTTGCCAAACGATTGTCAAATTCTTCAAACTTCTTAGTTACTAGCGGTGTTCAAACTTGCACCCGCTCATCATTCTCTATTGGGCCTTTGATCCTATTCTTTGAGTTAAAACTAAATTTTCATTGAAGACTCCTTCTTCTTCTTGGTTTATAGAGTAAACCCAAGATATTGTCTTTACTTTTGCTACAACAGCAAATCGAATGGTCATATTCCAATGACTTTCAATTGCATAACGTAAGAGACACACAACGAACCAAACTCTCGTCTTCCTTCATGTTCTAATGTAATATAATCATATTCTAGTATGTAGCACTTCTTGCTACAAAATTCTTTACTATAACGGTGATTGTGATACATCTATTGATTGCCTTGATTGTCTTTCATTTCAATCTCCTAGATTAGGTCGGATGTTACATCGATCTTGCTTCTCTGAACCATGTAACATACTTGTCTATTTTAGAGTCGGTTTGATATGACCACTAAGGTCGGAAAAACAATCATCTTCCGAGTCATTACCGAAATGATGGTAACGATATACATGAATAAAACGGAACCCATTACTAGCTCCTTGGTAAGCTTGTGACTTTCCCTGATCTAAGTGTGAGTCATGTGCTTCCAGTAGTATAGGCCTCTACTACTATTCACACCTACTCATACTCGTCCCAAGTATTGTCTCACAGTTCCCAAGTTACTATTCAAAAGTTTTCACAAAGCGACTTATCACAAATGAATGTGTTCAAACAAGTACATACAACAATTTCCTCTAGACTCAATTAAGGATTTCACATTTCTATCAAACATATCTTGGATTTCCTATATTCGCCTTCTAGGATTCTTTTCTTGCATATGCTTGATCTAGCATATTTTAATACTTTTCCTAGGTTAATAGGAATTTCACTTCCAATTTCTTCGTATAAATTCTTTCTCGGGTAGTGTCTACTCTGCAAGACATGCAATACCTAAATTTACTATTGTAGCATGAAGACAAAGGGTTTCCAAATACCTGCATCATCTCTTAACTCATATAATTCACCATGCACATTTGTTTATTTCATTATTCTTCCTTGTCATCATCATTCATGTATATGAGTAAGTCTTCTTCTCTTAGGTGTATTCCTTTAAGTCTACTTCATAGGAGTCTATCCTAGGAAGTACGCAATATGGTTGCATCTCAGCAAGCTCTACTAGCTTCAACTTGGTTCTTTGTTATTACTGACTACAACATCTCTTTTCATATAATATTATGAGTGTATTGCTTCTTCAACTAAGCATTCTACCTTACTTAAATAAGTAAGTTGCTTAACCTTTTACCACTAAATGACTCAATTCACCATCCCAATCTTGTATGTTAAAGTCGGTTTAACACACAATGGAACTTCTATAAGGATGGGATAGAAGTCAATCATCACTTAGTATTATTAAATACTAAGTCTGAACATCTTTTATAAGGTTACTACTCGAACTACATACTACATCACAAAGTCTTGGCCTATTGAGTCTGAAAACTTCATTAGCCTTTCTTTTGATCTTTATTTAATTCTTTTAAATCTAGCACAACATTAATTGTGATACTGCCGAAGTACTGATCACCATCTTCGGTTCTTTCGACTCTATTAAACAATCACTTCTTCAATCTGTACAGCGGTGGAACAACTTTGTGGATTTGCACCAACACATTTATCTTGCCCAAACGTGTTTCAAACGTAGATCTTTCTTCCAAAGATGTTATTATATATCAAACATACTTTAAATTTATATTACCACTCTATTGGTATTAATACACTTATTACGATAACAATTCACATTTATTATTTTACGATATCTCGCGATCGTATATTTATAAACTTATCGATGTCAACTATCATAAGTCTCTTTATCTCTTCGAAAAATTCTATTACGAAAATTCTTAGAATTCTGAACATAAAATTTTCTAAACCAAGGTCGGCAACAGACCTTAAACTTTCTCAAATAATAGCAATTATAGATAAGCACCCTAAGCCATGCTATATTCATTTATCATTTAGCACATATTAGAATATAAGGCATATCTCCTCTTAATATTCTAGTGCTTGACTCCATTAGGCATTCAACCTAAAATATACCAGATACATATCGTATCATCTTTACTTAACAATTCTTGTTTATGCTTAGAAATTCTCAAAATTCCTAGTTCACTTAAACTAATTATTTGAAAATTCTGAAGTAACTTAATATCTTAGAATACTAGGGTTTATCATTACCCAATCCACCACTTAAGTATTTCCTAGGGTTTGTATCCATATATTTATTATGAATCCGTTTATATATTTAACTTCCAATAGTTTAAGTCTAAATACCAATCTGTGGTATTTAGTTCACTTAAACCACTGCTCTGATACCATGATTGAAAGACCCTAACTTTCGTATTTATGAAAGGCCCAAACTTTCATACTATTCCAACATTATTCTTAAGTTACTTCCTCAAAACATGCTACATGCATATTTATAAAACAATATTTTATATTAATAAAGTGATTACAGAAGATTGGATACAAACCGACTAAGTTTTATTACATTTCATATCTACTCAGGAATCTACTATGCATATATATACATGAACATTAAAATATAGAGAAATAGTATTAACTATTCTAAATCTTTCAGCAGTATAAAACTATATTGGATACTCATCACCTGCAATTGTTAAATATTGAGAGGGATAAGCGATAACGCTTAGTGAAATCAATAAATAGATACAATATAATATTACGCCTTATATATACCAATATGACAGAAGCAAAAGGGAACAAGAACAACAATAGCATATGCGTATCATATGTTAGGCTTTCAATATCAACTCAAGATTTGATTCAAAGATTTATGATCAATGAGACATAACGATTTCCATACTTGATATGCATCAATAAAGCTTTGGCCCAAATGAAAAAGAAGACATATAATTTCTAATTAACATTTTGGTAGATTTTAGGCTTACAGCCCTGTCTAACCATTTGCCAATACCATAGAATAGAGGTCATTCTCTTATGGAGTCATGCTCTACATGGTCAGAGGCTACAAACCAGTCATATCTAACCTTCTGCCAATGCCATATAACAGAAGTCATTCTCTTATGAGACATGTTCTACATGGCCAGAGGCTACATACCAGTACCATCGTGAATCTAAGTCCTTGCACTGATCACATGGTCAAAGGTATAACTTTGCTATTAAAAATAGCGAATAAAAATAACACGGGAAAATAACCCGGAATAATAACACTGAAAAGCACATAGCACGTATAACACATAACATACAATTGTTCCAATATATTGAACTCACCTTTAAATAATTCGGGGGTCAAAATAATAAGTTGTGCAGCATTTCGGCTCTAAATATTACTTTATTCGTTGAAAACCGGGAGATTTATTGAAAAACCGGGCTCTACGAAGGTAGAGCTTCAAAACCGAAAAGATAAATTTTTCGGGCTTCACGGGAACTTCGGGACGTATTTAGGGTGCTAAAATTAATATCGGGGCTTCGGGGGATGTCAAAATAGCAAAAATATGAAAAGGGGGGGTGAAAATGGTTAATTTCCCATTTTCCTCGAGAGGGTTTGCAGCCCTCTTATTTATAGGGTGAAAATTGAGAGGGTCGGATCCGAGGTTGGAGGATTCAGCAGCTGCGAAGGCCACGCGGCAGCAGGAGCTCGGTTCGGAGGCCAGACGTCACGCATGCGAGGCGGCCAGGAAGTGCGAGGCGCTTCGGAAGCTGGTTGGGCCGCGGCTTCGGACGAATCGGAAGGCAACACGTGTTGGATCCAGGTAGAGTGGCTACTATTCATGCGAGGTGACGTGGCTGGTTCCGGATAAGGCTTATCCATGCGAGTTTATCCGAAATTCTCGGATTTTGAGCGAAAATCTTCCGAAATTCTTAACTTTCGCATATGAACTCCGTTTTTGACGTTCTTTATATGCATGCGTAGCTAAAATTATGCTCTACACCTTTCGTTTAGACTTCGTTGGGTAATTTTGACTTTAATTTTAATATTATTATTTTTAACAGACCGGGACAGGAAAATCCGTTAAAAATCCATAACTTCTTCATCCGACATCCGTTTTCGTCAGACTTTTTACCGTTGTACTACAAATGATGAGACCTTCAATTCTCATTTAGGTTGTGTTGGATAAAAATACTCGATCTAAAATTCGAGTTTTTAGTTGTCTACTGCTATTCCGAAACTTAGAAAAATCATAACTTCCTCATACGAAGTCAGATTTTGGCGTTATTTTTATCGAACTTCTCGGTTTAACCCATACTACAACTTTCATTTAGATTAATAAGGTTAAAAAAGTAGCTTATCAAAAACTCACTTTTTACGTCATTTTGCGCCGTGCCGGTTTTGTCGCAGATCTTCGATTGGTCATAACTTCTTCGTTATAACTCGGATTTCAACGAGGTTTTCGCCTAAACACTTCTAATGAGATTCTCTACAACATTAAATAATAAAATTTTACTTATTTCAAATTTTATATTTTCGCTAAATTTTCATTATTTGGCTATTAATTGGAATCTCATAAGACTTCCAATACCTTATGAGTGATTCTAAACATAGTTTTACTTCATTTCTAGTAAAAACTATCTGTTAGAACTCAACACTCAATTTTATTCACTTTTAATAATAACAATACACAATTTCAGAACGTGTATGTTACAACATGTCATGTTATATGGAAGAAAAATAGAACAGAATAATAAGGGAGTGAGGATTTGAATGGCTACCTGATGAATAAAGGTGTTATAGGGTGGGATTTGGAGTATAGTGCTGATTAAGTCCTAGTTGAAAATGGAAGCTACATGATTGCGATTGAGACAACTAGGAAATTAGAACCAGTGAAGAAGCCGTTCAAAACTCTTACACTGGAGAAAAAGCAGGAAGTTGGTTTTGTTTATGTAACACCCTATTCTGAATGTATTTGTTTATGGATTTCAGAGGCCAAGGCTAGGGGCGTTTTGGTCTTTTATGGGCTTGATTCGTTATTTGAGAGGTTTTGGGTTGGGGTGTGTCATTAGAAGCGTAGGGCTTCTCGCCACCTTTTCGTGGATATAAAGTTCATCGGAAACGGACTTGGAACGAACGAGCTATGACACTTTGAACCTATTGGTAGAAATGACCCCTAATGGAAATAAATGGCAAGGCGGGGCCATGCATGCAAGGTGGTAAACACGCGAGTTCGCCCAACGTAAGGTTGGGGTACGCCCAACATACGAGAAGTACGACCAACGTACACTCAGAGTCTCAAAACCTTAACTTTTAGCATTGAGCCACTATATGAAGAACATAGAACCCTGGTTATCAGCCTCCCACTCATGTTTATACAACCCCCACGAAACCCTAATCCTCTTTGAGTGTTCTTGGAACTTAGAAGGCTTGGTGACAGCATTTTGGTGGTTTGGATCCACTGTTCAAAGAAGCAAAGGTCAAGGCAAGGTGTTGGTGCAAGGGAGAAGGTTCGGTTCTGGGATTGTTGCTTCACTTCAGACCTTTTTAAGGTATAAAGTCATGAGCTTGATGATTAATCTTTTAGATCTCTTTAGGGTGGGTTTATGGACTCTTTTAGTCCACAGGATGGATCTTTGTGAAGAAATCCCGTTTGTGAGCTTAGGGTTGCCACCTTCAGAGCTAAAAGGGTCCCTTAAGTAGTAAAGTTAACATCTTTGAGGTCTTAATGAGCTCATGCATGAGTTAAGACCATTTCCATGGAAGTAGAAAGTTATTTTTTAGTTTGGTCTAGTTTGGGGCATGCAAAGTGACCAAGTGAGTGACTTTATGGATTAAGACATGGAAAAGGACTTGGATCTTAGATTGTAGCTTCTAGATCGGAGTATTAAGCACTTAAGGAGAAAAGGGCTTAACAAGGGGTTACACTAAGCGTATGTGCAGGTATGCCCAACGTACTCACCAAATACTCAGTACGCTTAGCGTACATTAGTTTACGCCCCGCGTACTCTAGTAGTTTGGGCTTCAAGTTAATGGGCCTCAGTTTGGGTCATGCTTTGGACCTTGGGCCTTAGTGGGCCAGCAGAAGTCAGATGTTATGGGTCAAGGATTATATTGTCAGCTTAGGGTAAGGCCTATTAAGGGATTGGGCCCAATGTAGCATACTGGGCCATTAGTGGGCCACTAGTGGGCTTAGGAAGCTTACTTAGTATTGGGCCTTAGTTTTGGACTTTAGATATGTACCAAGTTGGGTAGGGGTAGAATGGTCATTTTACCCTAAGAAGGATTATTGTATTGGACTAAGTGATGTTTGGAATTGGTAGTTTGGGAAGCAGAAGGGTCAATAGTTCGGGATCTGCCAGTCAGCAGCCAGAGGAGTATCCACAGGGTTCATTAGCGCGAGGTGAGTCTCCTCATTGTGTGAATGGGTCTACGGCCACAATGTCGGCCCATGTAGTTTATGAGTAGGAAGACCTGGGGGATAGCACTAGGCACTGTATGCTAGTATGTGATTCTGGATCAAGTTCCGATGCCCGGCGGGTGCCCAAGGAATGTTTATATGATAGTTTATACGTGTTGTCTGTGTGATACTCGTATGTGCCTGGTAAGGAGGTGAGTGTGGGCGAGGTCCCGTATCTCACCGATAGTAGAGTCGGGACGGGGTTCCGTATCTCATTAGTAGCAGAACAAGGGCGAGACCCGAGATAGGAGAGAGGTAAGTGTAGGCGGGGTCCCGTATCTCACTATTAGTAGGAGCATGGACGGGGTTCCATGACTCACTAGTAGCAGGACAGGGGCGGGGCCCAAGATAGGTGAGGCCTTAGTACATGAATATAGTAGAGTGTTTAGTTTATGTGTTATTTGCTATGTTATATGTTTGTGTGTGTTTAGCGGGGGAGGCCCAGAGACAGGCGGGGCCTAAGAGAAACAGATATGTATACTGAACGGGGCTTGATGCCAGGTGGGGCCTGTTGTCGGGCGGGGCCCAATGCCGGAGCTAGTCCGATGTCGGGAAAGTCCCAATGCAGCGGGCTGGGGCCCAATATGTGGTATGTGGTAGGTTGGGGAACTCACTAAGCTTCGTGCTTACGGTTTTCAGTTTTGGTTTCAGGTACTTCCGGTAGTGGAGGGAGGAGCTCGGGGTGATCGCCTTGCACACAACATTGTTTGTTTAGCCTGGGATGTTTTACCCTGATAAAATAAAATAACGTTTTAGACATGATGCTCTAATATGATATGTTTTGAATGAATGGTTGACACTTATGGGTTTATTATTAAATTAAAACAAAATTTGTGGTCATCATTTTTGGGATGTTCCAAGTTGGTATCAGAGCCTTGGTTTGAGGTATTCAGATACACTCTCGGGTGTGTCAGAACTCAAACTAAGGACTTGGTATGAAAATTTTTTAAAAAAAAATAAATCACTTTCATAAAAATGAACTTTGACAAAAAGATAAGAATTTTGGGAAAAGAGAAAAAGGTGTGGTGCACGCAATCAGCCAAGCTCAAGTAAGTTCTCCTAAATTACCCATACATGTTTGTTTAGATATGATATGCTTATGATAACTGCATGCTAGATTAGGACTAAGGATCTAGGAGGATGCCTTATGTGCTTGTTATATGTGTATGAGCTTTATGTGTTGCATGCTAGTATAGATTCCTAAGTAGGGGATAGAGCAGTATGATTGGATTATGTGGTTAGATTTTCCTTTTGTCTGAATGCTACTTGCTTTGTGCTTTGTGGGATTCTGAGTGATGGGAGTTAGCCAATAGGTGAATATGTCAAGTCACATATGACCAGGGTTGAATAATCTCAGAGTGCTGGATTTGGCCTTATTACGCGGCTCTCGTATGAGTCTAACCGTTGTAAGGATGAGTCCTTTACTCGAAGGATTATCTAGGCCTCGTCACATGTAATGGTATTCAGGTAGTGGCTAACTGGCATTACAAAGATACCTTCAGTAGCTGAGGACTGGGTGCGGGCTGGAGGTTACCCTAGGGCAAGCCTAGGATGAGATTAGTGTTGGGAGCAGTAGTAATAGAAGGGGACTTGGTGGAGTCGAGGCCATCCTTGAGGAAAGTACAGATATATGTGGAACGTGGTAGGGGCCCATACTACTGAAAGCAGAGGATCCGTACTCGAACCAAGAAGGGCTGAGACAAAACCACGGAACTGGTAGTGTGCGTGGTATCCCTCGATAGTATTGAGTATTCAGAGGGTCGTTATGATATGTTTGCAGCATGGTGACGCTACGAAGTGGAATAGTTGGCGGTTCAGGCGCCGGTAAGGGATCAGGCTCAGGTTCAGGAGCCAGTCAGATCGAGGAGCAGATGAGAGAGTTTATTTTAGCTGAGATTACGCGTAATATATTGGACTAGACTCCTGTCATCTTTGGTTCGGTCAAGGAAGGTATATTTGAGATTTTGGATGAGTGGCTGGGAGCCTTTCGCGCTAAGATGATGGCCATGTTAGGGGTTCCTCTAGGGCCTGATGTTTAAGGATCTCTGGGATCCCTTAGGATGAAGGATTCGGCTACTAGGTCTTGTCGTCAGGGGGAGGTGGTTTATGCACCTTGTTTTCAGAAGGGTTCACTACAGTATTGGATCATTGTGGAGGTTTCGCGAGCCGCACACAAGGAGTTACCCGACATTATTGAGCATCTTACTGACAGGGTAACCACCAGGTTTCAAGGTCAGACAGCGACTGTGCAGACGGTTAATGAAGTAGTCGGGGTGAGTCGGGAGCAAGAGATTGGTTTAGGTGTGCAGTTAAGGAAGAGGAAGCGAACTTCTATTTAGGCTCAGCAATCTGAGCAGTCGGACGCTGCTATAGTTGACACCAGAGACCTAAGTGGTTGTGATGGGCGTGCAAGGGATGAAGGGGCGCATGAAAAGGTTCACAACAGGTCGCAGTGCGGTAGGTGTGGATGGAAGGGTCACCTCCGGAGAGAATGCACATCGAAGGAAGAGTTATGTATTCATTGCCATCATCCTGGTCATTTCAGGGCAAATTGCCCCCGTATAGTGGTTAAGGCAGCTCAGGATTCATTGCAGATACTTCGCCAGAGAGGGGGAGTTTAGGTTCTAATGCCCATGATTTCGCAGGAAGTCAAGATCGAACCCCAATAGATCGCTAGTATGTAATTTGAATTCTCCTTTCAGTGATGATTTTTTATGGTACTTCATCAATGTTAGTAAGCGTATTTCAGGATATTATGTTTCCTGCCTATGAATGAGTTATATGCCATCTGCATACCGTGAATGTGAGAGTAGTAGTTCGAAGATGATTCCCTTTAGAGAAGGTTCTCAGGATGTAGTCAATGTAGCAAGTGTAAGTAGGGATCGAGAGGCGTTTTGTTAGTTTGCAAGAGTGGTTTGAGTTTGGTATTTGATAGTTTTGGAGCTCTAGCGGTGGTAAGCGTGGTTGTCAGCTAATCGACCTTTAAATGGAGAAACGGATTGGGATTCCTTTCCAAGCTGGGATATGTAGGGATCTAGTTGAATTGAAGTGGGGGAGAACCTTCCGAGTAGTCAGGAGAATGAGTAAGTACAAAACTAGGATGAGTGTGGATCCTTAATGAGAAGGAAAGCAACCCAAGTGGCTGGTCGGCTTGAGGAGCACGTTAGTTGGGGGTTTGGGAAACTTCCCAACATTGAGTTCGTATATTCATGATTAGCTGATGTTTGGTTTGGGAAACCAGGTTGGAGGATCGCCATCAGGACTCGAGTGAGTCAAGATGTAGATTAAGTGAATGTTCAGCATGGGATGCTTTCGGATAGTAGTTATTGTAGAGACATTGTGGGAAGTGTGGTAAGACTGCAGGATAGCCGCGACATTTGTTAGTAGGCAGTTAGAGGAGTGTGGGTGAGGGCCCATATCTCCTAGATAGAGGAGTGAGGGTGAGGGCCCGTATCTCCTAGTTAGCGGAGTGTGGGCAAGGCACATATCTCCTAGTTAGTCTAGTAGAGATCGAGAAAGGATAGTTCGTTGAGGATTCCTAATGGTTTAGGACCTGTATAGCCCTACATAGGTAAGACCGGGGGCATGGTCGCTCAGTAGTATGTTTTGGGTGGGACTCGTCGGCGAGGCCCTTGTGATAGTAGCAAGATAAGTGAGACTTGAAGGAGAGACCGCTCTAAGATATAGTTTGGGTGAGACCCGTGTGTAAGGCACATGAGATTTTAGCCGCTTAGGTGGGACCTGGTAGAGACCTTAGAGGCAAGATAGGGGATCTAGGATCGCAGGACTTATGGAGTCAGAGTGGTAAGGTATATAGAGCAATTTTAGTTAGTCGAAGTTTTCTTTAGAAGTCGTTGAGAGCGATTGAACGATTAAGCTTGAGTGCAGTAACCGGTGGGAGTCCGGTAACCCAGATTATGGCAGATTAGTTGGGACCAGGGTGGTCTCGGCCCGTCAGGTAAGTGGATATGAGATAGCAGGACCTTCGGTTGGGGATACCGATAAGAGAATTCTTGGTAGAGCAGCTACTTAACCGAGAGGTGCTATGTCACTCACAGCAGGGTTGAATAAGCTCAGAGGGAAGGGTTTGACCCTATTTCACAGCTCTCGTATGAGTCTAACCGTTGCAGGGATGAATCTTTTACTTGAAGGATTATCTGATCTATTCTTTGGGAAGGGTTTTCAGCATCAGGATATAGCAAGATAGAACACTCAATGGGTATCAGTGAAGTGACCAGCACTGGGAGTGGCTGGAGGAGTAGATTCAGCGAAGGGTATGCCCTTCACAGAGAAAGTAAATTGTTGTTTTTGGGAAGCTGTATTGGGAAGGCCAGTGATCGCGCAAGAGAAAGGGGTGAACCCCTAGGATGCCCAACATAAGTACTCAGGGAGTACTGAAAGGATGGTCGGTTGGGTAAGAGTCATGTTTTTTTAGGGTTGTTCGTGGTTAGAGCGCTCTCGGGGTTCTTATCTTCAGGGATTATTTTACGGAGAGACCAGACAGAAGAACAATAGAGCAAGTGATCGCAGGTGAGGAGAGGTGTACGCCCATTGTACGAGAAGTACGCCTAGCGTACGCTCAGAGTCTCAAAACCCTAACTTTTAGGGTTGAGCCACTATATAAAGAACATAACACCCTGGTTATCATCCTCCCTCTCATGTTCATACAGCCCCCACGAAACCCTAATCCTCTTTGAGTGTTCTTGGAGCTTGGAAGGGTTGGAGAGAACATTTTGGTGTTTTGGATCCACTCTTCAAAGAAGAAAAGGTCAAGGTAAGGTGTTGGTGCAAGGGAGAAGGTTCAGATCTGGGATTGTTGCTTCACTTCAGACCTTTTTAAGGTATAAAGTCATGAGCTTGATGATTAATCTTTTAGATCTCTTTAGGGTGGGTTTATGGACTCTTTTAGTCCAAAGCATGGATCTTTGTGAGGAAATCCCGTTTATGAGCTTAGGGTTGCCACCCTCAGAGCTAAAAAGGTTCCTTAAGCAGTAAAGTTGCCATCTTTGAGGTCTTAATGAGCTCATGCATGAGTTAAGACCATTTCCATGGATGTAGAAAGTCATTTTTGAGTTTGGTCTAGTTTGGGGCATGCAAAGTGAACAAGTCAGTGACTTTATGAATTAAGACATGGAAAAGGACTTGGATCTGAGATTGTAGCTTCTATATCGGAGTATTAAGCACTTAAGGAGAAAAGGGCTTAACAGGGGGTTACGCTGAGTGTACGTGTAGGTACGCTCAACATACTCACCAATTACTCAGTACGCTTAGCGCACGTTAGTGTACTCCCCGCATACTCTAGTAGTTTGTGCTTCAAGTTAATGGGCCTCGTTTGGGCCATGCTTTGGACCTTGGGTCTTAGTGGGCCAGCAGAAGTCAAATGTTATGGGTCAAGGATTATATTTTTGGCTTAGGGTAAGACCTATTAAGGGATTGGGCCCAATTTAGCAAATTGGGCCATTAGTGGGCCACTAGTGGGCTTAGGAAGCTTACTTAGTATTGGGCCTTAGTTTTGGGCTTTAGATATGTACCAAGTTGGGCTAGGTAGAGAATGGTCATTTTACCCTAAGAAGGATTATTGTATTGGACTAAGTGATGTTTGGCATTGGTAGTTCGGGAAGCTGAAGGGTCAGCAGTTCGGGAATCTGCCAGTCACTAGCCAGAGGAGTATCCGCAGGGTTCAGCAGTGCGAGGTGAGTCTCCTCATTGTGTGAATGGGACTACGACCATAATGCCGGCCCATGTAACAGAGCAGGGGCGAGGCCTGAGATAGGAGAGAGGCGAGTGTGGGCGGGGTCCCGTATCTCACTATCAACAGGAGCATGGACGGGGTTCCATGACTCACTAGTTGCAAGACAGGGGCGGAGCCCAAGATAGGTGAGGCCTTAGTACAGGAATACAGTAGAGTGTTTAGTTTATGTGTTATTTGCTATGTTATATGTTTATATGTGTTTAGCAGGCGAGGCCCAGAGACATGCGGGGCCTAAGAGAAGCAGATATGTATACTGATCAGGGCTCGATTCTAGGTGGGGCCTAATGTCGGGCGGGGCCCAATGCCGGAGTTAGTCCAATGCTGGGCAGGTCCCGATGCAGTGGGCGAGGGCACACCATTGTTTATTTAGCCTGGGGTGTTTTACTCTGATAAAATAAAATAATGTTTTAGACATGATGGTCTGATATGATATGTTTTGAATGAATGATTGACACTTATGGGTTTATTATTAAATTAAAACAAAATTTTTGATCATCATTTTTGGGATGTTCCAGTTTATCGATAACTCGGTTTATAGTTTGAAGAGAACAACTGTTCCAGGATGATTCGGTGGATGAAGATGCAATGTACCAGAAGGAGAAATTTCATTGGACAATGAGTCATATTTTCCAATCCATGATTTACAACAGATGAAGAAGGCGTTAAGGCGAAAGAGCTGAGCGTGATTTTGAAAAGTAAGTGATTTAGGGTTTTTTTTGCAATTGAATTTAGGGGCGGGATAAACAGAAATACCAAATTTGAGGCGCGCTAAATTTTATTTTTAATAATTAGGAGCGCCAAAGCTAATCTAGTGATATTAGTTTATAATTTTTTTTTTATAAAAAACTCTTATTGAAGTTATATTTTTAAAATATTTGTATTATTTATATATATAATTGATGTTGTGATTGAATAATTAATTATCTCAACATAATTTAAAATATCATTAAAGTAAATAAATATTATAAGCATGAATTATTGAATTTGTTTTACAAATACAATTGCAATCATGTATGTATTGTTTCTCTAATTTCCCATCTATGTAAACGTAGGCCATAAACCTAAGACCTAACCCTTAAGGTATAAACCATGAGTTATAATAAATTCCAACTCCTAAGCCATTAGCCTTAAGACCTAAGATCTATGTTCTAAGCCTCAAGTCCTAAGCCATATAATCCTAGGCACCACGACTTAACCATTAATACATAAGTATTAGGCCATTAGTCATAATCCCCAAGCCACAATTTACAAGCCTTAAAGCCCAAATCCATAAGTGTTAAGGTTTTTGGCTCATGAGTTATAGCTTAGGGCTTAAAACATAGGGAAGTGGCTTATCATTTGTGGCTTAAGGGTAAGGGCTTAAGGCATATGCCTTACAACCTAATCCATTATGCACAAACCATATTCCCTAATCCATAAAATATAAGCCTTAAGCCCTAATTCCTATTCCATAAGCCATAAGACCTTAACCATAATCCATAAGTAATAAGCAATATGGCCTAAGCATAAGACCTAAGGCACAATAAATAAGCAACAAACCATAAGAACGAAGTTGTAGTCCCTAAGCCTTAAGTCACAAACCATAATCCCTAAGCCCTAAACCATAAGTCCTAAGCCTTTATCCCTAACATATAAATTATAAGCCTTAAGCCCTAAGTCATACCACCTTTAACCATAAGGTATAAATCATAAGTCATAATGTATAAATAATTGACAAGCCATAAGCACTAATCCATACATTATAAAATTTAATTTGTAAGCCCTAATCCTTTAGTAATCAACAATAAGCTATAAGCCATAAACCCTAAAACCTAAGCCATAAGCATAAGCCCTACACCTTATGCCATAAGAAATAAGTAGGAATCCTTAAACCATAAAACATAAGCCAAAAGCCCTAAGTCCTAATTCCTACACCCTAATCCCCAAGTCATACACCCTAAGCTCTAAACCATAAGTATTCATCTATAAGCAATATGTCATAAGCCATACTACCAGAAACAATAAGTTATAAGCCATACGCCGAAAGTAATAATCCCTAAGCCATATGCCTTAAACCATCAGCCTTAATCAACATGCCATAATCCATACACCCTAACCCCAAAGAGACAAGCCCTAAGCCTAATTTATATGACCTAAGCCACAAACCCCACCCGACCCCACCCTATCCCTAACACTCACCCATAACCATCCATACTTTTATGATTCTAAAGTTCTCTAAAATTAAAAATTACACCTATCCATACACCTCCGCCTACTCCGACCACCTACATACTTTTAGCCCCACCTGCATCCTACTATTAATTCTTATTTAGGTGTTATGGGTGTGGGACTATGAGTGGGGTGGGTGAGTGTTGAGGCTTATATCCACCACCACACCCTTACTCATCTCATGTCCACACCTCACCCCTACACACCCACTTAAATCCCCCCAATACATACCTTAACCCATACCCACCATCTACATAGCTATTTCAGATGGCTAATACCGAATGGCCAAACATTGGTGCCAATTCAAGAATTACACATGTAATCCCTTAAAATCAGGAACATGGACAACACATTCTATTAATTATCAATATACCCATGAATCCCCTAAAAATCATATAATTTTGTCTATTTTGTATAATCAATTTCAATGAACATTTTTTTTCTAGTTAAATTCCTTCATTTATTAAAATTACAAAATTTCACATAAAATTAAAATTCCCACTCGTGTTTTTTTTTAATTTCACTATTCTTCTTCTTCTTTTCCGCTAAAACATTCCCTAAATTGATTCCTATTTTGTTTTCTGTCTAACGTTTGACATCTACCTCGCTTGAATCAAATCACTTCACTAGTCAGGGTGTGTTTGATTTGGATGTTGATTTGGTCCCCTACGAAACATTTGTTGGATTAGTGTCTAAGTCCATAACTATTTTGGTATGTACTTGACCCGATTATGAGCATGGTCCTTTTGGCTTGCCTTCACCATAGCAATATGTAGGATGAATTAAGGAGAGTGAGGTTTAAATATGATTTATTAATATATTATGAGAATAATATATTAAAGGAGAAATCATATTGTTTAATTAATATTAGTCAAGAATTAATTGATAATTAATTTTGTGGATAAAAGAGATTAATTAAATTTAGGGACTGGACTGCAATTATTGGATAATTGAGTTATTGGGCTAAGGAATGCTAAAGGAATAAGGGGTGAACGAAATTATGATGGAAGCCCATCATATTTTCGTCCATGGACTTATCCAGAAGGTTCCATGGGCTGCTTAGAGTTTAAGCTGTCCATTAGGGTTTTGACTGAAACCCTAGCAGCCCACACAAGTATATAAAGGACCCCTTAGGCTCCAAAAACATGGACAACTGATTCTCTAGGGTTTCTAGTCGTTTTTGGGCAGCCTCTCTTCTTCTCCTCTTCATCCAAGTTGCATAAGGTATTTGTGACTCCATTAGAGGTGCAACATTTGAGGCACTAAGCTTTTGAAGCCAATCCAAGCAAGGAATTGATTGTGATTGCTATATAACAATCAAAGGTAATTCTCTAAACCTTAATTCAGTTTATAATATGTTAGATCTAAGTTTATTTGTCTTGGATTCAAAGCATGTACAATAGAGAAACCTAGATCCAAGCATTAGGGTTTGTATGAGCACATAGGAATGTTCTTATGCATAAAACCCATCAGTGGTATCAGAGCCATGATTGGTTTCAATTGTATGTGATGCTTAACTATTTTGTTTGCTAAAAATCGAGTTTTTGGCCTCTTCCCGACTCAACTCGGCGAGTCAGTATCTAGACTCGGCGAGTTCAGAGCTGACTCGGCGAGTTCAAGCGTCAGACAGAGGGTATTTCGGGTTCTAGCTGCTGTTTTGACTTGGATTTGATGCTTAAATTGTTTTATGAAGTTAAAATCTGAATTTTATCTTAATTATATGTTTATCCTTGCCAAAACAATAGATAATTTCAAATCTTTTAAATATTGGTTGTTTATATGATAAATATGGATTATTTAAAGTTATTTGGTAATTATATAATGACTAAAATAAGATTAGGTCAAATATAGATAATTATGAAATTAATTGTTTAATTTGAATTATTTGTTATTTGATCCCTATTGTTTCGAAATGTTTCAAAACTTGCCCTCAAGTTTTGGAATTTAAAAGTTGATTAAAAGTTTAATTTTGAAATGTTAACTTGTAAAACCCTAGTAATTTGAAAGGTTCAAATCACACCCTTATGGTTTTATTAATTAATTAAAGTGTATAATTAAAAGTGATTTAATAAACCCATAAAATTTTGGTTTACATTTAATTAAATTAAAAGTATATTTTAATAAATTAAACCACCTAGTATTTTAAAAGTGTAAAATACACCCTATACTATATATAACGTTAAAAGTCTAATATTATATATATGTATGAGTAAACAGTCAGTCTTACCGTTAGTAGGCCTCATTCACGAAGTTGGTCTATAAGGGGTGTTTAAGGAAATTGCCTATAAAATGGCGATTGAATGGGTATACACTCTTACCCACCGCACTCTTGACTAGTGGAGGGTCGTTAGCCGAACGGGTAGGATAGGACAGAAACCTTCCATTATAAGTATAATGAAGTACAAAGTAACTAAATGCTTATACAAATTCCCAAATCATAGTTACTTTAGGCAAAATGTGAAATTTTATGCTAACCCATGGAATTACACTTCGTACCCTTGTCAAATGTTAGTGGAGCGTGTGTGGTTAACCGGCACACTAATTTGGGGATGACATTGGTGGCGAAGGGTGGCTCGATGCTTATCATAGATCAATGGAGCGTGTGTGGCTAACTGGCACATTGACTAAGTGATAGTAGCATTGGGTGGACCACGTGATTCGTATGGTTATTCACACCTTGTTTGTGATCCTCGGCATCCCAGTCACAAATAGTAGGGCATAATCGAGATTAAACATGCCATTGAAAAGTTCAATGAATCTCAAAAGATCTAGGAGTTTCAATTCATTTAAAACTTAATTTTCCTTTTTCGTTTTTCATGGTGGAAATTGGTAAATCGTCATTTACCTACCTTCAAATATTCTGCAACTAGATTACGACATCCCTCTTCTAGGTTGTAGAGTATTGTGTTGGATCCTAGCTTGATGTTTCATTTGGGTGTTGCATCAAGAACTCTAATCAACTTAACCTGAATTTTCTCCCGTTTTGTAGATGTCTGCATCTTACAATGGTCTTCCCAAATCCTTTGGAACAAGCTTTCCAAATGAAGATGACGTTCCGAGATACGATCAAGGAAATGAGAGTCATGCTTCACTTCCTCCACCTCCTGCAATTGTTCTCCCTGACCCACAAGTTCAAAGGCTTGAAAAGTTCAAGCTCACTCAAGCCCTTTTGGCAAGTAAACACGAAGATGGGAAACCTGTTTGTGCGCACGTCTTAGAGATGAAGTCACATATTGATAGGTTAAACATGTTGGGTGTCAAGATTTCAAGTGAGTTGGTTGTTGACTGGGTTCTTCAGTCACTTCCTGAATCATATAGTGAGTTCGTTAGAGAGTACTATATGATGGACCACGACGTGACCCTAATTGATCTCACCTATTTGCTTATATCTACTGAATCAGCAATGATTTGGCGTGCTGGTCAAGCAAATTTTTCTGGTGAATCAAACTCCCAAACTTCAATGGACATTGGCAACATTGGAAGTATAGAAAGAACTAAGCCTGTGATTGTCCGATGTGCTGTTCCAAAGGAGTCTGTTTGCTTTTATTGCCAAGAGAAGGGGCATTGGAGATGAAGCTGCCCTAACTACCTGAGAGATCTAAGAGATGGGAGAGTCAAGACGTATGGCTCTACTTCAGGTAAAATCCATTATCTAACTCTTTTGAGTTCCTATTCTAGATTCTTAATACATGATGTGATAAGATTACATTTTGTAGGATAGAAGAAAAGAGAGGAAGCTTGAGGGAAGAAGTGAGCTGGATCTAATCATGAATAAATGGATTTCGATCACATTACTTGAAGAATGGATTCTTGAGCTACTACATGGAGTTAGAATAGATTGTTAAGAAATATGTAATAACATAGTTTTTTCAATTGAATTGCATTGTAAGGACAAATTTTTTCCGCAATAAAATGAATTTTGATTTTATCTTATTTATTTATCCTTGCGATGGCATGTATGAAAAATTGATGTTTGAATGCTTCTATTATTAGCAAAATGGATTTGATTCTTAATTATGTTATTTGTGGAAATGTCAAAATTTTACCAAATAGGGAGAGTTTCTCATCGCCCATGTTTCAATTGGACAGAAACTTGGAATCATACAATGTGTATTGTATGATGAATGAAAAACTTTCACATTTGGGAAATTTAGGCTAATTCTTTGACAAGGTGTCAATTGAAGGACTAGGAGATCAAGTACACTAGGTTGTGCGTTGATCAAGTCCACCACAAGAGTGACAAAGATATTCGTCATGATTTACTAAAGTTTAGTAAATATGATTATACTTATAAGATTAAGTGTAATTCTAAGTTGATTGAAAGAGTTTCAATGAATAGTAGAACGAATAAAGAAGAATCAAGTGGGCAGAAAGATAAAAGTTTCTCTATTCTAAGAAGAAGGGAGAGTAACTTTTATTATGTTTTATGATAAGTCTTGATGATTAAGAACCATGTCTCAATTGATCCTCTAAGTGAGTCTTAGTGCAATTGCTTGTCTAAGAAGAGGAATCGAGAATTGTAGAAATGGTTAAAATCAAGAAGTCAATCATACTTCGTTCCAGTATCAAGTCTTAGAGTTAATATTGTGACATTGAGTGAAAAGTTTTAAGTAGGTTTATAACACTCATCAAATGTGGAACTTGGAAAAGTTTTCTTATTCTTACACATTTCAAATTGGTAAGTTGTGCTGTTTTGGGTAAGACAAAGACCAACTAGGACCAATTATGTGAAGTGTTTTGTCTTGATAAGAACTACGCTAACTCTTGAGTATTTGCTTTGTCAAGAAATGTTTCTTGACAAGAGAATCTTATATGTCAAGGAGTCAGTGGGAGTCTTAATGGTCTTGAAAGGTTTCAAGAACAAATCAAGAATAAACCTTATCGATCATCATTAGCACACGACTTGAGGTTTATAACCTATCGTGCTGACATTATTTTGTTTCTGTGCCATTCCAATTGAGTTAATTGTGTATGTGAGTTCTATGAGTTCTCATTTGAATGCATACTAGAGCCTTAGTCAATGGAAAGTACATTGATATGTAAGGACAAGTTACTAAACTACTTGGAAGACAAGGTGGGCACTCGTGTTACCATAAGGCAAGAAATCAAGATTAAGAAAGTTCAGTCCATATGAGTTTGGATTTGTCACAAACTTTGGTTTTGGAAAATTCACATGGATAGGAACTCATACACCATAAAATCTAAGTGTCATAAGATTCCCTCCTTCATGAAAATGACTGTGTGGAAATGTTTTCACTAAGAGAGGTTTTCAGAAGATAGCGATTGTGAAAATTGTATTCTCAAATTCGATTATGGTTACGACATCCCTTTCCATAGTTCGAATTGTGAGATTTGGCAATTAGTTTGAACATTTGGAACTTAGTAACATAAGTTCTGAATTGTTTAAACACACATATGAGCTATCTAAGGAAAAGGTGTATAAATTTAAGAAGCTTAGATAAAGGCTTATCGAAGCATCTGGTATTAGAAATATGAATTTTAGAAATTCAATAGGCATTGTTTTCTGGAAGTTCATTTGTTTTCTGAATACATGTCAAAGCTAGTGGGAGCATAAGTGTTATGCTTATATGATAATAATCATCATGATAGTGGGAGCATAAGTGTTATGCTTGTATGATTATTATGGCAAGTATTGCAAGTTAGCAATATTAATTATAGAAAAACAAAGATTCAATTTGCAAAGTCACATCGACACCAAGGTTTATCAAATTGGCACGAAGTCGCATTGTCACCAAAGCTTACTCAATAGGCACGAAGTCGCATCGTCACCAAGGCTTAATCAATAGGCACTACGTCTCATAGTTGCCACTATTTCATCTACCCATGTTCTACCCAACATATTTGTAGATATAAAATACATATACAATTTAAATCATTTAACACCAGTATAAAAACATCAATTCCAAGCCCATTTCTAATAGACAAATAATATATAACACATAGCACGTATTTCATAGTTAATACTTTATATTTATGTGTTAGAAACAGTAGTTACACAATCACTTGATCAGAAAATGATCGGACAACACTACGGCTTGTAGAAGTAGTATTCTTCGGTGAAACCGGGAGATCTTCACAAAACCGGGCTTCTTGCAGGCAGAGCTTCGGCTTGGTAATTTCACTTCTCGGGATCTTTGGGGATTCGGGACTTGCTTCGGGGCTCGGGAATGATACCGGGGCTTCGGGATATTTTTTGCACAAAAATCGAGGCAAAACGGGAGAGAGAGAAGAGAAAATGAGCAAAGAAATAAGGCAGCCTCGCATTCTATTTATAGGGTGTTGAATATGGGATTACGCTGGGCGTAAATCTCAGTATGTTGGGCGTACTAAGCCTTACACTGGGCGTACGCGATGTCATTTCATGCATATGTACTCGAGTGACGTCATTTGATGCGTAGCTGAGGCGGTTCCGAGTACGCTGGGCATACTCCAAAATTACGCTGGGCGTACTCGATTAAGCAGACTTCAAACTTGCATAAATTTCGCATACGAGCTCCATTTTTTACGTTCTTTATATCCACGTGTAGGTGAGACTAAGCTCTACAACTTTCATTTAGACTCCGTCAGCTAATTTTGACTTTATTTTTATTATTATATTTAAACAGGCCGGGACAGGAAATATCCGTTAAAAATTCATACCTTCTTCCTCCGACGTCCGTTTTCGTATGTCATTTTACCGTTTGACTACTATCAACGAGATCTTCGATTCTCGTTTAGATTGTTTCGACTAGAAATTACTCGATCGCGAATTCGGGTTTCGGGCTGCATACTGCTAAGTCTAAATTTAGAAAAATCATAACTTCTTCATACGATGTCAGATTTGGACGTTCTTTTTATGTACGCTCTCGGTTTAATGAACTCTACGACTTTCGTTTAGATCAGTAAGGCTAGATATCGCTCTAACGTAAATTCACATTTTACTTCATTCAGCGTCGTGCCGGTTCTGTCGCGAAACTTCGACATGTCATAACCTCTTTATTATAACTCGGATTTCGGCGTTCTTTATATGCACGGAAACCTAGTGACATATACTAAAACTTGGTTGTCATTATTAATTCTAAACACTCTTCTATCAAAAAGTCATTTTTGACGCTTATCGTCTCTAAATTGACTAGCCATGATCTACGAGCGTTACAGTTCACCACAAGTTAGTATTAGTGGCGATACAACATTAGCGGCAACATGTTAGTATTAGTGGCAACACATCATTAGTGGAAACGGAAAACATTAGTGGCATCATAGCATTTGCGGCGACATAGGGCATTGACAGTGTCACACCCCCAAACCAAAACGGCAGAAACGTTCAGGGGCGGAGGACGTCATGTACAATATCATAACAATGCATAATAGTAAAACAAGCAACAAAATCCATTACATTAATAATTTAGTTTATGCATGTGTGTTCTGTGTATAGTTTGTAAGACACCAAAAATATATCAAAATAAAAGACGAGTCATGAACATGCTCCATCTTGTCAAAATTTGGTGAAGTGTACCTGTGTACTGGTGACCTGAGAATACATGTTATTTTGAAAAAGAGAGTATCAACATAAAAGTTGAGTGAGTGCATAAGTATTTTGTGTCAAAAGTTTACATTTGTTTCATGAAAATCTTTGTAAGTGTTTTGATGTAAATGTTTGTATACTTCCTAGAAATCCTATATTTTCTATTAAAATGAAAATAGTCTTCTACCAAGACTCAACTATTTTGTATGTTTGTTCTCTCGTAAAAATGTATGTTTTTCCAAGTTTATGACTATCTTTACAGTGAGAATATCACTGTATGAATGTAATGGAAAATGAAGATGTAGAGTAGTGTTGTGTAAAATACTCTACTGAAGCACTAACAACCTTAAAATCAAATTGTTAATTAAGGTAAAAATGTGATTAGGTTATAACCATGCTTGAGCGACTAGTATAAAACACGACGTTCTTCAAATGTCGAAAATGGTATGACATTTGTCACACGTAGACCTGCAGGTCCCACTATAGCTAGCACCAAGGTGTAGGATGGTTAATCCCATATAGATCTATACACAAACTCACGCTCTCCCTCCAGGAGACTCTGGTTACAAAAGATGACACAACAAGTATATTGTTATGCCATGAAATGGTGTTTCACATTTTAGTTGTTCTTTTCTTGTTATAGTATGTATGTTCCTTTCTGTTCTTGTTATAATATGTTTTGTGATGTATAGAAATGGTATGAATGTACTGACTCATGTATGCTTCTCTGTTCTAGAAATAGTATTTAGTGATCCTCTAAACTACACATATTATAATTTACTAGTATGTTTGTTTGAACTGTTACTAATTTGCAGAAAAGACTCACTTATTCAATGGAAGCGAGTGAGTTAAGTATGATCCTTAAAAATGGGTTTAATATTCATATATGTATTTAATGAGCATAACTATGATTTATCCGACAGTCGAACTAGTGAACCTACCCTAAGCCCACAACCAAACAAGGAACAAGAGTCAAGGTATCTAGCAATAGTTCTAAGTCCGTTAAAGCATACTTATATGTAAATAAATAGACCAATATGATTTTGATATAAAAGAAGTTTAAAATAGTTTAAAAGAGTTTTAACAAGTTTTTGAGTATAAGAAATCCTTTTGTTGCAATTGTTGTTTTCACATGTAAATGGTTAAAGCATTTGTATTGTGTTCTGCTTGTATTCTCCCCTTAAAAGCATTTAAAAGTGTAATTGTAGGGGTATGAACTCACCTGGTGTGAGTGAATTGAACAAAAGATCGATATAGGGTGCTTGTGTGACATCCCCAAAATCTCGGCCAGAAAAGACCGATTTTCATTTATGCTTTTAAAATAATTTCAGAGTAAATCCTTTTGATTTGAAAGAGTTGCGGAATTTGTTCCCAAAAACAAAACATGATAAAACAATGTTTACCAAAGCATTTCATAAAAGAAATGTATTTTCATTATATAATCAAAACTCGGGGTGTCATGTTCCGATACAGACCAATAAGCATAAATGATAACAGTACAAATCATTCAACAAATATATACATATATAGACTTGTAAACAAAACAACGTGATGGTTCATCAATCTTATGCCCTCACGTCACTTCCTATAATACAAATAAAACTGAGTGGGTCAGGCTTGGGAGCCTAGTGAGCATATAGGGTTTTCAACCCACAATAAATAATTAAATTTAATTTCCACCAACCAAAAATAACCCAATTACCCATTCTCGTTATTCTCACTTTATGTCCCTAAGACAACTAACATAAGGGAACTAGTCTAACAATATTTCATCGGGGCGAAAACACATGCTTCGGGGGTTCCTCAGCAATATAAGTCAAATAAGGCAACCATGAGGGGGATGGAGTACAGTGAATGAACACTCAAGTTCATTAACACCTATAGGTGGCGAACTTGCTAATGTTCCACAAGACTATCTAGAAAAGTCTGTGGTCGTCATCTAAACTCCGCTAGATGACTAAATCAAACAACAACGAGGCCTCTCATCTGTTTATTACACACCAACTATCTACCCATGTTCTACCCAACACATTAGTAGATAAAAATATACATTTTTATACATAGTTTAAAAACCTGTATAGCATGCTTTAATCAATACATATTCCACATAACAGATGAGGCACATAACACGTATTTCATAGAGAACAAATCATATCTATGAGATAGAAGAAAGTGAATATACATTCACACACATAACAACAAAATATACACATAACACGTATTTCATATAGAATACTTCATAATTATGTGTTAGAAGAAAGTAACTACCTACTCACACATATAAACAACAATATACTTAATACACTCGAACCATACTTGTATTATTATCATGTTTATGAAAGGTAGTATACACTCACTTGATCAGAAGATGATCGGACAGCACTACGACTTGCAGAAGTAGTAATCCTCAGCAGATCTGGAAGATCTTGAAAAAAATCGAACTTCTCTCGGGCAGAGCTTCGGCTTGGGAATCGCACTTCTCGGGATCTCGGGACTTGCTTCGGGGCTTGAGAATGATATCGGGGCTTCGGGGTACTTCTGGAACGCAAATCGATGCAAAAGGGGAGAAAGAAGAGAGAAAAATAGCAAAGGAGTCGGCTGCCTTCGGATCCTATTTATAGAGGCTGGAACCTTGGAGTACGCAGGGCGTACGAGGGTGAGACTACGCTCTACAACTTTCGTTTAGACTCCGTCGGCTAATTTTAACTTTATTTTTATTATTTATTTTTTTAATAGGCCGGGACAGAAAAACTTCGTTATAAATTCATAACTTCTTCGTTTAACGTCCGTTCTCGCCTAACTTTTTATCGCTTCGATACCAACAACGAGACCTTCGATCCTCGTTTAGATTGCTTCGGCTAAAAACCGCTCGATCTCAAATCGAGTATTTCAGGTTGCATACCGCTAAGTCGAAACTTCAATAAATCATAACTTCCTCATACGAAGTCAGATTTGGGCGTTCTATATAAATTCGGAAACCTCGTTTCAACTAATACAACATTATCCAAAGATATCAAGTTTATTTTACACTTAAATTTTTGACGCTTATTTTTATTCTTAATTAATCAAACCACATAATTAAGCAATTAAGCACAAAACACATAATACTCAAATAATACAATCTTATTATTTCAAAACGGGTTACAAAGGGTAACCTAGACCATTACATTGCTAAAAATGGCAAGCCCGGAAACACAGGCGTTACAGCTTGGTATCACTAGTGAAGTCCCGAGCACAAACAAATCTTATTTAGCATATAATAACACACACACACACACACACACACACACACACACATATATATATATATATATATATATATATATATATATATAATTAGTGCATTTAACAACTAAAATGTAAAGGAAACGACCTTAGGAAGTAATGAACACTTACAAAGAAGTGTTAGAACCGAAAATGAAAGCCTAAAACTTGATCATGGCCAAACTAGATGGGCTCACGACCCAAGAATAGATTACGGTCCAAGAACACTTGAAGTGTTCACGGCCCAAGGATGGATCACGGCCCAAGAACACTTAAAGATCTTGATGAAAGATGATGAATCAAGAATGAAATTAAAGGGTTACTCATGAACAACAAGAAAGGGAAGTGTTTCTAATGATTTAGAGGAGAAAGGAGAGTTTTTAGTGGATGATACTTGAGAGAAAACCTTGAGTTCACCGCTAGAAGTGAAGAAGTGAAGTGAAAATTAGTCTAAACTCATATATATATATATATATATATATATATATATATATATATATATATATATATATATATATATATATATATATATATATATATATATATATATAACGAGGGAAGGTACAGCCCGAAGGTTGATCACGGCCGGAAGCCAGATACCCAAAGCCTCGGTCCAAATGGCTTTCTCACTTATCATTCTACAATTTAGAATACTAGGCATTGAACATACTCATTTCATTATATATATATATATATATATATATATATATATATATATATATATATATATATATATATATATATATATCTATATATATATATATATATATATATATATATATATATATATATATATATATATATATATATATATATATATATATATATATATATATATATATATATATATATAACGAGGGAAGGTTCGGCCCGAAGGTTGATCACGACCGGAAGCCAGATACCCAAAGCCTCGATCCAAATGGCTTTCTCACTTATCATTCTACAATTTAGAATACTAGGCATTGAACATACTCATTTCATTAATGTAATCTAACCATAAGATAATGTTAGAAATAAGTTTGACCTTTATGGATAAGTTTGACTTTCGTTGATCAAGTTTGACTTTTACAGGATACAAATTTCGACTTGTCACAAACAGTAAGGTGTGGAGCATTTGCAGCGAGGCAACAGCGGCGACCTTTTTGCGGTGACAGGTCGCCTCTAACAGCTTTAGCGACGAGAAATCTACTCACTAGTGGTGACGCCTGTCGCCGATAATGATCGCGTTTCTTGTAGTGGTTCCATTTGAGGTCACTTAGATTTACGAACTTGCCCATTCTAAAACCCTTTAAAATTCCTAGACATTGATGCTTATACAGCCGATTACTGGTTATATGGCACACAATATAGACAACTTAAACAAAAGAAAAATAAAAATAAATAAATAAATCTTGAGGAGCAAAAAAAAAGGTTGAGGACATCAAGCTTAGTAAAATACTGTGTTGGTGGTCTTCAAACGCTTGTAGCCATACATTTTCACAAATCCATTTTATAAACAACTGATTCAAGAGCACATAATCTTAATCTTGTAACTCGGACATTTCATAAAACTGTCCAAATAAATTCATCAAAGCCTTTTCATAGAATGCTTTTACACGCGTTCATCATCTGATGGCTGCAAGCACTGCCAATTGAATCAGATTTGCATTTATAACTACATGTCTAAGATAATAGAACATTGCGGTTTAAACAACCAATCTTTGTATTAATTCAATATTAGGAATCAAATAGTATCAAACATAATTGGGGGTGGCGTTGGGTGGTGTTGGAGCCGATGCCACCTTCCCTCCACGCTCGGACCGACTGTTCTCAGCAAACTTAAGACTTGCTTGGTGCATCCCTTTCTGCTTCTCCTCCTCCGTCCATTCGGCAACATAATAATTCTCTTCACTACCTTTGACGATGTCTTGACTGGCCGGAAAAAACATGCTTCCCCATTGTGGGAAGTGAACAAAACTTACAGGAACTGTACAAAGTATGATCATGATACCCATGTAAGACAACCCTTTGGCAGTCGAGAATGAGGCAGACGCAAAGAATATCAATTGGGTTAGTCCTGATCCGAAGTTCCCTCCGGCACCGGTCATACCAGAGATGATACCCATTGACCGCCGGGAAATGAAGGGAACGATGCCGAAGGTGGCTCCGCATGCTGCCTGTGCACCGATGGAGAAGAGCATCATAAAGGTGATGGCTAATGGTAGCGAGTTTACTAGGCCTAGGAAGACACAAAAAACACCGCCAGCTGTTTGGAGTAGCCATAAGTTCCAGAGTCGACCTCTCATTCCAAATCGTTTGGCCATGTAATCCGATGTGAACCCACCAAATGGACGAGCTAGGAGGTTTGCCATTCCGAAGCAGGCCGCAATGATTCCGGCAAGGTGAAGCTGTAGATCAAATCTGTGGATAATTCATCGTAAAACAAACGTTTACTTTAATTTGCACATATAACTAAACTTTTGTGTAGAGTAAAAAAAAACACAATTCAAACCTGTCATAGAAGTATTCTGCGATCACATTGTCAATTGTCAATTCCACACCCATGGAATAACCGTAGAGAAGTACGAAGATCCATGTTCGATAGTTTGTCACAGCATACCACAATACCTACAAAACGAGAAACAAATTAGAGACAAAGAACATACCATAAATGAATGGTTAATGGTTAATGCAATATTAATTAGATATGAAGGTTTACCTTGCCGAATTTATCTTTGGCGACATCACCTTTCTTCTGAAGAGCACCGAGATTACCATCAGGCAAATCTTGACCAAGAGTCAACACAAATATCCCCATGATTGCGTTAAGCCACCCTGGTACGAAAAATGCGATCCTCCAAGCCGTGAACGGTGTTGCCCCGGCCTTCTTGATGATCTCAAACAACACCGGCATCAGGAGTTGCGTGGCTCCACCACCCATGTTCCCCCACCCAGCCGCCGTCCCGTTCACCAGCCCGATGATCTTGCTGTTAAACATGGTGCTCATCCAATATTGGCACGACACAAACGTAGCCAAAGAAAATCCGATCATGAATCTGACAGCTATGTAGCCACTAGCGTCAGCAACGAAAGACATGCAGAAGACGGTGGGTGCTGACATCATTATGAGGAAAGCACAGCCGTAGCGAGGCCCCAACAAGTCACATACCGCACCCATAACCAGCCTCGAGAAGATACTACCGGAAACTGAGGCGACGCCGGCGTTCCCAATGTCAGCTTTGGTGAGATCGAGGTTGTCCCGGATGATGGGAACGAGTGGGGCCGCCGCAAAGGTGGAGACAAAAGTAGTAAAGAAAGAGATCCACGAGAGATGGAAGGTTCTCATGTGAGGGTTTGCAAATGAGAACAACTTAAAGACTTTTGCTTTATGTTCAGAGTCCACGGGGAGATCGAATTTCGCCGTGGTATCAGTGGGCACCATCGGAGAGGCAACAGAGAAGGCCAGCACTGGTTCCCGGCCGGTGACTCCATGCATGGAGGTTCCTGGAGAACCTTCGATCTCAGGCATTGTAACTTTTGTTTCTCTCGAAATTAAAACGATTTTTGTTGTTGTTTTATTGATATATTTTTGTAATCATCAAGAGTTTATATAGGCGTTTGAGGGACAGATTAAGAAACACTCATATTGTGATTATACAGTACTACGGTAGGATTTAATAATCCAGGAAGATGTCATCGTGACTAAGGTTTAGATTACTATATATGGTTAAAGGGTTGACAAACGAAAAGGGTTTAATTTGTTAGCTAGTGGACATTCCCAAAAGGTTGTCAGACATACAATCTTTAAGGAATCCAAGTAGCCGCATCCTATAGAGAGGAACAGTATCTGGGCTTATCGAATATCGCAAACGATACTTAGATGATTAACAATAGTATGTTGCAATATGTAAGGCTAAATAAATATGACAGCTTTGCACCTCAACTCAATCTAAAAGTAACGAAAATTCATTAATATTCGTTTTTTTTTTTCTCCAAAGGCTATTCATTCAACTTCATAAAACTCAAACTCAATGAATTGTTATATTATTATTCTATATTTTATACAATTATATTAACTCTTTCTCAAAATACATTGAAGTCAACATAACTCAATGAAACAAATTTTTAAATAAATATTTAAAATTTTATTTAAGTATTAGAAATCATTTTTCTTTGATCTGGTGAACTTCTAACATATTGAATACGATATCCATTGATTAACAACCAGATATCTTATGTCATTCAACTCTTATATTGAACTCTCCATTTTATATGTTCTAATGATCATATAAATGGTAAAACATATACATTTGTAATAGTTTGCTAACCAATTAGTTGAAAACCTAAAATCTATTAACTTTTTGAACATTGGAAATGTTATTAAGCATGAATCTAAATAATAAAATCATTACAAAGTATTAGGGGTTTTACAACACCAATCCAACCTTCTCAACAAGATCGATCCATTGATTATGAAGACCTTATACGAATAATAAAAATTGGCAATAAATATAATCTTTTATATATAAAAAATTTATTAATACTACAATAAGATCCGACACTTAACAGTATATAGTAACTAAGAACCATGATGGAAGTCACACGATTTCAATGGACTTGCGACGTAGTAGCAACATATTTCCAACAAAATATTTCGCTTATGTAAAACAAAATTGGCCCCATTGACAACATGAGCCATGTGTGTTCACATAAAATGCACATCCTAAGGGCCAACCATGCCACTTAGTACTATTGAGATTATTCTTTCTGCTATTCTCAGTTGTACGTTAGTACATTCGCTTTTCCGACCACAAAACAACTAACTGAAGGGATAGAACTCGCATGGATCTTGGGATTTATGAAATTTCATACTCTTCATACGAACATGGATAACATTGCTTTAAAAACATTTTGGTCTTTATGGTATACCCGTGTAGCATAAGGGAGACATAAAAAATTCCTCGATAGACAGAATCAACCCAACTTTGACATCTAGGCACCTAAAAAGGAAAACACAAAACTCTATAACCTTGGGTGAAAAATGAAAACATGCACTTCATATTCTCTCTTTTCTTTTGGATATTGAAAATATATTAATCCAACTGAAGCAATACACCAGAGAAAAATTGCATGAAGCGGACGAAAAAAATTCAATTTTTGACCCATCCAGTATGGTTAAGATTGAATTTAAGGTTCATATTAGCAATCCACTTACAGAGTTAAGAATAATAAAGTCGAACTAAACTTCAAATTAGGGTGTTAGATTGCTAAAAATATAGTTGTTTATGTAGGTTTAGGTCCTAGGTTCAGGTCCAGATACGCCAAAGGAAACACCCAATGACCTTATTGAAATCTTTTTTAAGCTTAGACTTAACTTGACGATGAAGATGCAAGGCATCGAATGAAATCACGCCTATTTGACTTGACCACCTAACAACAACCTTATCCCATAACTATTGTGATACCTCACAGGTACCATAGACATATGATCAGGCATGAGACTCATTACTATATATTGGACACAAACATCGGCGTTGTCAACTTATTCAACCTCATGTCATTTTGAATTAAAATGACCTAATTTTTTTTTTATAAATGTTCTAAGAGACAAGATAGAAAATATCCCATAGATCTCTAGTTAAGGACTAACCCTACATATCTTATCCCATGAAAAAGGAAACCACCTTACAAATGTTTTGAAGTGGATCCAATTCTTCAATCACACCACTATTTAAAAAGGCCTTTTCTAAATCAAATTACAAGGAAACACATTTATACTGTAGTAAAGCCTTTTATTTAGAAAGTAGTTTTGGTTTGATTTGATAACAAACTTTCTAAGAATTTTAGTAGCTAAAATGTTTTCTACAATCCACGATCTTACTAAAAACTAATACATTCCCTATTACCAATTGATCTAGAGAAAAAGGTCCATAAAAAGGATATTATACTTTTCCAAACAAAGAACGGGTCCCGATATTGTGTCATAAACACCTATTTTTAGTCAGAGTCAATCTCACTCCCAAGTTAATTTCACTTTTGGGTAGAGCTGATTTTTTTAAATCGAGTACATTTATTGGTGTATGGAACCTCCATCACCATTTCCCCAAAAAGGTGAGGTTTTGAGCCGGTCTACAACCAACACAAAGTATTCCTTTATCTTTACTTGCAATCAAATTTTGAGCTAAACCTAAGCCATTTTTTATTTTTTAATCCACCCTCCCCTCAAACATAGGTTGAATGAGAATCTTTATAATGTATTTATCATCTTCATCGGGATTCTAAAAACATAGAGAGAATAAACTTCAAGGATCCTAAAAGTATATTATGGCCAAGGATGAGTCTTCCCATAAAAGAAAGAGAATATGATTTTAACTTAGAGAGATTGGACATGAATTTGTCTACAATAAGAGCCTAACTAGCACTCCTAAACATAAATGTTGTTGATTTGTATCACCAATATTATTTAAGCATAATAAGATGAACTTGTTGACTAATGTAATCTTGATAAATATTAAAAAAGTAAGGCTGGTGCGAAGTGCATACTTGTTTGAGTTCATCTGGATTTAAAATACATCGTTATTTAGGGGTGAAGCCCCTAAACCAAAGGGGTCTGAGGCCAGCACCCCTAGTAATGAGGTGCAAGGGGTTGCAACTCCTGGAGGGGTCTAAGGGGAAAATCCCCTGGATGGGGTCGAATTTCTAATTTTGAACCTGGTTTTTATACCCTAATTGTGAACCTGACTTAGTGACAGTTTTGTGATGGTCAAGGCCAGCCTCGGGAATTTGAAGGCCTTGTGCAATTTAATAATAAAAGGCATGGCAAATTCTAAAAATATAAACAATAAAGTTATAATTTTCGTCTAATCTTGTAATATCAGGGTCGGAATGCCCATGAAAAGATATGAGTTTTATGCCCTTATGTTTGTACTATATATATAAAAAAAATTATAGTGGAAAAAATACACTAAATATTACAATTAAACAAAATCAATATTAATACAAACCAAAACCTACAAAAATCACAACAATATCTTCATGTATTTTCTTGAAACAAATACATCTTTTATTTTAGAATAATCAAGATTTTGTAAAAATCGACTTAAAATTGCTTTAAATTGATAATCCATTCATTGTTTCTTGAGTCATGGTAATTCAAAGATATGATTTCAAAAGCTTCAACTTTGACAAACTTCTATCCCAGGAAACAACCATAATCGGTACCTTTGATAGAATTTTATATGGAACCATCACAATAGGAAGCATATCCATTGTTTTTGCAAACTCCATTATTTGGATAGTTGTCCAAAAACTTGTAACTTCATTTGCTTTATCCATCAACACTTTCTACAAAATTTATAACTCAATAATTATATCATTTCCATTAGTATAACATTCTTCCCTAACAATGTAATTTCTAACAAAATATTAAAGACCCTTCTTTTAGTATTAGTCATTTCTTTGTTTTTTTTTTCATTTTCTATGTAGAACACCTAATGGTTGTTATTGTTGGATATAGTGTCTAAGTCCATAACTTTATTTGGTATGTACTTGACCCGACCCGGCATGGTCCATTTGGGTTGCATGGCATTGCAATACTTGGATAGACAAAATGAGAGAAAGTACACTTGTGATTATTAATATATTATAAGTTCTAATATATTAATAATAATATTATTTAATTAGTATTGATCAAGTATTAATCTAGTATTAATTTGGTGATCAGAGTGAGACTAATTAAATATATAGAGTTGATTATGATAATCATCAATTCTTTTATGGTGGATTAATGATCCATGGTTTATGGGTTTGGTTATAACCATATGGAGCTCCATGGATAGTCCATGGGAGTTACAAAGCCATGAGTCATGAGAAATGAAGAGTCATGACAATTAGGGTTTACATTTGTAACTCCTAATTATGACACACTATAAAAGAAACCCTATAGCATGCAATATTGGCACTAGGGTATTCATAAGAGGGCATAACCGATTTTTGAGGCTAAGTGACATTCTCTCAAGTTATTCCAAGTTTGTAGTGTTGTGTGAAGCATTTGAGGCACAACATTTGGGGTGCTAGGCTCACAAAGTCTTGAAGGAATCCAAGCAACAACAAGGTATGTATTTCTACTAGTTTTATGTTTTATATATTCCCCATGCCATGCTAGTTAGGAAATAACCTTGAAAAAGAAATTTGCATGTATACAGAGAAAACATAGATTCAAGGTTATTAGGGTTACATGTACACTTAGGAAGTGTTAGAATGCTCAAAACCCATCAGTGGTATCAGAGCCTAGGATTGTTTTCTGTATACTCGATCCAATTTGCAAGAAAAATCGTTTTTTTTGGAATCTGCCAGTTTACCACGAGGCGGTGACTGTTTAGTGAAATTTTTTTTGGCTTGTTTTGGATTAGAATCATTACCAAAAAGTTTTTTTGTTCTTAAAACTTGATTTTGATGTTATGGTAATGTTTATTCTCATACAAATAAATGGTTATTATCAAAATTTCAAGTTTTATATGGTTTATTTATGATTCTTGAAATTGTTGATATGAATATTTGTTCTTATGAGTTTTAGAAGATCATAGGAATTGTTTGTAACTTGCATGATTGATTAATTCATGATCTTAATGGCAATGATGGTGTCCATAACTTGTCCTCAAGTTATGGATAACCAAAAGTCACTTCTTTAAATTGTGATTAAAGAACTAAATAGGTTTCATAAAATGAAGAGTCTTCATTTTTATGAACCACTAAAACTCATAAGTTACAAATTGAAGAGACTTGGAATAGTTTCAAATCTTGCCCTCAAGTTTTGGAATTTGAAAAGTCTTACACTTTAATACTATAATTCCAAATTAAACCTTAGATTTTTAAAAAGTTTAAAAATCAACACTTATACTATTATTATAATTTTATTATATATATGTATAAGAATATGTCATTCTTACCGTTAGTAGGCCTCATTCACGAAGTCCGTCTATAAGGGGGGGTATAAGGTTGTTGCCTATAAAATGGTAACTTAATGGGTGTCCACTCTCACCCACCACTTCCTTGATCGGTGGAGGGTCATTAGCCGAACGAGTAGGATACGACTTTAAATACTCATTAAAAGTATAATGAATTATAAAGTAACTATACATTATAAATTCCCAATCTTAGTTACTTTAGGAAAATGTGAAATTGGTGCTAGCCCATAAAATTACACTTTGTAACTTACCAAGTCGTTAGTGGAGCGTGTGTGGTTAACCGGCACACTAACATGGACTAGTAAGAGTGGCAAAGGGTAACTTGACTTTATTATAGACCGGTGGAGCGTGTGTAGTTAACCGGCACATCGATTAGGTAATATTCTTGAGGGTACCAAGTCAATTTGTATGGTTATTCACACTTTGTTTGTGATCCTCAGCATCCCAGTCACAAACTTGAGAGGGTACAATCGAGATTCAAACATGCCATTGAAAGTTCAATGTATCTCAAAAGATCTAGGAGTTTCAAATCCAATTAAAACTTAATTATATTTCATTTTTCATGGTGGAAATTGGTAAATCGTCATTTACCTCCTTTTAACTATTTTATAACTTGGATTACGGCATCCCTCTTCCAGTTATAAATAGGTTGTTGGATCATAGGCTTAACATTTCATATTGGGTGTTATATTAAGGACTTTAAATCAACTAAATTGAATTTCTCCCATTATAGATGTCTAGTTTAGACTACTATGGTCTTCCCAAATCTTTAGGAACAAGCTTCCTAATGAAGACGATATCCCAAATGGCAACCAAGGTGAAAGATCAATCTCTTTGTTGTGCATTAGTGGGACTGGAAATCATACTTCACTTCCTCCACCTCCTCCAATAAATCTCCCTATCCCACAAGTTTCAAGACCTGATAAGTTCTAAGTTACTCAATCCCTATTGGCAAACTAAGTCTATATGTGCTTAGGTATTGGAGATTAAGTCCCATATTGACAAGTCGAGAGAGTTGGGTGTCGAAGTCTCGAGGTAGCTGGCTATTGACTTGGTTCTTCAGTCACTCCCTGATGACAGATCACGACATGACCCTTAATGATCTTACCTATTTGCTTGACGATGCTGAATCAGCAATGATTTGGAGCATTGGTAAAGCAAAATTTAATTGGAAGATCAACTTCCCAAACTTCCATGGACATTGACAATGGTAACATTGGAAGTCCAGAAAAACTTTCTCTTCCCAATTGAAAGGGATTTACCATAGTCAACTCGGTTGACCAAATGGTAAAGAGAAAGGCTAAGTCTGTGTACCGTTTCCAAAGAGTCCATATGTTTCTGTTGCCAAAGGAAGGGCATTGGTTGTGAAGCTACCAAATTTACATAAAAGTCCATAAGGATAGTAAAGTCAAATGTTTGACTCTGCTTTAGGTAAATTCCATTATCTAACTTTATTAAGTTTCTATTTTGAGATTCTTATTGCATGATGTGACTGGGTCACATATTGATGTTTTAAGAATCAAAGAAGAGTGAAGAAACTTAAATGAAGTATATGCTCATTCTGATCATGAAGATGGATTTCGATCGCATGGTTCGGTGATCAGAATTTTGAGTTGTTACTGAAGAGTTATGATATATTGCTTAGGAATAGATAACAACAAGTTTTCCATATGGATTGTAAGGATAAGTTTTCCGCAAAGTTTTAAAATAAAAGAAAATGGTTTTGATTTTATTTATTTTAAGTATCCTTACAAAAGCATTTGTGAAAAAGGTTGTTGCTTATATTTTTCCATTGATAAGCAATATGGGTAAATGGATTTGATTCTTTCATTAGTCGTAGTGTCATAATTTACCAAATAAGGAAAGATTCTCATCACCCAAGTTTCAATTGGATAGAAACTTGGAATCATGCAAGTTGTATTGTGTGATGAATGAAAATTTTCGTCTTTGGTAAATTAAGACTAATTCCTTGTTCACATTCGCATGTGAGTCAAGCGAAGGACTAAAGGATCGGGTACATTAAGTTGTGCACTAGTCAGGTCCACCAGAAAGGTAGATAATATTATTCGTTATGATTTACTAAAGTTTAGTAAATATGGTTATGCTTATGAGTTTAAGTGTAATTCTGAAACATTGGAAATGTTTCAATGTATGGCAGAATGAATAAGAAGAATCAAATAAGGCACAAAGATAAAAGTTTCTCCAATCTGAAGAGATGGGAGAGTACTTGTGTATTTTGTTTTATGATTATCTTAGTGATTATGGAACCATATCACAATTGATCCTCTAAGGACACCTTAGTGTGTTTGTTGCCTGAGGGGATGAATCGTGAATTGTTGAAATCGTTAAATCAAAAGATAATTCATACTTCGTTCCAAAAACAAATCCTGGAGTTATACTCCAAGATTGTAACTTGAGTGACATAGTCTTTAGAAGGTTCATAACACTTGTCAAATGTAGAGTAAGATGTTTCCTATTCTTGTACATTTGAGATTGGTAAGTTGTGATGTTTTGGATAAAACAAAGACCATCTAAGACCAATAGTGAGAAGTGTTTAACTTGATAAGAATCCGCACTAGCTCTTGAATATTTGTATTGTCAAGGAATGGTTCTTAACAAAGAGAAGTCTTATATGTCAAGAGGACAGTGGGAGTCTAAAAGATTCTAAAATAGTTTTGTAACGTCCCAAAAATATAGGCCAAAAAGTTCATTTTTAAATACGTCATTATAAAATATCCGTAATATCATGTCATGTCAAAACCAAAGTAGAAATAATCAAACGTGTTATCATAAAATAATATCAGAGTGAAATCCCAAAGATCTCATGTGCGGAAAACCATAGTGTGATGCATTGCGATCAAGCCAGCTCCTGTCCTTTAAATACGAAGTACCTGAAACCAAAACTGAAAACCGTAAGCACGAAGCTTAGTGAGTTCCCCCAACATACCACATACCATACAAACACATAACATACAAATATTGTCAGGCATATCTGGGTGCCCGACCTACCCCTTCGGTCCTCTCGACCGGATACTGACCAGTATATCTGGGAGCTTGCCTCCCCTTCGGTTCTCTCGACCAGACACTGACTAGCATATCTGGGTGCTGGTCTCCCCTTCGGTCCTCTCAACCGGATACTGACCAGTATAACTGGGAGCTTGCCTCCCCTTCGGTCCTCTAGACCGGATACTGACTAGCATATCTGGGTGTTGGTCTCCCCTTCGGTCCTCTCGACCGGATACTGGGGACTATTTCACCCCCTACCACTACCACATAACACATATATCTCAAACTATCTAGCATGGCTGGGCATAACCGCCCCTTCGGCCCTATCGACCGGTATTCTGGGGGACTATCTCCCCCTACTGTCACTAGCACATAGCATCATATCATACTAGCACAATAACATATCACAAGTAGTAGCAACCCTAGATGAATATCACAGAGACAAACATCTATCATACAATTCCTACTGGTGGGCCGGCATTGTGGCCGTAGACCCACCGCTACTGGAAGGTAACTCACCTCACACTGCTGAAGTCCCGAAGACACAATCTCACGCTTGCTGAAGTCCTGCAGACTCGACCCCAGCTGCTAGCTGACAGATTCTCGAACTGTCAACACCAAAATAACACCCAATTAATAATTGGGTCCCAATACATAACCATAAGTACATTCTTTGGATAATTACTACATAACCCCTAGCTTGGCTTATTCAAGCCCAAGGCCTAAACCATAGGCCCAAAGTCAATTAGGGATCGAAGCCCAACACATGGCCCAATTTTCCAAATTGGGCCTAGGCCTACACATGGTCTCATTCTGAGGCCCAACATCATATAATCATTAAGGCCCAAACTATGGCCCATCTATGGCCCAATTTTCCAAATTAGGCCCCAGCCCCTTACATGGGTCTTACCCTAGGCCCATTAACTTATTCTAGTCTAATTGCTTGACTTTGGGTAGTCCATTTAATAACCCAAATCATCAATGCCCAATAGAAAGGCCCAACAATGAACCCAAGTGAAATTAGGGTTTCACATAAAAGGATGATTAGGGTTAACTTTCCTACTTAACCCATTAAGGACTTAATCCATTAAGTCCATTATCGCTTAGATTAATATTTGCCAAAGTTTATTATTTAATATTCCAAGTTATTAATAATTTCCATGTGTCTCGATTAATTCCCCAAAATTAGGGTTTTGATGGCATTAAGGTTTTCCAAACCCTAATTAGGGTTTCCAACCCAATACTAGCCCATTTATTAATTTGCTGGGGTTTTAGATCAATTAGGGCTTTATTGGGCCTATCAAGCCCACTAAAATATTATTAAGCGCATTAGGGTTTTATTGGGTCCATTAGAGTCCATTAAGCTTCAATGGGCCCATTAGGGTTTCAAGGCCCATTAGGGTTTTAGTCCCTTGTCCAAACATCCCCCAACTAGCAATCCCAACACAACTAAGCACACCGCCACCCGACATGGCGGCCGGTGGTGGTTTCGAATTCCTTTCTCATTATTCCATTTTCTGCTACAATGTACAATACGAAACCCCAAAGAACACACACTAATACAACAGACATACACACGCACAACCACCTTGTAGCGGCCGACGGTGGTAGATGGTGGCAGCCACCATGGCTGGCGGCCATGGTGGTCGTCTTCTCCGTCTTCCGGCCAACTAACACCCCTACAACACCCCCTACACACACAATCCTTAAATGCACCAGGACCCAGCCACCCTTCGGTGGCAGTTGGCGACGACAGCAACCCGAAGAGGCGGCAGCGACGCCTTGACAATGACATCTTGCGGTGGCGTGGCGCAGCTGACGACGAGATTAAAAAGGAGGCGAAAAGATGGCGGTAGCGCAACCCTTGACGGAAGGAACCAGCAGTGAGGCGGCGACGATGACAAAACCCTCCCCTGACGATAACATTGGCGGCAGGACGGAAAGAAGACGCCTGTTTGCGTCCTTGTCGGTAACTGCGGTAGCAACGGTGTTGGGAGGCCGTCGGCACACTCCGGCAGCAATGTCGTTAGCTGGGAAAGGAAGTCACACTAACCCCGACGTCGGTCTTCCGTTTCCTCAGAAATCTGCGACCCACACGACAAATAACAGCGCTTCGACTCCATTGGCAGGTCTCCGATGATACATGTGACGTCTCCGGCAGCAAGGATTGTTGTGTCGGCGTTCATTAGCAAGGCGGCAGGCGGAGAGGAGGCTGTCGGACCTGCGATGCAAGTGGCGGCTGAGGGAGTTTCTCATGAGGGGTGACGGCTACTCACTTCCAGCTAGGGTTAGGGTTCCTTACGTGTTATATACCCGACACCATTAAGAGGTTTGCCATAATGACCAGAATGGTCCCTCCCCATATGATTCCTTTCACAAGAAGTCCACAATTTACACTTTTCACCCTTGCTCACATAGTTTCTTTCATATTTAGTCACACAGTTACAATTCAGCCCCTCCTTTACAATTTATTCTCAAATAACATCCATATGTTACCCTTTTAACCCCAACCTTCAAAATTCTTTACAAATGGAGTCCGTAATTTACCATTTTGCCCCTGCCTTCATTAATACTTATAATTTAAGTCCGAATTTTACACTTTTAACCCCCATCTTCTAAAGTTGTGACAATTAGCTCCTCGAGACCATCCTTTGATATGTAATTATTTATTTTAGGGCTTCTATTCATTCATTAATTAATTTATTTATTTAATAAACAAACGGGGTTTTACAAGTTTCAAGAACTAATCAAGAGTTTTGTTAATCACTAGCCTACGACTTGAGGTTTGTAACCTATCGTGTTGACATATTCTTATTTCTGTGTCTATTCAAGTTAAAAGTTGATTATGCTTGTGAGTTCTATGAGTTCTCAATGGTTTTCATAACAACACGGAAGCAATGGTGGGCATTGTGCTACCAGGTGGCAAGAAATTAAGATTGAACAAGTTCAGTCTATATGAGTTTGGACTTTTCACTAACCTTGTCTTGTGATTATGGTTATGAGAAATTCACATGGATAGGAACACATACACCATAAAAACCTAAGTTTCATAAGGTTTCTCTTCGATTCATGAAAATGATGGTAAGGAAACTCTTTCACTAAGTAGATTTTGAGTAGATAACAATTGTGAGAATGACAAAAGGTCTAAACATTATGATTATGGCATCCCTCTTCATAATTGTTTAGACACACAAGTGAACTATCTAAGGAAAGGTGTATGGTTTTGATAAAGTCTTATCAAACAAATTACGTATCAGAAATCTGAACTTTGGTAGAAAAGTCAATAAAGTGTTGGTTTCTAAAAGTCCAACTGATCTTTGGATACATGTCAAAGCTAGTGGGAGCATAAGTGTTATGCTAGTAAGATAATAATCATTATGCTAGTGGGAGCATGATTATTATGTTAAGTGTTGCAAGTCAGCAATATTAATTATAGAAAACAAAAGTTTCAATTCGCCTTGAAAAAGTTGTTTTGCTATAATTAAGGGAGAGGATTTTATACTTCACTCCAATTCTACAAGCTTAGATTGAGAATTTAATCTACTTTAGTCAAGAATATATATGAATGTTATGCTGGAATGGTTCAACGTAAGGAAATTTTATATATGTTGCGTTCTCAAAATTCGATTATGATTACGACATCCCTCTTCATAGTTCGAATTATAAAAACATGGCAAATAAAAAATTTTATAGCATAAATCGTGTCCCATATGCTTTGGGTATAGGTTTAATTACATGTGCTATAATATTCATCCATTCTAAATTTTCCAAATGCCTAGGGCATTAAGATGGAAAAAGGAATAGAACTAGAAATGACTAAAATGATTAAGAAAAATTGTCGAGGACAATCTGAGGTTTACCAAAGATTGGTTGCTCATGGACAATTAGAAGTATAGAGTAAGGACCATATTGACATATTTTGAAAAGAAGCAACTCTTGTTCAGAAGTGATGGTCAAAATGGTAATATGGAATTGTCTCCATAGGTGGAAGTTATTCTTTGAATCTGTGTAAGATTAAAGAACTTAATGCTAAGAAGGATGTTCAAAGGAATGTACTTTGAATTTCAGACTTCATTTCCATGGAAATGTTTTCCATTGGAATACTTTGTAAAGTCTGTTGCCAAGCCTTTGTGACTTCTGTGCATAGTCATTGCAAGGGGATAATTGTTGTTTGGAAAAACATAGTGTACATGCTTGGAGCATGGGACAACTAATGTTTTAATTCAAGCATAAAGTTGAGTAATCAAAACATAAATAATGAGTAATCAATATGGTGTTTAAATAAAAGGTGTTTTTATTTACACTCAAAGTGTTGGGTCCATATAAGATTAGTATTAGTCTTGTGTTTCACTTTGCATGTTTTGACTTCCAGAAAAATTATGTTATGGTATATATCATATTATTCAAACCATCCATAGTGAGTCATATGTTGGAAGTAGATATGAATCAAAACTGTCATGAATTTGGCTTGTATGATTTGTCTAAAGTGCTTTAGACAATGCAATGGTTGCTACAACATTCATGAGTACTCATAAGGGCTAAGTATTGGATTCAACCCACACTCACTTGCATCACTTCATGGAATTTATCTAAAGTGATCGTGAGATGGTAATATCATATAAATCTTCAAACCTAGAGATATGAGTTGTTGACTATGAGTTGGTTATTCATTGATTGTACGAAAACGCATTGGTAACTCGATGTTATAAAACGTGCCTTTGTGAATAATTCAACAAGTAGTTAGTACAAGCATATCATTCGAAGTTTATCTGTTCCTTCTAGAAATAGAAGCGATATCTGGGCCCCTCGATGATTTGGTTTTGACCTATGTATCGGGCCCGGTCAGAACCTAATTGATGTGTTCAATTTAGTTCTATGTCGAAACAAATCAGAGATCGAGAAACAAATGATGGACAATAAGTAAGACCATGTTCCATGTGTTTGTTCGGCTAATATCATGAGAACAGAGGATTATATGATCACTTATCTTAAATGGCGTATCATCATCATCTTAGTTCCGAGAGACTTTAAAAGAGCTACGATTGCTAGTCGGATTTTGAAGTCATATTTGCAAATATAGTTATTAGACTTATCCAAGTGGGAGACTGTTGGATATAGTGTCTAAGTCCATAACTTTATTTGTTATGTACTTGACCCGACCCGGCATGGTCCATTTGGGTTGCATGGCATTGCAATACTTTGATAGACAAAATGAGAGAAAGTACACTTGTGATTATTAATATATTATAAGTTCTAATATATTAATAATAGTATTATTTAATTAGTATTGATCAAGTATTAATCTAGTATTAATTTGGTGATCAAAGTGAGACTAATTAAATATATAGGGTTGATTATGACAATCATCAATTCTTTTATGGTGGATTAATGATGCATGGTTTATGGGTTTGGTTATAACCATATGGAGCTCCATGGATAGTCCATGGGAGTTACAAACCCATGGGTCATGAGAAATGAAGAGTCATGATAATTAGGGTTTACATTTGTAACTCCTAATTATGACACACTATAAAAGAAACCCTATAGCATCCAATATCGACACTAGAGTATTCATAAGAGGGAAAAACTGATTTTTGAGGCTAAGTGACATTCTCTCAAGTTATTCCAAGTATGTAGTGTTGTGTGAAGCATTTGAGGCACAACATTTGGGGTGCTAGGCTCACAAAGTCTTGAAGGAATCCAAGCAACAACAAGGTATGTATTCTACTAGTTTTATGTTTTATACATTCCCCATGCCATGCTAGTTAGGAAATAACCTTGAAAAAGAAATTTGCATGTATATATAGAAAACATAGATTCAAGGTTATTAGAGTTGCATGTACACTTAGGAAGTGTTAGAATGCTCAAAACCCATCAGTTATCGGGGATACAACCTTACCAATAAACCAAACTTAATGCTTATGTTTTGATTTTGAAAAATGCAAGTAATATGGAAAAAGAATAGAATAATGAATCATAAATCATATTTTTTTTAATAGCACCATTGAAAGAAAAGTATACCTCTTGAATCAACACAAAAATGATGCTCACACCCCCCAGAAAAATAAGAACTTGGATAAAGAAGTAAATTACCTAATATAAACAGACACACATAAAAACTAAGTTAAAAGACATACCTATAGAATTGTAAAAAAGAAGAAAACAAAGCATAAAAAATATACCTATGTTTTATACCTCATGAATCAGATGTACAAACACAGAGTTAGATTAATAAGAAATTAATGGAAAAAAAATACGGAATGTGATCACTAGAAAAGTAAAATATGCACAAGTCCAACAAATTAGAAATCAAGATATCAGATGAGGTTAATCAAATCGAAAAGCATACCTCTGAAGGCTAATATATCCAACTCTCTCTTATCTTCACCTTACATTTTGCTATTTCGGTATCCAAAATTAGGTATAAGAAGAAACCAGGACAGAGGGTAAGATGGTATACATAAATCGATTGAAAAGTGTACTAAAAAATTGCAAGAAAGAAAAAGACTTTGAAAATGTCGATATATTCAGTAATCGATTGAAAGAGTATATATTCAAAAATCGCGTGTCGTTAGAAGAATATCAACTACAGTCGACTCCTCGTTTTCTAAGTATTGATTCTAGAGTCTTTTGTCTTGACGCTTCGTTCTTCCAAGCATTTCAATTCTCGCGACCTCCTACATTGATAGAATATACTACCCTCTATGTATTGGTTCTTTCCGGAGAGAAATTGGACCCCTAACAGACATAGTTACTACGTCTAAAAAAAATTGGGCCCTGTTCATGGGCACCTATTGAACTTGCCTAGGGTCGGCCATGGTAATGGTTACAAAACTACCATATGACAGTTTTTGATAGTTTTCAGACAATGTGGTTATTTCTAGTTTTATTTGGTTATATTATAACATCCAGTTTCAGGATTTTTCTAATTTCGGGATAATAGATTGTAACTTGGTCGAGTAGTTGTCTTGAGTTTCAAGGGAATAAATTTTAGATCTTATAAGATGTTGATCATATTGGTCAAATGATTGAAGCCCTTGATTTGTTCTTTAGAGGAAAAAAGGATAGAATGGGAAAAATGATATTTTGGACTCTTTACATATATTAATGAATTAAGTCCGATATTCATTAAGTCAAAAGTAATTGGATAGAATTGTGGGGATTTTTAATACATTCTTGTGCATATAATGATCAATGAAAACAAATTTAAAATGAATAACTTATGATTGTTTGAAGCTAGAATGAGATCTGAGAAACCCATCACCACGGCTTGGTGGGAATGTCACCACGACATGGTAAGGTGTGCAGCCTAAGCCCATAAAATTAGATTTTCCTCCATATTTAAATGTATTGTTCCGTTTTTAGGCCATTTTTAGCCTCAATCTCATCAAGAGCTCCTTGGGAGAAAACCATAACCTCCTTTTTCATAGATTGAGCTCTTTTTCTCTATCCCCTCTCATCTATTTATGTAGTGTTTTGTAGCTTTGAGTGTGGTATTCCCCAAAGACTTGGTTTCAAATCTTTGAAACTAAAGAGATCAACATTTATCTACTTTTTTCGATGTTTGTAAGTCACAAAGCATGTTGCTTTTTGGTATTTTGCCTTTGGATCTAAGAGTTTTTGGATTTTTAGTTCTTTGTTTGATGTTTTAGTTTTTTGGAGGGTTTGATCTATGGAGTTTGGAAAAATCCATTATCTTTGGGTGGTGTTCTACTTCAAATCTATATTGTTGATGGAGTAGAGAGTGCATGCAAGGGCTCTCTTTACTCTATACACAAAGAAAGTGGGATATTAGACTTCTAAGAAACTATTTTTTTAGATCTAGTTGATTTGGGATGTTTGAATTGATAATGTTGGAAACATTATCCATTAAGACAACATTAGGATCCGTATCTAAGCTTTGGAGCTTTGGACTTAAGGTTTAGGAGTTTAATGACATAAGTTGTGATGTATGTTTTTCGCAAAGTGGTGGGGTGCTAAGCACGAAGCAATGGACTATAAGACTCACGTCCGTTTTGTCCTTTATTGACCATGGCATGGTCAAGGGGATTGGCTTTAGTGTGGTGGTTAGTGTTGAATTTGACCGTTGACTTTTGACCAGTTTGAATTTTGGTTAAACTTTAGTGGAATTGAATATTTATCTAAGGTCTGGTCTCGGATGTCATTAGGTAGCTTGTCATTATCTATTTTTGTGCTAGGGTTTATGGTAAGCTTCTACTGTTTAGCTTAGGTTAGTTTTCATACTATACTTTATACTACAGTATGGATCCTCTATATGTTAGGATGTGAGTATGATGTAGTGAGTTGTTTGGCAGACATACTTGTTTATACAATTTTCTATCATTTATGGTTTGTTTGTGTATTTATACATCTCAACATATCATGTTCAAGTTGATGGGGGTCCAGCTTTGTGCTGAAGGCCAAAATGCAGGACCAACTTTATTTTGAAGGCCAAAAGGGTGGACTAGCTTTATGCTGAAGGACAAAGGGGCAAACCAGCTTCGTGCTGAAGGTCATGTGTATGTATTGTATGTATATTTGTAACACTCTAAAATTTCAAACAAAACTTTCATTTTTAAAACACATAAAAACTTATGTCACATTTCTAGAAAACCACATTCCTCTCAAATGTCAAACACAAATCCACAAAATAACTGATAGTATCCCAAAATCCTTGAACATAGTCTCGAAAAGGTGTGTACATTCAAGTCGGTGCCTTCCTACAATCCTGAGAAGTACCTGAAACACATAACACACAACACGGTTGGCACGAAGCTTAGTTAATTCTCCAAAATACCACATACACAAATAATACGCCTCTCATGCATGACTATAACTCGGCATGGACCCTCCGGTCTCATGCGTTTCGGTGAGGACCATCCGGTCTCACAGCTCGGTATGGACCCTCCGGTCATGTGTCTTGGTGAGGACCCTCCAGTCTCACAGCTCGGTTTGGACCCTCCAGTCCTATATCTCAGTGAAGACCTTCCAGTCTCACAACTCGGTTTGGACCCTCCGGTACTAACTTGGTAAAGCACAAAATAATATAACATATATCAAAAATACAAAATGCATAATATCACATAACTTAATGTAAGCACATAGGACCCTCCACTCGATAACTCAAATAAGACCCTCTGGTCACTCAGTATTACCACTCAGGTAAGTATAGTGAGAAGACTCACCTCGGAAATAAGCAAGTAGATTTAGTACCCCACGAACAGTCTAGACTCCGCCTACACAATATAATTATCTCTAATAAGCAAATTGAAATAACCAATCTGAGATGCTAAGCTAAGTCCTTCACTAAATCTCAAAAAGGGTGAAAAGACCAATTTACCCCTCCATGGTCTCCAAGGTCTATAGTTGACCAAACCCTAAAAGTAAACGAGAGTCAATGCTCATGTCAACAGTCCATGTTGACTAAACTCGTCAAGTGAATCTATGCGATTCGTCGACTTCCTTCGCTTCCTTTGGAGTATCAGGAAAACCCAACTCAACTCATCGAATGGTAGCGAATTCAGTCTATCTGGGAAAACCCTAATTGGCCCGTCAAGTTGGATCATGCACTCGTTGAGTCCCTCTTGACCAATTCTCATTCAGACGATTCCAGACATAAATAATGTCCCAAACTGTAGATCTGTAGAAGTGTTTAATCGAGTATAAGAATCAAACCAGAGTAAAACAATGTAATATAAACACACGAAGTAAATAAGATCTAGTTTTAGCTCATATTACTTTCAATGAACACGAGTAAAAAACTAATAGTAAACATGGGAAAACTCTACTATCAACTCTGTGTTCAGCTCCTATTTATAGGAGGCTAAAAGTACAAAAAATACTAAGGCTAGACATTACGCTTTGTTAAAAAGAAGCCTTAGCAAATACATAGAAAACATACGAAATAGACAAATACACAGACTTCGACATATTACAAGACATTTTAACTCTACAATCTCCCCCTTTGTAATCATGTCGAACTTCTCAATTTGTGAGAATCTGTGCAGCAAAATGCATCATCCTTCGTATCTCTAAGTACAATGTCAAAATCTTTTTCAACTCAGCTTTATCTCCATTATTATTCTTCTTGCAATTATTCATACGAACAATGAAGTTCGTATATTGCAAAGTAGTATATCTTTCCACTTCACTTACTTGAAATAAAAACCTCTTAGCTTTTCCATTCTTATCTTTTCCTGCAAAGACTAATCCAAAAGGTTTTAAACAAATTTTCCCATCAACATATTTCTTTAGTTCAGCTTGAGTCTTCGACAATTCCATAGCAACTTTCACTTCCCTTCCCATTGCTAATGCTAACTCCTCATCAGTCAATGCTAAATAATCATAATAATTGTCTATGAAGATTTTGATATGAGCAAGACCAAGCCTCAAACCATCTTTGTTATTCCCTTGAAGTTGTGAAGCCTCCATGTCTTTCAAGATTAATGCAACTTGAATCAGGTCATTAAAATTCATTAGAGGAAAATCAGCAACTGAGAAATCACATATTTGATTGTTCGCCCTTACAACATGATATCGAAAATTCTGTATCATATTCTTGAACAATACATCTTTTGTTATGCTGATAACCTTCTTGATCTTCAGCAATGACCATATTTCTTCTGGTTCTTTTCCAACAACTACATGAAACCTAAGTTTCATATGGATAAAATCATCCTCATTGTCGAACTTCTCAACAATCTTGTACTGAGCCATGATAAACATCATTTCATTCACTAGAAAATCAAGCTGACTCATATCAGTATTAGTGATAGAATAGCTTATCTTTGGCTTTTTCTCAAACGCATACATGTGATTATAAGCAACTCTTGCTTCAATATTCTCATAACTGTCCAGCTTCTATGGATCCCCCTTATCCATACCAGGTGGATCACTTTGACGAAGTCTTAGTATGCTTTGTATCTGCCTTTGTTTCTCCATTTCAGCTTCAATTTTGGCCTTCTTCTCTTCTTTCTATTTTTCAATCAAAATCCCCTTCCCTTTTCTATCATCATCAGAAGGTTTTGGTTTAGACAAACTTGAACTTCCGCCTTCAGTAGAAGAGCCAATAACGATTCCCTTCAGAATAGGTTTTGTTGTTGTCTTGATGGCTTCTGTTGTAATCACCTCTGAAACCATAGGAGTTGGGACTTGAGTAGATACAACTTTCGTTAAATCACCAGTTGTTACAATCTTCTCAATCTTTTTCGACTTATCAAACCCTTTTGTAATTTTCAAAGATTTTCCATCTTGAACTTTCTTTTCTCCCCCTTTCACCCCTATGACAACAGGAGGGGCACCAGTTGGCAAAATATTGGCAACTTTTGTAATTGGAGCAACAGCCTTCTGAATAGCTTGATCCAAACCATGTAACTTATGGGTTAAAAATCCAGGAGTTAATAAGGACTGTGGAGCAGGCTTTGAGACAATTTTTTTAAGTTCGCCAAGTAACACCTTCAGTTGGTCGAACTAAGCCTTATCTTCTTTTTCCTTGGCTTCGAAAGAAGGAATAATCGACTGAAAAATCTGAACAAAATTTGTAACTGGTCCTGCTATGATGTCTACCTTCAAAAGAATAGATGAGTAATTAGTACTCAAAGTGTTTAATTCTATCGATACATCAACCTTGAACTCTTCTAGCTTTTGATTGACATCTTCACGAACTTTCTTAACATCTTGTACAAAAAGTACATGGCGTTCTTTTTCAACATTTTGAAGCGCCTTAATTTTTTAATCAAACAAATCAGATTGAGCTTTGACTTGTAAATCATTATTCTTATCAATTATATCCATCTGCCTTTGCATTTTGAGTTCGACAGCCTTGAGCATCACATCAACTTCTATCCTCGAAACCAAATTCTTGGCTCTAGAATCAGCTTGTGATTGAAGCATAGAATTGAGTTTTCAATTGAGAATCTTGAACTGCTTCCCCGACATCAGCATATAATAAGGTATGTTTTCCTCTTCAAAATTAAATTCCAAATCAGCAAAGGTTTCTCTGAAACCTCCTCCATTTGTTTCATCATTGAAATTTGGTTTTGGTGGACCGGTGGTTTGTGATGGGAATAGTGTAGTGAAGGGTTGTTGTAATAATTGATCGAAAGTTGGTGAAGTAGTGGTAGTGGAAATGTGTTGAATAAAAGGTGGAAGTGAGACAAAAGTACTTGATATAGGTTTAGAAGAAGATGTAATAGGAATACCTTGAGATGATGGATTAACACTCACAACAACATGTGCAACCGTATCAGATACGTTTGAAACAATGGTAGAAATTGGAACCTCCTCAATATTTGATTTGGTAAGAACAATTTTGAGTGGAACTGGTGTAGTTGGTAATGAAACAGTTGTGAGGATTAGTGGTTTTGAGAGTTTTAGGGAATTCGAACCCAACAGTGTTTCTGGGACGATCTCACTATTTGATGACTCTTCACAAATCACCAGCTTTCGTTTCTGCGTCTTCTTGTTGATGTTCTTCACCAAATCCTCAGCTCTTCGCTTCTTTGAGGATGGTGAAACTGGAGCAGGAATCTCACGAAAATTTACTCCTTTTTTGTTAAGTTGAGGTTTGCGAATAGTAGGAGATTGATCTTCTGATGAAGTTCGTTTTGTATAAGATAATTTCCTTATCCTTTTGAACACATCGGATTTCGAAGGGATCAATTCGTTCGAAGATTCATCAACAACCTTCTCCTTAGGCTTCTCAATTTCATGTACAACCTTCTTAGGAGACTTAGGCTTAGCTTGTTTCTTGGGACTTTCATGAACAACATCATCACCCCCCTTCTTTGATTTCTTAACTTTCTTAGATGATCCTTCATCACTTGTTTTCAACAAAATCCCAGTTTTAACTGAAGGATTAACATGTTTCATGTATGATACTAATACAGAGTTTGTTGGATCAACTTTCTTTAACATACCATCAGGAATTTGAGCAACATTTGGGAATACTTCTAAATCATCTACAATAGTTTTTAGAAAATGATACTTCATGAATTCTGCCTTAGCCTGATCAGCAGGAATTGGAATACCTTCTTTCTCATATACATACTGAAGAACCAAACTCTAGTAATGTGCACACGAAATTCCTTTACTACGTTCGTGTTTTCCAGGCTCTTTATAAACTCTTTCCAAATCCGAGTAGCATACTCGACATTGAGTTCATAGTACAACCCTGCTACCATAGCATTAACTTCCATTCTCCCCTTGTCAATCCCTACACTTCGCCCAGCTAAGCAACAAAGGTATATCCCAAACAAGAAACTCCATATGCAAGGAAGACCAGACTTCTTGAAGTCAATGACCTTAACAAGTGGTGGCTGATGACCCATCTCGTTAAACATGAACATAACTTGATCACAAGTAGGTTTAAAGAGTAGAGGTGAATTTGGAATCGCCAAGATTTGGGTAAACAACTTCTTCATGAGTCTAATTCGCTTTTCATTGACCATATTGAATTGGATTACATCAGTGGCTTTGCTGTAATAAGCAGTGGAACCAGCCATTGATAACTGTGACAGCAGAACATCAAAAGCATTGAACATTGCAGTTGCGAGACCTGAATGTTGAAGAGCAACAATCAACATCTTCAACTCCTCAGGATACAGTGAGACATCACCCTCGACCTGATAATTAGTTTCTTGGATCTTCATGAAGGGTTGCAATACAACTTCGTCAGTAGTGGTGGTTGGATTAGCCGCTATTGATTAGGGCTTTGAGAAATTTTCGAAGAACAGCGAAACTTAGGGCTTTTTGATCGTCTTATAATTTGAACACGTGATTATAAAAGGAGATAATAACATCCTTTTATATATAACCCTAATTGAATTCCAAACGTTTTCTTGAAAGAGTAAGCCACGTTTGTCCGTGAAAGTCGCACCACTAGCCGTTAAATGTGCCATGTCAGATAAAGTACCTTGGAACTTGCACCACGTTGCAAATACTCACATCAAACTGTTCGTGAGTACCCAGTGGATAAGATCAAAAACCTTCGGCATGGAGGTTAGCCTCTTTCGTTTTTGGTTTTAGAAACAAAGTCATATGCCAGACTGTCGAAATCATCAGCCTGAGTTGGTAATACTCAGAACCTCATGGATTTCGTGAGTGTAGTGTGCCAATAGAATAAGATAAGAAGAAAACTAACAAAAACTTTGGATCTATGATGTCGAAAATAAAATTTCAACACAAAGGCAGTTAAACCCCGAGAAAAGGTTGCTTCGTTAATTATCAAGAGAGATAATCAACAACTTGTGTGGTTTCCCGTGAATTACAATCGAATACTTATAAAGAAGTATCGAAGGGCTTCTTTTTCAAGGCTTCGTGGGTGCCTTAAAAAATTTGTTACCTATCAACCTAAACATAAGGTGAGTAATTGTAACAGAAATTTCTTGTGTGACTAGTGTAGTCAGTGACAAGTATGCTTTGGATTAATTTGAAAGTGACAATTGAAAGAACTGATACTCCCTCAAAAATCATATTCAAAGAAAAATTATGTTTAGCTGGATCCTATTAGGTAACAAATGTTGTGGGTTACGAATATTTGATCAAGACCACTCATAACAAAAGAATATGATTTGGAGCATCGAAAATTTGGTACTGAAACAAATGTTTCGTGAAAATCAGGAAAAGAGTTCCCCATCAATTCCTTAAAAAATTAGAAAATTTGGTTTCACTTTCATCACAGCCTCATGAATCAAGATCATAAAAAAGAGTTTGATATGTCTAAGTCATGATTGGTTTGATCAATGACCTCTTGGACATAAGTCATTATGTGTGAAACGTGTTAGAAGTTTCAGATGAAAAAGTTTGTTTCACGAATTCAATTATACCTCTGTTATGTTTGGACCAAACATAAAACTCTTAACTCATTTGAGAAGAGTTAGGTAGCTCAGTAGACTAATGTGAATGCAAGCCTGATTGGGAGAAATTTTCGTAATTAAAAATTTCATTAAGGCTTTCGAAATCACACATTGATTCAATGGAGGCTTGGGTCGACATGCTGGAACACGCTTCTAGGGATATTCTAACTAGTACAAAGTTTTGAAAATTTACCTTACCCAAGAAAGCAAGCACAACCCTTGTAAAACTTCTTTGATTATGCACTAAGAAAGAAAAGAAAAAGTACAAAAGAACACAAATCTTTTTGGATTTTATATATTTCGAAAAGAAAAACAAATAACAAAAGAAAATCTTTTTGAAATTTTATATTTTTGAAAAGAAAGAAATTATTTTTGTGTTTGTGAATTTTTCGAAAATTAAAACAAATAACAAAAGAAAATCTTTTTAGGATTTTTGATTTTTCGAAAAGAATGCAAATTATCGAAAATATTTTTGGTTTTTCCAATTTTTCAAAATTAAAGAACAACGAAAAACGTAAGAATGTACCAAACTAACGAAACTTTTGTTTCCCAAATGTCAAAAACGAAGCATATCGAAGCGCTGAAGGTGAACAGTAACCTCTGAATGGTTAATACTATCAGCCTCTGAATGAATCATTATGGTCTCTGAATCAACACATTTGCATAACACTTCTTCGTCATTCTTTCAAAATTAGTCCTGGAACAAAGTTTGCTTCAATCATCCCCAAACCTTGCAAAATTTTAACAAATGATTTTTCGTCCAATGGTTTTGTAAAAATATCAGCAAGCTGATCAGTTGTTTTTACAAAATGAACTTCAATGTTACCATCTTCCACATGATCTTTAATGAAATGATAACGGAGTGCAATATGTTTGGTTTTCGAATGTTGTACTGGATTATGACAAATGCGTATAGCACTTTGTGAATCACAATACAATGGAATCTTTTTCATATTAATTGCATAGTCATGCAATTGACTCTGAATCCATATGATTTGTGAAGTGCAAGCGGCAGCTGCAACATACTCAGCTTCAGCAGTTGAAAAGTTTGGAATGCTAAATAGCACAAAGCTCAGAGTACCTATGGCAGTAGGAACAAGACTAACTCCTTCGTTAGATGCTCCTGCTGTTGATCTAACACTGTATCGTAGCATGATAGGGTCTTTATTGTACTTAACTGCAAGTAGACCTGATATTATGTTTTCGGTTTGTTGTTGTGCTAGATTTCAAGCTAATCCAAGAGAGCCTCATTTGACTGCAGTGAAAAATATTTTTCGATATCTCAAGGGAACTGTTTCTTTAGGATTATGGTATCCTGCGAAAACAGGATTTTTCATTCAAGCTTTTTCAGACTCAGATCTAGGAGGATGTACTTTGGATAGAAAAAGTACGACTGGTGGATGTCAACTTTTGGATGGAAAGTTAGTGAGCTGGCAATCAATGAAACAGACTTGTGTGGCTATATCAACCGCTGAGGCAAAATACATATCTGCAGCTGCTTGTACTTCGCAAATTATCTGGATTCAGAGTCAACTTCGTGATTATGCAATAAACATGAAAAAGATTCCTTTGTATTGTGATTCGCAAAGTGCACTTCGCATTTGTCACAATCCAGTACAACATTCAAAGACAAAACACATTGCTCTTCGATATCATTTTATTAAAGATCATGTGGAAGATGGGAATATTGAAATTCATTTTGTCAAAACAACTGAACAACTTGCTGATATTTTTACAAAACCTCTTGATGAAAAATCATTTGTTCGAATTTTAGCAGGTTTGGGGATGATTAATGCGAATTCAATTTTGTCAACACAAGAGTAAAAGCTTTGTTCAGCAGCTAAGAGTCGAAATCATTCAGAGGTTACTGTTCATTCAGAAGGCTTCGCATGGCTTCGCAACCACAGTTTTTCGCATCTAGCTCATAATCACTAAGGTAAGGTTTACGCATACTGTTTTAGTTATGAAAAATCGAAAAATCCAAAAAGATTTTATTTTTTTTTTGTTCTTTAAATTTGAAAAATCAAAAATACAAAAAGATTTTATTTGGTGTTCTTTAAATTTGAAAAATCAAAAATACAAAATTCACAATCCTCAAAGCTTGCGAACATTGCTCCATGTGTGGGATGTCTCATTTCTTCATCATCAGATCCTGAAGACCAGATCTGATAAGTTCCACTCTCTTCTTCAGCAGTTTCTCCCTTCGCCACCAATGACACTCCTTTGGTCTTAGCACGTAACTCTTCAATCTTCTCAGAGTAGTATGCTTCATCTTTGACTTTTTCTTTCTTCTCTTCTCTCTTTCGCAACATGTAGTCAGCTGCGAAGTGATTCGCACCATTGCAATAATGACAATAGATTCATGAATCACCTTTCAACTTTTTCTCTTCATTCGCATTTTTCTGTTTTTCATCAATTTTCTCCATCTTCTTCCTCTCATCCCCTCCAGTCCTTGTGGTAACATTCTTCGCATCATTCATCTTTCCTTTTGGATTAAAAGGCTTTTTGAAAAACTTTTTAACTCTGTTGTTTGAATCGAATGCTACAGCTTCATCATCGGAATTCATCAAAAGTCCTTCATCATCTGATCCATATTTTTCATCATTTTCTGATACCTTTGAAACTAGAGCCAAAGGACCACCAATAACTAGTTTTGATTCTTCATACATTTCTGAGACCTCAGATTCATGTGTTTTCAGTTGATTGTAGAGATCATTCAATTTGGTTGTATCAAAACTTTGTTGATTCTTAATCATCATGCTTACACTTCGCCACTCCTTGCGAAGTCCCATAATGAAAGTTAAATTGAATTCCATGATAGATCTAGTGATATCATACCTATTGCAGCGAAACACAAGCTCATTCAGACGATCATAGTAACTTTCGAGAGTTTCTGCATCCTTTTGTCTGAATTCCTTCAGTTCAATCAGACATTGCTTAACAGAATTGATCTTCGTCTTTTCGCTACCTTGATACTTCTCCTTTAGAGTATTCCAGATGTCTTTTGTTGTTTTACAACTATGAATGTAATTGTAAACCACAGGAGGAAGAGCACCTCTTAGTTCCCTCATGCACCTCTTTTCATTATCCTTCAGTCTTTTTCGTTGATCTTCAACATCAAGAGATCCAGTGGATGAACCAATTTGTTGAACATTTGCAGGAGCTTGAACTGTTCCATCGATACAATTCCAAAGTTCTTCATCAATTCCATTTAAGTAATCTTCCATTCTATCAGCCCACTGATCATAGTATTCTGGAATCAACATCGGAATTTTGGTTGAAGAACCAAGCAAATGAGAGAAAGAAGTCATCGTGTTCATGTTGAAGTTCGCCATTGATGAACAAAAAAATTCTGAAAACTTGAGAACTTGATGAATTTCAGAAATCGATCAAACGAATTGATCAAAAATCGCTAATCGAATACTCGACTTAACAATTCAAATTCAGAATCAATTCAAATCTGAAGATCAAAAGTGATTTTCAAAACCAAAATTACGCGGAAAATTTTGAGTAAATTTTGTAACTCAAAAAGCAAATGATTCTTATACGAAAATCAGATCTAAGCAGTTTGAATCCTGCTCTGATACCAATTGATGAGAATTGTTATCGAGAATTAAGATGCGAAACAATAGATTTGAATGATGAATGATAAAGAACACACGAAGTAAATATTAATCAGATCTCGTTTTATTCAGACTGATTACAGAGTAAGTTGAAGAAAGTTTATGTGTTTCGATATCGTTGTCTCAACTTCAAGCCTAAGTCCCTATTTATAGGGAACTTACAAAAAGTATACTAAGTCTTATACTATGAAATTTCGCATGCTACACTTCGCATATAAAATTGACTTAGTAAAATACATACAAAATGTGAATCATTACAAGACACACTATTCGACTTTTACAACTAACATCTACAATAATCACCCATATCGCATCAACACCTCGCGCAGTCCTCGGTAATTTGGTGATAAAATCCATGGAAATTTGTTCCCACTTCCACTGGGAAATATCCAAAGGCTGCAACGGGCCATGTGGATGCTGGTGCTCTGCCTTGACCTGACGATAGGTCAAGCATCTCTCGACTACCCATGCTACATCTCTCTTAATGCAGGAGCACCAATAATCCCTCTTTAAGTCTAAATACATCTTCGTTGCTTCCAGATGCATCACGAATCTAAACCTATGGGCCTCATCTATCAAAATACGTCGGGCTCCACCCATATATGGCACCTAAATCTGCCCACGGAAGGTCATAAGCCCCCGACTATCCATCTCAAACTCAGAAATTTGTTTGATCACCCGCTCTCTCTTACGGTTCTATGGTCGCACGGCTACCAACTGAGCCTCTTGGATGGTATCTAAGACTGGAGTCATCACCGTTATCCTCATGCACACGTCTCGTATCGGAGCATTCATTGCTCTGCGACTCAGGGCGTCGGCTACCATATTAGCCTTGCCAGGGTGATACAAAATCTCATAGTTGTAATCTTTCACTACATCCAACCACCTCCTCTGTCTCATATTCAGGTTGGGTTGATCCATAAGGTACTTTAGGCTCTTATGGTCCGTGAATATTGTACACCGGACACCATGAATGTAGTGGCACCAAATATTGAGGGCGAACACCACCGCCCCCAACTCCAAATAGTGGGTGGGATACCTCGTCTCATTAGGCTTTGTCTGCCTCGATGCATATGTTATCACGTGTCCCCTTTACATCAACACCGCACCCATCCCTAGATGTATCAAAGTAAACTACAAAGTCCTCCACTCCCTCGGGAAGGGCTAACCCTGGAGCCTCGCACAATCTCTGGCGAAGAGTCTCGAATGAGGCCTGCTGCTCGGGCCCCCAAGCAAAATTAACGCCCTTCCTGGTCAATCTAGTAAGAGGAACGACAATCTTAGAGAAATCCCTGATAAATCTCCGGTAGTAGCATGCCAGGCCAAGAAAACTCCTGATCTCGGATGGGACCCGGACACCTCCCATCGCATAACTTCCTCGATCTTGCCCGATTCTACCAAAATCCCATTCTGGTTAATGAGGTTTCCTAAGAACTACTCCTCTCGTAACCAGAAATCACACTTGGATAATTTGGCATAAAGCCTCTTCGTCCTCAATACTTCAAGAATCTCCCGAAGATGCTCCTCGTGCTGCTCTTTAGACCTCGATTATACCAAAATGTCGTCGATGAACATGATCACCGACCAGTCCAACATGGGCCTACACTCCCGGTTCATGAGATCCATGAACGTTGCCGGTGTATTGGTGAGTCCGAAAGGCATCACCACAAACTCGTAGTGCCTACGAGTCCTAAAGGCCACCTTCTGGATTTCCACACTTCAAATCTTTTAGTACCTAGTGTTGGATTAGGTGATTAAGCCCATAACTATAATTGGGATGTATATAACCTGATAGTAGCATGGTCCTTTTAGGTTTCCTTCACACTGGTGACTAGACAGGGTGACTGTTGAGGAGAGAGGCAGATTTATTGTTAAGAATAATAATTTGGGGCATAATTATGATTTATTAATATATTATATGAATAATATATTAATTTGGAATCATATTATTAATTAGTATTTAATCAGAAATTAATTTGGAATTAATTTTGGGACTAAAGGAACTGATTAAAAGTGTAGGGGCTGTTTTGTAATAATTTGATAGTTGAGGCTTTGGTCCATTGGATCACCTTATTAGGCAAGGGCCGAAAATCCTAGAAGGCTTTAGGAATTTTCCTCCTAGGCTTAAGGATAGGAGGTCCATGGACTTGCTTAGGCCTTAAGCTAAGGGATTAGGGTTTCCACCCGGAAACCCTAGTTGGCCTCAAGTATAAATAGACCCCTAAGGCACTAGAATTCGACACACCTTGGAGAAACACTAGTAGAGCCGAATTTTGGAGCTTGTTATTTTCCCTCCTCTCTCTCTCTCATATTCATCCTCTCACTCAAGTGTGTTTGTGAGCCATTAGAGGTACTACACTTGTGGTACTTGATCTCAAGAGCTAAGGAAATTCAAGGAACTAGTTGTTATTACTATATAGCAACAAAAGGTATGTATTCTATTCTTGTTTGTTAATTTTGAAAATAATAGATGCATGCTAGGTTTCTTTTTGTGTTCATAAAGTTGTATGTCCAATAGTGAAAACATAGATCCAATTAGGGTTGCATGCACACATAGGATTGTTTATATAAAACCCGTCAGTGGTATCAAAGCCTTGGTTTTGTTGTCAATTGGATTTGATACAATAGTATGAACTTCAAAAATTAGGGTTTATGGCTAATAAACCCTAGGACTTGGATTTTCGAAATTAGGGTTCCAAAACCCTAGTTTTCAAATTTTGCTAGGGTTTCTTAAACCCTTTCCTTTGGCATCAGGATTTCGAAATTAGGGTTGTCTAACCCTAGGGTATTTGAAAAATGCCTTATCCCACAAGATAAGATTCCAATATTTTAGGGATTAGGATAATGCCATATTTTGTAATTATCCCTTTAATTGTTTAAATAGATAATTAATGATTTTTGAATTATCCCATCCGAAAATTTTCGAATTTTAGGGGATAAAGGGATTAGGTTAAATTAATTGTTTAATTTAATGGATAATCCTCCAAGATTTAATAATTTAAATTAATTATTTAATATTGAATAATTATTAAATCAAAGTTTTAATATTTAAGATTTTAAAAATAAAAAGTTTTAATATTCGAATATTCTAGATTTTATTAAAACCCTAGTATTTTAAAATGTTTAAAATACACCCTTATACTATTATAATATTATAAGATTAATAGTTATATATATATATATATATATATATATATATATATATATATATATATATATATATATAAGATTAAGCTAGTCGTACCAATAGTAGGCCTCATTCACGAATCCGATCTATAAGGGGGGGGGTCTAAGGTTGCTACCTATAAAATGGTAGTTTAATGGGTGTCCACTCTCACCCACCGCTTCCTTGATTAGTGGAGGGTTGTTAGCTGAACGGGTAGGATAGGGCAACTAATTCCTCATTAAAAGTATAATGATTAATAAAGTAACTAAATGTTTTTTATAAAATTCTCAATCTTAGTTACTTTAGGAAAATGTGAAAATGATGGTATTCCATGAAATTACACTTTGTACCCTTGTCAAGTCGTTAGTGGAGCATGCGTGGATAACCGACACACTAATATGGACTAGCAGTGATGGCAAAGGGTGACTCGATGTTTGTCAAAAATCAATGGAGCGTGTGTGGCTAACCGACACATTGATTAGGTGACTGTAACATTGAGGACGCCAAGTACATTTTTATGGTTATTCACACCTTGTTTGTGATCTTCGGTATCCCTGTCACAAACTTGAAGGGAATATCGAGATTTAAACATGCCATTGAAAAGTTCAATGAATCTCAAAAGATCTAGGAGTTTTCAATACATTTAAAACTTAATTTCCTTTTCGTTTTTCATGGTGGAAATTAGTGAATCATCATTCACTTACCTTCAAATTATTTGCGATTTAGATTACGACATCCCTCTTCTAAATTGTCAATAATGTTGTTGGATCCTAGCCCTAATTTCTCATTTGGGTGTTTAATTGGGGATTCTTATCTAATCAAGCTTTGTCTCTTTTCTTTTTCAGATGTCTAACTCAAACAACAACAACGCTTCTATCTCGAACTCTTCCGGCTCATTCTCACTTATGAATTTGTGTAGGAGGGTAATTTTCGATGGGACCAATTTCAATGATTTGATATGTAACATTTTAATGGTTACCCGCTACGAGGACAAGGATTAAATGTCAAAACTGCTACCCCCAAGGACAAGGAGCTGAAAGAAGTAAATGCCAACACTACTACTCCCGAGGAGATTGCTCCCTTTGAGGCTCATGAGCGTGATGGTACGAAAGTCCATTGCATCATGCTCGCGACTATGACTGTAGAACTCCAAAATTCCTACGAGGATTTCTACCCCTATGAGATGCATCAGGATTTGCTAGACAGGTACCACCAAAGTGCCAGGCAGGAGAGGTACGAGATTATCACTATGATGATCACTACCAAGATGAGGGATGGAGAGTCCGGCGTGGCCCATCTGCAGAAAATGCAGAGATATGTTGACCGCCTGCTGAACTTAAATGTTAACTTTGATGAGGAGCTGGCGATTGATATCATCCTTCACTGCATACCTCTGTGTTAGAACCAGTTCCGCATGACCTACCACATGAACAAGGAGGAGGTCACCTTGAGCAAGCTTCAAGGCCTACTGAGGACTGTTGAGAGCAACCTCAAGGACAAATCTGTTGCATCAACTCCTACTAACGTTGCCCCCCTCTTGGCTATTAGGCAGGGGAAGGATAAGAAGAGGAAGGCTCCTTCCAAGAGCCACCACAAGGGAAAGTCCTAAGCTGACACCTATTCTAGTGGAACCAAGGCTGCTTCCAATGCGCCCTCCTCCAACCCGAAGAATTCAGAGTGTTGCTACTGCCATGACAAAGGGCATTGGAAACGAAGCTGCTTGAAGTATCTGCAGGACAACAAGGATGGAAAGATAAAACCATCCTACACAGGTACTTATACTATTCAATCTAATAACTCATCACATGCTATTTCTTAGGTTTTCGATAAAGGATGTGGTTTTCACATTTGTTCTGATTTGCAGGGCTTAAGGAGAAGTAGGGATGTGGAGCATGGGAAGATAAACTTAATCATGGGGAATAGAAGAGCATCGCCTGTCACCAAGATTGGAGTTTACTCTTTAGTGCTTATTAGTGGGTTAGGACTAGAGTTGAATAATTGTTGCTATTTGCCGGAAATAACAAGAAACATCATTTGTTTTCATGGTTTATATAAACAAGGTTTTAAATTTTCGTTTGATAATGGAAAGGGTTCAATTAATGCTTTCTTTAATGGTGTTTTATATTTTGAAGCATTGCCTTGTAATGGAATATATGAAACTATGATGGTTGTAGACAACTTAGGAAATTAGGTGTTGTATATCGATTCTTCTAATGATTTAGATATAGCATGCTTGTGGCATTATCATGTTGGACATGTCAATAAGAAACGCATAGCCTAACTCCAAAAGGATGGAGTATTGGAGTCATTCGACCTTAGGGATGATGACGTGTACGAGTCTTGTTTACTTGGAAAGACAACCAAGTCACCTTTCACAGGTACATGTGAAAGGGGTGAGGGTTTATTGGATCTCATAGATACCGATGTGTGTGGTCCCTTTAGATCCACCACAAGGGATGCAAGTCGCTTCTATATGACTTTCATCGATGATTATAGCAGATATGGTTATATCTAATTAATCAAGCATAAGTCGTAAACCTTTGAAAAGTTCAAAGAGTTTAAGGAGGAAGTGGAGAATCAGTTGGGCATGAAAATTAAGATGCTCCAATCCGATCGAGGTGGTGAGTACCTTAGTCTTGAATTCCACGACTACCTTGAGGAATGCAGAATTGTTTCGCAATTGACGCCACCTAGGACACCGCAGTTGAATGGTGTGGCTGAGGAGCGTAATCGAACTTTGTTAGACATGGTTCGTTCCATGATGAGTCATGCTTCGTTACTTATCTCATTCTGGGGGTATGCCTTAGAGACTGCCACCCATATCCTTAACTTAGTCCATACAAAAAAGGTTGCCAAAACACCTCACGAGATGTGGACAGGGAAAGCTCCCTCGTTGGCAAATATCAAGGTGTGGGATTGTGAGGCTTTCATAAGACGAGAGAATCATGACAAACTCGAACCTCATAGTGAGCGGTGTATTTTCATCGGTTATCCACAGAAGTCCTTTGGATATCTCTTCTATAGACTGAGTGACAATGTTGTCTTTGTTGCGAGGAGAGGGGTTTTCCGAGAGCGAGAACTCATAAGCCAATGAGACAGTGGGAGGCAAATCGATCTTAAAGAGCTTCAGGAATCGAACGATGAAGGAACCTCTAACACTGGCGTTCAACCTGAGGAGGAAACTCATGTTGAACCTGTTGACAGGTCCCTACCTCATAGACGTTCCATTAGAGTTAGTGTTCCATCTGAGTTCTATGGTTTTCCTATTACTATTGAAGGTGATATGTTTATTAGTGATAGTACACTAGTAAATTTGGATGAACCTAGCAGCTACAAGGAAGCCATGGCAGACCCAGAGTCTGGAAAATGGAAAGAGGCTATAGACAGCGAGATTTAGTCCATGTGTGACAACCAAGTTTGGAATTTGGTTGAAAATGTACTAGCTCGTAAGACGGTCGGGTGCAAGTGGATCTTCAAGAAGAAGACCAACATGGATGGGAAAGTACACACTTATAATGCGTGATTGGTTGCGAAGGGCTTTACTCAAACTTCCGGACTTAACTATCATGAGACCTTCTCGCCAGTTGCGAAGATAAAGTCTATTAAGGTCATGCTAGCCATAGCTGCGTTTCATGATTATGATTATGAAATATGGCAGATGGACGTCAAAACCACTTTCCTTATTGGGAGGTTGGTTGAGGATGTTTACATGAATCATCCATAGGGTTTTATCGACGCAAAGCATCCTAATAGAGTTTTTAAGCTTGAGAAATCCATTTATGGATTGAAACAAGCATCTCGCAGATGGAATCTTTGTTTCGATGAGAAAGTCAAAGAGTTTGGCTTCCTGCGAAGCGAGGAAGAGTCTTGTGTATATATCAAAGCCAGTGGTGTTGGGTTTTGAGCATTCTAACACTCCTAAGTGTACATGCAACCCTAAATACCTTGGATCTATGTTTTCTCTATTATACATGCAAATAAGAACATCCAAGGTATTATCCTAATCTAGCATACAAAACAATGACTATAGCAAGATAGAATACATACCTCTTGATGTAGCTTGATGTCTTCAAGCTTTAAGAGCTTAGCCCCAATAGTTTGGAAGCCTCAAATGGAATCACAATCACCAAAACACTTAGAATAACTTGAGAGAATTCTACAACTCATGAAATCGGCTAGCCCTTTCTTACTCTCACTCTAGTGGCCGATTTGGTCAAGAATACGATGCTTATATAGTTAGGGTTACACCATGTAAACCCTAATTGACATGGCCTTTCATTTCCATGATCCATGGGTACAAATACACCATGGAGCATCCATGGACCATCCTATGGGTTTTAGCCCAACTTGATTATCCATGGAGCATTAGCCCACTATACAAGTATGGATGATTTACACAATCAACCCATATATTTAATTAGTCTTCTTTTGATCACTTAATTAATCCTAGATTAATTCTTGATCAATACTAATTAAATAATCTTATTATTCTTATTATTAATATACTAGAACTTATAATATATTAATAACCATAAGTGTCTTATTTCTCTCATTATAGTCTATCCAAGTGCATGATGGTATGCAACCCAAATGGACCATGTCGGGTCGGGTTAAGTCTTACCAATTATAGTTATGGACTTAGACATTAATCCAACAGTCTCCCACTTGGATAAGTCTAAAACTATTATTGTGTATGACTTCAGGAACCAACTGGCAATCGTAGCTCTCAAAAGCTTCTGTCGAACTCTGACCTTGTAGATGAACTCTGACCTTTGACAATGACTTGTCCATTAGATAAGGGATCATATATTCCTCCATTCTAGATATCATATGGACTGAGACATGGATTATAATCATTCTCTCTGTCCATTTGTTGTTTCCCGATTTCCGATTTATGACGACTGACTAATTGAACAAATCAAATCAGTCCTGGCCCGGCCGAGCACTTCCATTTGTCATCATCAAATCATCGAGGGGCCCACAGATATCGCTTTTATCCCGAAGGTAAAAGGAACGGATAAACTTCGACTCATATGGCTTGTTCTACTACTTGTTGAATCATACACAAAGGCACGTTTTATAGCACCGAGTTACCAAATGCGTTTTCGTGCAATCAATGTACTATCAACTCATAGTAACAACTCATATCTCTAGGTTTGAAGAATATAAGATATTATCGTCTCATGATCACTCGTGATAAAATCCATGAAGTGATTCCAATGAGCGCGGGTTGAATCCAATACTCAGAACTTATGAGCACTCATGAGTGTTGTAGCTCTTTATCCAACACCTTAGATCTCTACAAGCCAACCCATGACAGTCTTAATTCATATCTACTTCCAACATATGACCGACTGTGGATGGTTTGAATAACTTAGTCATTCCGGAAGAATAACCCAGTTTATTCGGGAAGTCAAAACATGCAAAATGAAACACAATAATAATTGAATCCAATATGGTATCAACCCTTTAAACATAAATAAAACACCTTTTATTTATCACCATATGATTACACATTATTCATTGTATACTGTTTCAGCTATCAACTTTATTCTTGAATTTAAAACAATAGTTGTCCCATGCTCCAAGCATGTACACTATGTTTTCTTAAACACTAGTCATGCCATACACCAAGTATGCATTCTATGTTTGTCTATGATCTTTACTTTGTGAACTAGATCAATTGAACATAACTTTTAATGATTCTCTTTTCACACTCCCAAATCCTTACTGCAAATGCAAGAATTCCAAATTCATGCCATTTACTGAAATTTGTTAGATTCTAAACTCATATGCATTGATCCTCTTGTAACGATTATGCACAAATTCACAAACTCTTGGCAACAATCATTACAGACTATTCCAAAGGAGATCAACTCCTTGGAAATATCCTTCTTGCATTAAGTTTCCTTAATCTCACACAGATTGAAAATTCTAACTTTGAAACATTTCCAGATTCCATTTTGACTATCACTTCTGAACAAGAGTTGCCTCCTTACAGATTATGTCAATATGGTCCTTCCAGAATTATCACTATACTTCCAACTGTCCTTGAGCAACCAATCTTTGGTAAACCTTAGATTGTCCTCGACAATTGCTTAATCCTTTTAGTCATATCCAGTTCTAAACCTTTTCCCTTCTTAATGCCCCAGGCATTTGGAAAATTTTAGAAAGGATGAATGTAGCACATGTAATCGATCCTATATCCGAAGCATATGGGACACGATTCATGATGTCTCACATAAAGACTAAACCAGTATTTTGCTATAATATTTCCATTTCTATTTGCAAAGTTCTCATAATTCAGATTATGAATAGGGATGTCGTAATCATAATCAAATTTTAGAACACAAATAATGGACCCATATACAGAATTTCCTTATGTTGAGCCATTCCAACATGAAATTCATATATATTTCCTTGACTAAATGATTAAAACCTCACGATCTAAGCTTATAGATTTGAGATGAAGTATAATTTCCTCTCCCTTAATTATAGCAAAACAACTTTTTCCCAATTGAAACTTTTGTTTTCTATAATTAACATTGCTAACTTGCAATACTTATCATAATTATCATGCTCCCACTAGCTTTGACATGTACTCAGAAATCAGCTGACTTTCTCACCAAAGTTCAGATTTCTGATACAAGATTGTTTTGATAAAACTTTATCAAAATCATACACCTTCCCTTAGATAGCACACTGGTGTATCTAAACAATTATGAAGAGGTATGCCGTAATCATAATGGTTAGACCTTTTTGCCACTTCTCACAAGTCCAGGTTAGTGTGCCGGTAAACCACACACGCTCCACTAACGACTTTGAGAATGCAAATATCACAATTACTATCTAGCTAAAATCTACTTGGTGAAAGTGTTTCCTCACCATCATTTTCATGAATCGGAGAGAAACCTTATGACACTTAGATTTACTGGTGTATGTGTTCTTATCCATGTGAATTGTCAAAATCATAGTCACAAGACAAGGATAATGACAAATCCAAACTCTTATGGACTGAACTCAATCTTAATTTCTTGCCATCTGGCAGCTTAAGGGCCTGCCATTGCTTCCAAGTTATTGTGCAACAAATTGAGAACTTTAAGAACTCATTTGCAAAGCCAACTTTAACTGGAATGGGCACAGAATATGTCAACACGATAGGTTATAAACCTCAAGTCGTGTGCTAGTGAAGAACTTCAGATTCTATTCTTGATTAGTTCTTGAGACTTTCAAGACCTTTAAGACTCCCACTGTCCTCTTGACCTATAAGACTCCCTTGTCAAACATCCAAGAGATAGTGTGGATTCTAACCAAGACAAACACTTCACACAATTGGCCTAAGTTGGTCTTTGTTTTATCCAAAACATCACAACTTACCAATTTCAAATGTACAAGAGTAGAAAACTTTTACTCTTACATTTGACAAGTGTTTTAAACCTTCTTTAAGACATGTCACTCAAGTTACAATCTTGGAGTATGACTCTAAGACTTGTATTGGAACGAAGTATGACTCATCTTCTTGATTTAACCATTTCAACAATTCAAGATCCCTCTTCTTAGTCATAAGAATGCACTAAGACTTCCTTAGAGAACTAATTTTGATATGGTTTCTTAATCATTAAGATGATCACAAAATTGATACTAAAGTACTCTCCCATCTTTTCAGATTTGAGAAACTTTTATCCTTCTGCCTAATTTGATTCTTCTTATTCGCTCTGCCATACATTGGAACCTTTTTCCAATGTCTTAGAGTTACACTTAAGCTTGTAAGTATAATCATATTTACTGAGCTTTTGTAAACTATGACGAATAGTTTTATCAATCTTTTGTGGTGGACTTGACCAGTGCACAAGAATGTGTACTCGATCTCTTAGTCCTTCACTTGACTCACACATCCATGTGAATGAGTAATTAGTCTTAATTTTTCCAATATTTGAAAGTTCTCATTCATCATGCTATACAACTTGCATGATCCCAAGTTCCGGTCCAATTGAAACTTGAGTGAAGAGAATCTTTCCTTATTTGGTAAATTTAGACATTACCACAAACGAAAGAATCAATTTCATATTTCCACTTTTGCTATTAATGGAATCATATAAGCAACAATTTTTCCTCAAATGGCATTGTAAGGATATTTTAAAATAAATAAAATCAAAAATTTTCTTTTATTTTAAAAAGTTTGCGGAAAAACTTATCCTTACAACCCATATGAAAACTTGTTGTTATGTATTCCTAAGCAATATCTCAGAACTCCTAAGAAGTAGCTCAAGAATCCGATCTTCAAGCTATGCGATAGAAATCCATCTACGCCATCAGATTCAGCATATTCTTTCTTTAAGTTTCTTCACTTTTCTTTGATTCTTAAAACATCACCATGTGACCCGGTCACATCATGTATCAAGAATCTCATAATAGAAACTTAACGGAGTTAGATGGTGGACTTTACCTGAAGTAGAGTCAAACTTATTGACTTTAACATTGTCACACCCCAAAACCGGAACGGCGGAAACGTTCTGGGGTGGATGACGTCATGTCAAGTATCCCAACAGATGCATATAGTAATCAAAGTACAACAATACATTGCATTAATAGTAATAATTTTACATGGCTACATTACATAGTATCGAAGTAATACATTTGATATAATAAGTGCAGCAAGGTACTAAGCCATCTTCATCTGCAGCTCCGGGGGATGTACCTGTCTAATTGCTGACCTGAGATTACAAGTTATTTGAAAAGCGAGTATCAGCATTTTTACAAATGCTGGTGAGTTCATAAGCATTTAGTGACATTTCATTCAAATAACTTAATAAAGTAATAGTTTAAGAGGTTTCAGAGTATTAGAGTCTTTTCCAGAAAATCCTATATTTTCTTTAAATAAAGCAGCCTTCTACCAAGACTGGTCAGTGATGTGTGGTAAAAAAAGTAGTTTTCCCTAAGTTGCAATCATTATCAAAATACTAAATTTGAATATTGAGGAAAAAAACGACATCAGGGAATATCATACACCTCAGCAGTGAGGATTGCTGACTAAGGCAAGAACCATAGACTCCAGGGAGGTATCAATCAAATGATACGCCTGGTTAAGTCTAACTAAGGGGAGACACAGACCCCAGAAGGTACTAGGTGAAAGGTACAGCTAGTAAGGTCTAAAACAGTGAATATAGACCGAAGGCGATACCAAATGAAAAGTACATCTCGCAAGGTCAAAACAAGGACTACAGACCCCAGACAGTATCAAATGAAGGATACAGCTAGCAAGGTCGAAACAGAGACTATAGACCCCAGACAGTATCAAATGAAAGATACAACTAGCAAGGTCGAAACAGAGACTATAGACCCCAGACAGTATCAAATGAAAGATACAGCTAGCAAGGTCGAAACAGAGACTATAGACCCCAGACAGTATCAAATGAATGATACAGCTAGCAAGGTCAAAACAGTGCGACTCTGAAAAGTGACATCAGCATACAGTGTAAATTGCTGACGAACTACCGTTACCTTAAAGCCATGAATTATAAGGCAACCCATGATACTCGTAACCATACTGACTAGAGTTCCAGACGCCCTACAGGCATCTATTTAATGTGACATTTGTCACCCCTTGGCTTGGTGGGCCGTGGACTGTAGCTAGCAGTCAGGGTGCGGGGTTGTCAATCCCGTATAGGCCTATACACATAATGTCCGCTCTCCCTACAGGAGACTCTGGTTACCAACTAGACGACGGAGAAGGCCGCGTCCCGAAGATGCATCCCGAATAGTGGGTTTCTAATAAAAGTGCTGGACTAGAGGTAGAGACTTTCCAATAGTGGGTTTCTAACGAAAGTATAAAATAAGGGTTGAGACTCTTAACTGAATTGACTGGAATAACTCGTATGTCTAAGCTCGTAAACATAGTATATAACTAATGAATCAAACGACCTTCGGATGGATATCCGATCCCACCAGACCACATCTCAACGAAGAAAAGGAAATAGGGTGGACAAACCTTCCTAAGTCCTTCAACCATTATTTACATGTGTCTACACAAGCACAGACATACATCTAACTATGCATGAGTGGGTAACAAGTGAAAGTGATTCTCGTGAAGTAGGAGTGACTAATAAGTGAAGTAAGAGCGGTCGCAAGTGAAGTATAAATGTCGAATAAGTATAAGCGCATCGCAAGTAGAGACGACAACAGGTGAAGTAAGAGCGTATCAAGTATAAGTGAAGTAAAGTCGATCTCAAGTATAAGCGAATTGAAGTAGGCTTGTATCGCCAAGTAAGAGGGTGAATAAGTATAAGTGTCATCAGGTATAAGTGACTTCAGGTATAAGCGAAAGCATTACAGAGTAGGAGTATAAAATAAGTATAAGCGAAGCAACAGTAATTAACAATTAAAAGTATTCATGAACCTTTGAAAACCTTATTACTCAGGAAAATCGCATTTGTATTCTTTGATAAAATAAGTGTGAAAACCTTTAGAAATCTTTGGGAATCTTTTATAAATCATTTTGAAAATGAATCTTTGATAAGCAATATAAGTAAGAACTTGAACAATTTAAAAACCCTTTTTGAAAGCCATTTACAGTGTCCTACTCGGTAAAACAGTGTACAGTGGTAAAATATTGTGCATGCGGGTTATCAATCACATATGATTGATATAATAACTGGCATGTTTAACTTGTAATCCCCCCCCCCCTATAAAACATTTAAAAGCATTTAAAAGGTTCATTCAAGGGTATGAACTCACCTGGTATAAGTAGGTCCGACGGTAGTGCCGTTTAGGCGTTCGGGGTCATGCAAGGACTTGAACACACACAAGGACCTATTTTAACATATGATAACATATGCTCACATCCAATTAGCATATAATATACTAATAAAACAATTATACACACTCAAAGGAGTGGAAAACACTTTTGGTTGAGTGTTTGGGGTCTCGGGTAGTGTTTAAGGGTGCTAAGGGTCTCCTATCAGTTGTGAGACTTTGCTATGCTCAAGTATCAAGGGTGTAAAGGGGTTTAAAGCATCAATATGGACCAAACAAGGAGTTTACGACCCAACCTAAGGGAGTTTACGGCCGTAAACTCCCAAGGTTCTATTCTTGGGGTTTTGATGCTTCTAGCTTGTTTCTTGATTTATTCTAAGCACTTTTCATCAAAGGCATGATTGGATTTGAGGCTTCTAAAGGTATTTTATAGGATTTTACGGCCTAGGAACTCTCCCAAGGGAGTTTACGGCCGTAAACTCTCAATCTTTGAGTTTAGTGAAGTTTTAAGCCCCTAATGCCTTTCTAGTGATTTCTAATGAAGTGTGATGCCATTTTGGGTGATTAAAACCAACATTTGAGGGGGTTTTTGGGGAGTTTACGGCCTAGATAATGCTTGGGCCGTAAACTCCAAGAAATCCCTCATTTTTCTTGTGTTTAAGCCCTTAATTCCATTCTAGCATTTTATAGAAATAGCCTATGGTCATTTGGGGGGAAAAAACTACAATTTTGGGCATGAATTAGGGTGTTTACGGCCTTGACCATGTCTGGGCCGTAAACTCCTTTCTTTAATTCATTTTGGAGTGTTTCAAGGTTCTAAACTCAAAGGAATAAGTCCCTAAATTATGTAATAAGCCCTAGGATGAGTTTGGTGCACATTTGGGACCATGACTTGTGGAGTTTATGGCCTAAGCATGTGCTTGGGCCGTAAACTCTTCTTTGAGTCCTCAATCCATGAATTTTAGTGTTTAAACACCCCTAGGCTATATCCCCTAATAGTTTCTAAGCTTATGGTCAAGTTTAAAGGCATATTTGGCACCTTTTTAGGGGTTTACGGCCCTAGAATGTTCTTGGGCCGTAAACTCCTTATCCTATGCCTTCTTGGATGGTTTTTGGGCTTTAAACATAAATCAATATGCTTAGAATAAGCTAGGGTAAGCGGACTTACAATATGGAAGCGTCTGGTTGCGAATTCGAGGCGAAAACGGGTGTAGAGAGAGAGTGTAAAAAGTCTCCAATGGACTCCACTCATCCATATATAGGTTTCACAGTCAGGGCTCAGTGAAATTTTACCCGATACTGCCGTTAAACGGGGCTTTTGGTCGCACCCGATTTAGGGGTCGTAATATTAATACTTGACATTTTCCAATTGAATGAAAATGTGTGTCCTGTGTTTTTATTTCCTTTTATTACGACTTAACGGCATGTTAAAGGTAATCAAATGGAATTTTTATTAAATTGATGCCCTCTAATTAACGGAACTTTTATACAGTGGAATATTCCGTTAACGGTAACGGGGAAATGTAACGGGGCAACTTGGGTTGTCACATCATCCCCCCGTTAGAGGGAATTTCGTCCCGAAATTCAAGTCTAGACAAGGAAGTAGGCATGAATGGCCAAGTAGAGATGAAGGAGTACTTCCTATACGGTTGCCCTTGCATTCCCAAGTGATTTCTAGTCTGTGTTTGTCATTCTCACAGATCTTCACATACGGGATGCGCATTTCGTCTAGTGTAGCTAGCGGTTTCCGACTGGTGTATCTATGAAGTCAGGGTTCTCGATGGATTCTATCAAGATGAGTGAGGTACGAAAAGTGTTGTCGGATAATCGCATATCAAGTCTAAGAAGTGGATCGATCGGGTGTGAATCTGGTGGCATATCCGAAGGTAGTGGCAGCCTGGAAAGGGTTGGACCAAGTCTCCATGAGTATTCTCGGATGGTCCTACGCTCTCTGAAGGGTAGAGCCTTTCAGTACTTAGAACATAGTGTACTTCTATGGCAAGATCATCACTGGCGTGATCGCCATTCCGAAGTTCCTAACGTTCTCTCTCGTACTGGTAGTGTAGTCCTTCGGGTTGGTTCTTAGGAATCTCAAGTGGTCTTCAGTTTCGTGTTTTCTGCCAACTGGCTGATAGAGGCCTCCTAGATCGTCAAGTGGGTTGAGCGATTATGGTTATCGGTTTGCTATAGAGTGTCTATCCCAAGCTTGTGCAAAATGGACCTGCACCAACGACGCTTGAGATACGGAACCCTGAGAATCGGGGAGATAGGGCTTCACCAGACGAGTGTTGGACTATCTCCGGAGGTGGTTCTACTATCTCTGCTTGAGATAGTATTCGGGGAACACCTATTAGTCCAAGGAATCTCTAAGACTGTGGTTTATTCTAGCGTGGAAAGTGCGTGCTCCTGCGTAATCTCTCGACTAACACCAAGGCTGGTGTCGAGTCTATAATTCTTTCGGGATCCGGGTCATGAGATTTAACGCAACTACCTTCGCACTTGACCAAGTATTCTTGGCTGCGAAGGTTACCCTGTGGTTCTCGGTATCTTAGTGTTTACTTCGGAAAATATAATTCATCGTCTATAGGGCGACGACGATTTCCTCCTTGCGAGAGGGTGGAGGATGATAAGCACCACTTGTCTATAACTGGGTGGACAAGGTGCCTGAGTAGTTAGAGCATCAGTTGCAACTACTCTTCCGAAGGTTCTAAGTTTTCTCGGCTTAAGTCAAATCTAGTGGGTATAGGGTCTTCATCACTCGGGACTTTACTAGTTCATCCCGCAGTGTTTCTCTCGACTCCGGCTCCTATGTTATGAAATAGGGTGAAAGCGTTTTGCGAAGAGGTTCGTGATAGAGTTCATGCTTGGCTTAACCGTCAATACTTGATGGATGCCAGCAGTATACCTAGTTATAGTGGTCAGCCTCATGATTTCTATTCTCTGGGTTCACGAACCTAAGGTGTGAGGTGAGAAGGGTCACCCAGGGGAATCTACGGAGTATGCTCCAGCTGGTTGTCGTCTTCTAGAGTATCTCCGGTGTCCTTCGCTTCGGTTGTCATCTAACTACGAGGGGTCGGTCCACAGTGCAGGGTACCCTCCCTTGGGTACTTCAGAAGGTTTGAGATAAGAGGGACGATTGACGAATCGCATTAAGTTTGATTATTTGTGTTAGGTTCAGGTTCGAAAGAACCTTCATTTGCCGATATGGCTATGGAGAAAGCTCACAGCACTAAGAAGGTACACATGGTTGTACGGAGTCAAACCATGCTCAATAGAGTCGTCGAAGTTGACACACTCCGACATGATGTACAATGAAGATTGATAGAGTCATGTGCCGAACAGGCACACAAGTTCTAGGCGTCTCAGGTTTCGTCCTATATATCGCTACCGCGGATACTTGGACTGATAGAGTCGACGCGGAACTATAGAGAGTTCTAAGTGTTTCCGAATAGAGTATCTTTTCTTGAAGGGATTCTCACGAGGCATTTCTACAATCGCCTCACATATACTAGTCATGTATATTTAAGGTGGGGAGGACTGTTGACTGAGCGACCCTGCCCTAAATCCACAACCAAACGAGGAACAGGAAATGAGGCGGCATTCGCTCACTCTAGGTCTGTCCATCTCAAATATACATGGCCGTAACGTATATGTTTAGCCATCATAGTTTTACCTAATGAATTTTAACTTTTATAGCAGTGCTGCGACTTTCGCCTTACTGGAAAGAATTTATACTTGAATTAGTCTTTTATTGTTCTTAGCTTAGTTATCCGGGGTCGAGAGACGTACCAAAATCTAACGAGTTTCCTTGCTGCTTCTCCCTAAGCAGTAGTGTCAGGCTCCTTCTGTGCCTTTGTCTTTCTCTTCAGTTGGGCAGTCCCTCTTAAAGTGTCCCATTTTACCACATAGGTGGCAAACTATACGGGTCGCCACATTGGTGGTTGGTGTAATGAACTCAACCGGGGTTCTGCAGACACGAGCAGTATGCCCCAGCATGTGGCACCTAGCACAATAGAGTTCCCGGCAGGTACCATGATGATGGTAGCTGCACTTGCTGCAGTGGGGAAGGTCTCCTAGGTATGGTCTTCTTGAGGTCGGGAGGGAAGGATTTACAGGGGTATCGACTGCCTCAACTCGTTGCCCTTCGGAAGGTCCTGGAGCCGAGGTACTTCCCTCCTCTATCTTGAGTTTTCTCTTTAGTGGGTTCAGTGGAGGTTCTTGGGTGGCTGAGTGTGGAAGAGTGGGTTGTTGCCGTCCATTGCCAGGATTGGAAATCCCGACAGGGCCCTTGCTAACATTGGCGTTGTTAGCATTCAGGTGAGCCATGACAGCTGCTACGGCTGCTGAGACCGCAGCTTGGAACGTAGCTTCATCGAATAAGAGAGTAGGTTTCTTGCTTGGGGGCTGATTGCGCTTCTTCGGTGGCATGGTTTTCCTACATGGAAAAGAATACAAGATGATAAGAGGCTATAGCTAACCCTGGACATTTCTGTCCTAAATGGGTCAGGCCTAAATTTTCCCGTGCCTCGGGTACTGGTTGTTTGAACGTTGACCTACATCCCTATGATGTAGTCCTGGTAATCGAGGTAGGAGTATGAGTATCGGAAAAAGGCCATAAGATGCGAGTCGTTCCTACTAAGTTACCTTTTATACTGGGATAAGTTTCACTCTCCGGCCTGGAGAGATATGAGAACAGTTCAGAACGAAACTTACGGAAAGAGAGACTCTCAAGGGCAGATGGCTAAAATTCTCTCATTAGAGATGCGGGGATCTGCCCTATTCGTGTAACTGGCAACGGGAAACAGTGATTTACCTAACACATAGCGTGAGTAGTGTAGACACTAACTCACTAAATTGCATCAATTTAAGGGTGAATTATCGTGACGAATACGAGGAAAAGACAATTCCCGGGTTCCATGTACTAGCTCCCTCGATCTGCCTCGTATCTTTGACTAGAATTGGCGTTGGCTTCCTTTGGGGTAGTTTCCTAGGGTTATCTTCTCATATGGACATATCGAATTTCTACTCCGCCTTCCTTCTGATTCCAACTACGGGTGTCATCACTTCATGATGGATGACTGGGAATCTCCGAAGTTTAGGCGAATCTCTCACCACTGTCCCTAAGAGAATATGGGCACTTGGTGCATTCAATAGTTTTGAACCAGTTCATTTATTTCCGAACAGGAAATCTTCTCAATGAATCTCCTCGGGGTCGGAATCAACTCTTCTGTCAAGCACTGAAGTGGGTAGGGTTTTCTACAGGGTTCGCGCGAGAATGGAAATGTCTAAGGAATCCTAAGGGATTATTAACATTTCACTGTATGATCCATATCGAGTCCTGCTACGATTACACAGGGTATACAAATCATATATAGCTTAGACCTGATAGGCCTTCGAATATGTGATACTACTCCAGAACCACATCCCAACGAGGAAAAGGAAATAGAGCGAAACCACACATTCTCAGCCTATGGGGTCCTTATTATATATAACCTTGGCAGTACACCCTCTGTAGTTGTAGGTATATCGATAAGGATCTTTTTAGTTATTCACGCAAGGTTGCTTATGTAATCTAAAATACCCATATGGTATTTTAACTCTTGTTTGTGTTCTTATCTTCTGAATATGACTTCTGGGATTAGTGTGGATCTTTTAGCGTTCCAAAATACTCCTATAGTATTTTAACTTTATGTTTGGCTCTAGCATTCCTAGTTGGTAAGTTTCAGACCTGCTGCACACCACTATCACTCCCGAGCACACGTTCATCGCATCTCGGATAAATGTAGTTGATCAGGTTACATTTATCCCAGCTTACGATTACATAACTGCCTAGGTTTGACTGTAGTGCTCAACATCCGAAGACTTTTATTATTGTTCTTCTTGTGATACTTTTGTTCGAGTGTTTAGATTTTGGATGTTATTATACTTTGGTAAAATATGGTTATATTTTAAAGTATAATTCTTGGTCAGAGTGTTTTATCCCATTGTATTTATAGGCTGCATATCTTTTATGAATTGATATACTTAGCTCACTATAAACAATGCTCTGATACCAATCTGTCACACCCCAAAACCGGAACGGCGGAAACGTTCTGGGGTGGATGACGTCATGTCAAGTATCCCAACACATGCATATAGTAATCAAAGTACAACAATACATTGCATTAATAGTAATAATTTTACATGGCTACATTACATAGTATCGAAGTAATACATTTGATATAATAAGTGCAGCAAGGTACTAAGCCATCTTCATCTGCAGCTCCGGGGGATGTACCTGTCTAATTGCTGACCTGAGATTACAAGTTATTTGAAAAGCGAGTATCAACATTTTTACAAATGCTGGTGAGTTCATAAGCATTTAGTGACATTTCATTCAAATAACTTAATAAAGTAATAGTTTAGAGGTTTCAGAGTATTAGAGTCTTTTCCAGAAAATCCTATATTTTCTTTAAATAAAGCAGCCTTCTACCAAGACTGGTCAGTGATGTGTGGTAAAAAAAGTAGTTTTCCCTAAGTTGCAATCATTATCAAAATACTAAATTTGAATATTGAGGAAAAAAAACGACATCAGGGAATATCATACGCCTCAGCAGTGAGGATTGCTGACTAAGGCAAGAACCATAGACTCCAGGGAGGTATCAATCAAATGATACGCCTGGTTAAGTCTAACTAAGGGGAGACACAGACCCCAAAAGGTACTAGGTGAAAGTTACAGCTAGTAAGGTCTAAAACAGTGAATATAGACCGAAGGCGATACCAAATGAAAAGTACATCTCGCAAGGTCAAAACAAGGACTACAGACCCCAGACAGTATCAAATGAAGGATACAGCTAGCAAGGTCGAAACAGAGACTATAGACCCCAGACAGTATCAAATGAAAGATACAACTAGCAAGGTCGAAACAGAGACTACAGACCCCAGACAGTATCAAATGAAAGATACAACTAGCAAGGTCGAAACAGAGACTATAGACCCCAGACAGTATCAAATGAAAGAAACAGCTAGCAAGGTCGAAACAGAGACTATAGACCCCAGACAGTATCAAATGAAAGATACAGCTAGCAAGGTCGAAACAGAGACTATAGACCCCAGACAGTATCAAATGAAAGATACAGCTAGCAAGGTCGAAACAGAGACTATAGACCCCAGACAGTATCAAATGAAAGATACAGCTAGCAAGGTCGAAACAGAGACTATAGACCCCAGACAGTATCAAATGAAAGATACAGCTAGCAAGGTCGAAACAGAGACTATAGACCCCAGACAGTATCAAATGAAAGATACAGCTAGCAAGGTCAAAACAGTGCGACTCTGAAAAGTGACATCAGCATACAGTGTAAATTGCTGACGAACTACCGTTACCTTAAAGCCATGAATTATAAGGCAACCCAAGATACTCGTAACCATACTGACTAGAGTTCCAGACGCCCTACAGGCATCTATTTAATGTGACATTTGTCACCCCTTGGGTTGGTGGGCTGTGGACTGTAGCTAGCAGTCAGGGTACGGGGTTGTCAATCCCGTATAGGCCTATACACATAATGTCCGCTCTCCCTACAGGAGACTCTGGTTACCAACTAGACGACGGAGAAGGCCGCGTCCCGAAGATGCATCCCGAATAGTGGGTTTCTAATGAAAGTGCTGGACTAGAGGTAGAGACTTTCCAATAGTGGGTTTCTAACGAAAGTATAAAATAAGGGTTGAGACTCTTAACTGAATTGACTGGAATAACTCGTATGTCTAAGCTCGTAAACATAGCATATAACTAATGAATCAAACGACCTTCGGATGGATATCCGATCCCACCAGACCACATCTCAACGAAGAAAAGGAAATAGGGTGGACAAACCTTCCTAAGTCCTTCAACCATTATTTACATGTGTCTACACAAGCACAGACATACATCTAACTATGCATGAGTGGGTAACAAGTGAAAGTGATTCTCGTGAAGTAGGAGTGACTAATAAGTGAAGTAAGAGCGGTCGCAAGTGAAGTATAAATGTCGAATAAGTATAAGCGCATCGCAAGTAGAGACGACAACAGGTGAAGTAAGAGCGTATCAAGTATAAGTGAAGTAAAGTCGATCTCAAGTATAAGCGAATTGAAGTAGGCTCGTATCGCCAAGTAAGAGGGTGAATAAGTATAAGTGTCATCAGGTATAAGTGACTTCAGGTATAAGCGAAAGCATTACAGAGTAGGAGTATAAAATAAGTATAAGCGAAGCAACAGTAATTAACAATTAAAAGTATTCATGAACCTTTGAAAACCTTATTACTCAGGAAAATCGCATTTGTATTCTTTGATAAAATAAGTGTGAAAACCTTTAGAAATCTTTGGGAATCTTTTATAAATCATTTTGAAAATGAATCTTTGATAAGCAATATAAGTAAGAACTTGAACAATTTAAAAACCCTTTTTGAAAGCCATTTACAGTGTCCTACTCGGTAAAACAGTGTACAGTGGTAAAATATTGTGCATGCGGGTTATCAATCACATATGATTGATATGATAACTGGCATGTTTAACTTGTAATCCCCCCCCTATAAAACATTTAAAAGCATTTAAAAGGTTCATTCAGGGGTATGAACTCACCTGGTATAAGTAGGTCCGACGGTAGTGCCGTTTAGGCGTTCGGGGTCACGCAAGGACTTGAACACACACAAGGACCTATTGTAACATATGACAACATATGTTCACATCCAATTAGCATATAATATACTAATAAAACAATTATACACACTCAAAGGAGTGGAAAACACTTTTGGTTGAGTGTTTGGGGTCCCGGGTAGCGTTTAAGGGTGCTAAGGGTCTCCTATCAGTTGTGGGACTTTGCTATGCTCAAGTATCAAGGGTGTAAAGGGGTTTAAAGCATCAATATGGACCAAACAAGGAGTTTACGGCCCAACCTAAGGGAGTTTACGGCCGTAAACTCCCAAGGTTCTATTCTTGGGGTTTTGATGCTTCTAGCTTGTTTCTTGATTTATTCTAAGCACTTTTCATCAAAGGCATGATTGGATTTGAGGCTTCTAAAGGTATTTTATAGGAGTTTACGGCCTAGGAACTCTCCCAAGGGAGTTTACGGCCGTAAACTCTCAATCTTTGAGTTTAGTGAAGTTTTAAGCCCCTAATGCCTTTCTAGTGATTTCTAATGAAGTGTGATGCCATTTTGGGTGATTAAAACCAACATTTGAGGGGGTTTTTGGGGAGTTTACGGCCTAGATAATGCTTGGGCCGTAAACTCCAAGAAATCCCTCATTTTTCTTGTGTTTAAGCCCTTAATTCCATTCTATCATTTTATAGAAATAGCCTATGGTCATTTGGGGGGCAAAAACTACAATTTTGGGCATGAATTAGGGTGTTTACGGCCTTGACCATGTCTGGGCCGTAAACTCCTTTCTTTAATTCATTTTGGAGTGTTTCAAGGTTCTAAACTCAAAGGAATAAGTCCCTAAATTATGTAATAAGCCCTAGGATGAGTTTGGTGCATATTGTAAGTTCTTGGGCCGTAAACTCCTTATCCTATGCCTTCTTGGATGGTTTTTAGGCTTTAAACATAAATCAATACGCTTAGAATAAGCTAGGGTAAGCGGACTTACAATATGGAAGCGTCTGGTTGCGAATTCGGGGCGAAAACGGGTCTACAGAGAGAGAGAGAGAGTTTTGAGAGAGAGTGTAAAAAGTCTCCAATGGACTCCACTCATCCATATATAGGTTTCACAGTCAGGGCTCAGTGAAATTTTACCCGATACTGCCGTTAAACGGGGCTTTTGGTCGCACCCGATTTAGGGGTCGTAATATTAATACTTGACATTTTCCAATTGAATGAAAATGTGTGTCCTGTGTTTTTATTTCCTTTTATTACGACTTAACGGCATGTTAAAGGTAATCAAATGGAATTTTTATTAAATTGATGCCCTCTAATTAACGGAACTTTTATACAGTGGAATATTCCGTTGACGGTAACGGGGAAATGTAACGGGGCAACTTGGGTTGTCACAAACATCCTTAGGTAAATTTGGCAGCTTCGCAACCAATGCCCCTTCCTTTGGCAATATAAACATATGGACCCTTTGATAATGGTACACGGGACTATCACAGACTTAGCTTTCTCTTTACCATTTGGTCAACCGAGTTGACTATGGCCGATCCCTTTCCATTGGGAAGAGAATGCTTTTCTGGATTTCCTGTGTCACTATTGTCAATGTCCATCAAGTTTTAAGGAAGTTGATCTTAACAAATAGATAAGATCATTAAGGGTCTTGTCATAGTCTGTTTCATAGGTGTCCCAAAGGAACTCACTATGTGACTTAGAAGGTGATTGAACCACCAACTTTCTCAAGACTTTGACACCCAACTCTCCCGGCTTGTCAATATGTGACTACATCTCCAAGATGTGATCACACCTAGACCTTGCCTTGCCAATAGGGCTTGAGTGACCTTAAAATTTTCAAGAACTTGTGGGTTAGGGAGAATAATTGGAGGAGGAGAAAGAAGTATGATATTCATGGGACATCATCTTCATTAGGAAACCTTGTTTCAAGAGATTTGGGAAGATCATAGGTGTCTAAACCAGACATCTTTTGGGAGATATTCAAGATAGTTGATTTTAAGCCCTTAATATGACACCTAATATGAAATATTAAGGCTAGGACCCAACAAACTATTTTATAACCTAGAAGAGGTATGCCGTAATCCAAGCTATAAAATATTTGAAGGTAGGTGAATGACGATTCACCAATTTTCACCAAGATAAACGAAATGTATTATTAGGTTTTAATTGGTTTTGAAACTCCTAGATCTGTGAGATTCATTGAACTTTTCAAAGTCATGTTTCAATCTCGAGTGTGCCCTTCAGGTTTTGTGACTGGGATGCCGAGGATCACAAAACAAGGTGTGAAGTAACCATGCAAATTACTTGATACCCTTAAGTGTTTACCCCTTAATCGATGTGTCGGTTAACCACACACACTCCATCCATACTATGATAAACATTAAGTTACCCTTTGCCTACCTTGTTAAATACGCGTTAGTGTGCCGGTTAACCACACACGCTCCACTAACCGACTTAAACAAAGTGCAAAGTGTAATTTCATGGATTAGCACCTTATTCACATTTTTCCTAAGTAACTAAGATTGGGTATTATTAAGAGTTTAGTTACTTAGTATTATCATTAATACTTTTAATGAAGGGAGAATTCTAGTCTTGTCAAACCCGTTCGGCTAACGACCCTCCACCAGTCAAGCAAGCGGTGGGTGAGAGTGGACACCCATTAAGTTGCCATTTTATAGGCAACAACCTTATACCCACCTTATAGACCGGCTTCGTGAATGAGGCGTACTAGCGGTAAGACTGAATTTACTCTTATACATATATATATATATATATATATATATATATTAACTTATAATATTATAAAGTATAAGGGTTGAATTTTAACTCTTTGAAATTCTAAGGGCTAACTTGGAATTAAAGTATTCATAAGGAAAATTTTTCAAATTCCAAAACTTGAGGGCAAGTTTTGAAACTATTCAAAACTAATTAATTCCATAACTTATGTGTTTAAAGTAGTTTTAATCCAAAAATTCTTCAAGTTCCATAACTTGAGGACAAGTTATGGAAGACTTTAAACTAGTAAAAGAACTAATTTTTTCTTTATTTTATAACTTATGGATTTAATTATGGTTACATATTTTTTCTTTAAAGAAGTGACTCTTGAACTTCCATAACTTGAGGACAAGTTATGGAGTCATAAAAAATTATTCAATGACACAAGACTCTTCATTTTGTAACCATTGCCAACTTTTATGAATTTTATGAGTCTTTAATGTGACTCTTCATGTAACTTGAGGACAAGTTACACAAATACATTTTATACTCAACTCTTAGATTAAAATGGATTGAAAACAACTATTTCAATTAACTTTTCTATTAATCTAAGCAACTCATAAATACAAGATAATTCAAATCAAACTTTTTCATGTAATTAGTCTAAACCTTAAACTAATACAAAACATGAATATATTGACAATTATCTTTGAAAATGGATTAACATGAACATTACCACATCAAAAACAAGTTTATAAGTTCAAAAACAACTTAGGGTAATGTTCCTATTCCATTTCTAGCCAAAAAACTCGAAAATATGATGTCTGGGGGTCCAACTCGTCGAGTGCATGAACCAACTCGGCGAGTTGGATCGAATTGACCACATTTTAGGCATGGACTCGCCGAGTCCTCTGATGGACTCGCCGAGTCTGATGATCAGACAGCACCAAATTCGTTTTTTCAGCTTCTATTGCAGGTATAACAAGAAAACAAACCTAGGCTCTGATACCACTGTTGGGTTTTGAGCATTCTAACACTCCTAAGTGTACATGAAACCCTAAATACCTTGGATCTATGTTTTCTCTATTATACATGCAAATAAGAACATCCAAGGTATTATCCTAATCTAGCATACAAAACATTGACTATAGTAAGATAGAATACATACCTCTTGATGTAGCTTGATGTCTTCAAGCTTTAAGAGCTTAGCCCTAATAGTGTGGAAGCCTCAAATGGAATCACAATCACCAAAACACTTAGAATAACTTGAGAGAATTCTACAACTCATGAAATCGGCTAGCCCTTTCTTACTCTCACTCTAGTGGCCGATTTGGTCAAGAATAAGATGCTTATATAGTTAGGGTTACACCATGTAAACCCTAATTGACATGGCCTTTCATTTCCATGATCCATGGGTACAAATACACCATGGAGCATCCATGGACCATCCTATGGGTTATAGCCCAACTTGATTATCCATGGAGCATTAGCCCACTATACAAGTATGGATGATTTACACAATCAACCCATATATTTAATTAGTCTTCTTTTGATCACTTAATTAATCCTAGATTAATTCTTGATCAATACTAATTAAATAATCTTATTATTCTTATTATTAATATACTAGAACTTATAATATATTAATAACCATAAGTGTCTTATTTCTCTCATTATAGTCTATCCAAGTGCATGATGGTATGTAACCCAAATGGACCATGTCGGATCGGGTCAAGTCTTACCAATTATAGTTATGGACTTAGACATTAATCCAACAAGTGGGTGTATAGTTAGCTTCCTCGTATTGTATGTCGATGACATGCTGCTCATAGGAAACGACATTCCAACCCGGCAGCAGGTTAAGTCCTGGCTTAGGAAGTGCTTCGCTATGAAGGACCTCGGAGAGGCTGCCTATATTCTAGGAATAAGGATATTGAGAAACAGAAGTCAAAGGCTAATAGGACTTAGTCAAAATACTTACTTGGAAATGGTACTAAAACTTTTTAGTATGGAGAATTCCAGGAAGGGGGAGTTGTCGATCCAAAGCAATACCAAGTTGAGTAAGACTCAAAGCCCGAGTACTGAAGCCGAGATAGCAGAGATGAGTCGAGTACCTTACGCTTCCGTAGTTGGCTCAATCATGTATGTTATGACTTGTACTCTCCCTGATGTGGCCTTCTCTTTGAGCATGGTTAGCAGATATCAAGGGAACCCTAGTAGAGCACATTGGACTGCAGTCAAGAATATTCTTAAGTACCTTCGGAGGACCAAGGAATGGTTTCTTATCCTCGGTGGAAGTGATGACTTAAGGGTACGAGGGTATAGTGATGCCGGTTTTAAGACCGACCGAGACAACTTCCGCTCACAGTCGGGTTGGGTCTTTACCTTGAATGGAAGAGCAGTGACTTGGAAAAGTTCCAAACAAGACACCGTGGCTGATTCAACGTGCGAATCAGAGTACATAGCAGCGAGCGAAGTGTCGAAGGAGGAAATATGGTTGAAGAACTTCATCAGAGATCTTGGAGTTGTACCAGCCATAAAGGAGCCTATGGAAATTTTCTGTGATAACGAAGGTGCGGTTGCCTTAACCAAGGAATCGAGAGATCATGGTAGATCCAGGCATATCGACAGGAAATATCACTTTATTAAACATCGGGTAGAAGATGGAATCCTCGTAGTAAAGAGGGTATCGTCAGAAGAGAACCCAACATATCCCCTTACGAAGGGACTGAGTAGGGTTAAGCACTTGCAGCACGCTAGGAGCATTGGGCGGAAGGACGATATAAGTTTTAGTGATTAGATAGTTTTTGAAACGTGTAATAGATAAATTGTAATTAACATTTGATGATTAAATAAAGGAGTATTATTTATAAGTAAAGTTACTGTCTCGTGTTAATTATTTACCTATTGTTTCACTTTGCATGTTTTGACTTCCTGAATAACAGTATTATTCGAACAGTCCACAGTCGTTCATATGTTGGAAGTAGATATGAAAGAAGACTTTCATGAATTGGTTTGTAGACTGTCTAAAGTGTATTAGACATAAAAAAAAGTTTTTTGCAACTTTCATGAGTACTTATGAAATAAGATTTGAGTATTGGAATAAACCCGCGCTCACTTAAATCACTTCATGGAATTAATCACGAGTGATTGTGAGACAATAATATCATACAGTCTTTCAACCTAGATATATGGTTTATTGTTTGCATGTTGGTTGTGCATTGATAATGCGTAAACACATCAGTAACTTGATGTTATAAAACACATTGTTGTGTATGATTTGATGAGTGAATAGTTAATGTATATAAGTCAAAGTTTATTTGTTCTTTTTATCCTATGAGGATAAAAGCGATATCTTGGGCCCCTCGACGATTTGGTTTGACTTATGTGCCGAGCCCGGTCAGGACTAAGTTGATGTGTTCAATTAAATTCTATGTTAGACAAATCAGAGATCGAGAAACAAACTTCTAGACAATAAGTATGACTATGTTCCATGTAACTGTCCGCACGATATCTTGAGAACGGAGGACTATATGATCCCATATCTAAAGGACGTGTCATTGAGTAGGTCAGAGTTCGACAACGACTATTGAGATCTACGATTGCTAATCAGATTTTGAAGTTACATTGGCAATTATAGTTATTAGACGTATCCAAGTGGGAGACTGTTAGATTAAGTGTCTAAGCCCATAACTATAATTGGGATGTACTTGACCCGATAGTAGCATGGTCCCTTTGGGTTGCCTTCACACTGGTGACTAGACATGATGATTGTTGAGGAGAGAGGCTGATTTATTGTTAAGAATAATAAATTGGGGCATAAATATGATTTATTAATATATTATATGAATAATATATTAATTTGGAATCATATTATCAGTTAGTATTTAATCAGAAATTAATTTGAAATTAATTTTCGGATTAAAGGAACTGATTAAATATATAGGGTCTGTTTTGTAATTATTTGATAGTTGAGGCTTTGGGCCAATGGATCACCTTATTAGGCAAGGGCCAAAAATCCTAGAAGGCTCTAGGAGTTTTCGTCCAAGGCTTAAGGATAGGATGTCCATGGACTTGCTTAGGCACTAAGCTAAGGGATTAGGGTTTCCACCCTGAAACCCTAGTTGGCCTCAACTATAAATAGACCCCTAAGGCACTAGAATTCGACACACCTTGGAGAAACCCTAGTAGAGCCGAATTTTTGAGCTTGTTACTCTCCCTCCGCACTCTCATATTCATCCTCTCACTCAAGTGTGTTTGTGAGCCATTAGAGGTACTACACTTGTGGTACTTGATCTCAAGAGCTATGGAAACTCAAGGAACTAGTTGTTATTACTATATATAAAAAAAAAGGTATTTATTCTATTCTTGTTTGTGAATTTCCAAAATAATAGATGCATGCTAGGTTTCTTTTTGTGTTCATAAAGTTTCATGTCTAATGGTGAAAACATAGATCCAATTAGGGTTGCATGCACACATAGGATTGTTTGTATAAAACCCGTCACCTAAGGTATCAAGATTTCTTTTAATACAACACAAATAAGTAGATTAATAGGAGTTTTCAATATTAACAATAACAATTCTATACGCCAAACATGTAGACTAATTACGAGGTCAAATTCCCAGATTGTTTTTCCGAAAGAACAACTTGTTCAAGGTCACTTTAGCACCATCAAAACATGTATAAATTATAAGATATTCCATATTCCAGTAGTTTAGACTTTTAGCTTTTCCAGGACAACTTCTATAGGTCCATATGATTATTCTACATTTTTCTATGGATTTTATAAAATCGCATATCAATGCAGCTAATTCTAGACCAGTCTATAAAAATAACGATTTTCGCCTTAGTTAGAATGAACATCAAGTCAAGGAAAAAGTTAGCGACATACTAGAATAAAAACTTAAGCTTTGAGAATTTACGGATCTTAAATCTGACTCTTGATGATTTTTCTAGAATTTTTTTAAGTTAAGGGAAGAATAGGTATTTTTTATGTAATTTCGCATCTTTAATATTTAAGGGTTAATTGACATCTTAACCCATTAAGCCATAACCAAAAAACGACCCCCAAGTAAGAAATTGAGTTCTTAGCAGTAGAAACAAGTTATCGAGTCGGAAGGACAATTTCAACTTTAAACCATGCCTAAAAGTACAATGCTTTTAAGGGAAAGAGAAAGTATGATGCTAAAAGGGAAACAATTTTGGGATTTGTGTTTCCTCCAGTAATTAGCCACCTATAAATACATTTTAGGGAGTGTTTTGCGAACCTTTTAAATAGTTCAAAACATACTCTTTATACAGATTAATACCTCATATAAAATCACTAGAGTTGAACTAGAAGGAGAAAAGAAATCTAGCAACAAAAGGAATGCATTGATTCCGTAGTTTTGAGCAATCCATGAACATCATTAACAACACATTTAAGAGTGTTCTTAAAAAGATTTTGACAGCCATAAATCATCAAAACATACCCAAATTGGCTGAAAATTTAATCACACAAAATCTCAAGAAGTGGAAATAGAAAGATACATAACGGAAACCGATATTCCTAGCAAAAATTAATATACAAATAACGGAAACTAACCTTATTGATGAACAGGAATTTGGGTCGTGACATGCTCATTGAGCATCTTCAACTGATAAGAATCCTCCTTGAGCATCATTAACAGATGAACATCCTCCTTGAGCATCTTTAACTTTTGAGCATCCTTGGTCAATCTTTAGCATCATAGAATAAGTGGTTCATCAAGTAACATATGTGGTGCGCCTTACACCAAGGTGGTGCATCAAGACTTCAAGGTGGCACATCTAGACAATAAATGACACACTTCCACCTAGGGGTGGACGCAGAATAACATAGTAGTTGTTGCCATGATGAAATAGGTGTCGCTGATACATGAAAAATAGGTAAAAAAATCGAAAAATCAAAAAAAGATCCACTGCGAACAGAAAAAGTAGGTGTTGTCGGTGCCACATCGGCAACCCCTTAGAACCACCCCCGCTTCCATCCTAATGTGGCGCATCCTGATCAAGGATGGCACACCTTCATCCAAGATGGTGCATCCATGCACTATATGACGCATCTATGCTCCAAAGTGCTCCATTCCTTTCCTAGGTGCTCATACCCCCTTTTAGATGATTTATTCCTTTGTCATTTGACGCGTTCCTTTGTCTGATGATCTATTCATTTTTCAGATGATTTGTTCCTTTCTCCTATGATCCATTAACACCAAGTACTCCATGTTGATTTCGGATGCTCCATTGCACTCCAAGTGCTCAGTGTTGATTTTTGATGCTCAATTGCACTCCAAGTGCTCCATATTGATTTCTGATGCTCCATTGCACTCCAAGTGTTCCATCTTAATTCTAAGTGTTCCATGTTAGATAAGACTTTATACACCAATAATAAGAAGATGTTGTAAAGACTAATTTTGGTTTGTAAAGGTATGTCAATACATGTTCAGATAAAAATGTGCATTATATTTGGGCCATTTAATTACTGATTCCATGTTCAATCAATTCTTTTTGAATCTGTGTAAAACACAAATAGAATAAAGCTAAAAGCATCCTAACTAACATGAGCACCGCCAATAGACAAGCAAAGCTAAGCAAATTCACAACATTTTACCATATAATATGTGCTCTTTCGAATATGATCGTTTCCAAAACAAAATCATTCGCTGAAAGGAAACCAATACTCAAGACGAAAAATATTCGTCTGCCATATTACTTGTACCTTTCGCTTTGATTTGGATATCTTATTTCCGAAATAAACTTGTTCTCCGAAACTAACTATTCTTCATTGCTTCTATATCAAAGTACACATCTGATTTATTTATACTTGGTTCAAAAACTCAAAGCACTTTTACTAAATTCGTTATAAAGCTTTAAGACATTTTAAAATTTATTTTATTTTGAAACAATTTCTTCCAATTAGGTTGATAATATGAAATGGTTTTTTTTTTTCCAATTTCTTTAGTTTTCGAACAAAATACAATTTTATGTTTTTGGAGTACCAAATTCAACATTCTCTAACTAAACATTATCTGATCGCTGAAGTTTAAATTCGTTTTTGGGGGTTGGCATATGAGTTTATCCATCGACATTTTCTATATATGTATATAATTGATAATTGGATAAGATATGAAATAATAAGTCAACGCTTGCTAAGCGAAACTCAATTATAATGTATTTATTTAAGAATGTTAGTTTTTATTAAAATATAAGAATAATTTAGGATCGTTGAATTTAATTAATCAATAGAACAAAGTTGAAATGATCAAAAGTAATATATATATATATATATATATATATATATATATATATATATATATATATATATATATATATATATATATATATATATATATATATATATATATATATATATAGGAAGAGTTATATGGAAAATGAATGATTAGGGCAACACATATTTGAACCAATGAAAACATGACAACACATCACTTCCACAATAACTTCCACAATACATTACTTGTGAAGAAAGAAATGGACACGTGTCATTTGATTATTGGTTCCGATAGATGTTGTCGTAGTTATTTGTTTTCCATAGAACTCATTCCCATATATATATATATATATATATATATATATATATATATATATATATATATATATATATATATATATATATATATATATATATATATATATATATATATATATATATATATATATATAGGGTTAGATTCATGTGAGACGGCCTAATTTTGTAAGACCGTGAGACGCATTTTTAATTTTATTTATTTATTTTTATTTTTTTTAATTTTTTTTAGTTAATTCAAGTTCCGAAAATAATATTTAAAAAATGATTTTTTGGATTTTTCCATTTATTTTTGTCACACCCCCAAACCAGAACGGCGGAAACGTTCGGGGGCGGAGGACGTCATATTCAGTATCATAACAGTTCATAGAAAGGAAAGTACACACCACCATAATATAAATATATTTGAAAAGTTTACATGATTGTATATGTTACATGTTTGCAAAAGGAATCAAATACAAAATGGTGATCCAAAATATGTTACTAACGCCAGCGCGTTAGTCTTCAGAAGTAGTTGCTACCTGGTCTAGCGGTTTCCTGAGAATACAAGTTATTTCAAAGAAAAAGTGTCAACATTTAAGTTGGTGAGTTCATAAGTGGTGTTTTGAGAAGATGTATGCCATTCGAAAGTGTTTGTATGTTTTCCAAAAGATGTAGCATTTCAATTGTAACGAGTTATGATTCGTGTGTTGAAAATGAATGTATTAGATCCAGAAAATCCCATATTTTCCCTAATAGTTGAGATATGATTTGTTATGTTTTCCAAGAAAAACCCTTATTTTCTTATAAAAGTATGAAATGCATATGAATGATCATGATATAAGTTGCAACTAATTGTACCGAGAAAATCCCTTATTTTCCTATTAGTTGTTTGGTTTGTATACAGGAAAAACCCTTATTTTCCTGACGTAACTGGCAGTCTCTAAGATCGAAAATCGCAAGCAAACGACGTGCTTGTAAGTTGTGTCATAGTTTTACATAGTAAAGCTATACGAAGATCGCACTTGTTAGATGAATAATAGTTTTAATAGCTACTCGTTCATAAAAGCATAATACCATAATAATTGTATATCCGATGAGTTTTATAACCATACTAAACATAATATGTCTGTAGCGACGTTCTTCAGGCGTCGTAGCGTTATGACAACTGTCACCCCAAAAGACGGACTGTAGCTAACAGTCAGGGTGCGGGATCATGACTTCCAGTATAGATCTATACACATTTGACACGTTCTCCGAACGGGAGACTCTGGTTATAGACAGGACTTGTAGCGATACCTTTTATCAAAAAGGCAGTGTTTGAAGATGTACACGTCTCATGGATTCTCAACTAAGTCTGTATTAAAGTAGTAGTTTGTATGCAAAGTTTATCCTTTTTCACAATGTTTGACAAAGCATAAATCATAAGTTCTTTGAATGCATAAAATGATTTAGTAAAGAATGTTACCCTTGATATGATGTATTTGTATGCAAACGTATAAATAAAACATATTTCTATTTATAAACATATTGTATCCCAAGAGGGTAAAGTTGTGTTGTGAGGTGTTTTGCATGGTAATGACCTCATAAGACAGTTAAGACAACTGTATGAAAAGTATATAAAAAGATCGATGTTTCACACGATTTTAGTCGTGTGTTTACTTGTATTCCCCCCCCCCCCCCTAAAAGAGTATAAAAAGCATTTAAAAACGCATTTAAAGTGTGCTTGCAGGGGTATGAACTCACCTGATAGTTTGAAGATAGCGAGATGGAAAACCGGATAGAGTTTCGTCTCGGGAAACGGATTTTCCTCGGGATTCTCGGGAATCTCGGGAGTAAAATCGACCCTCGGGACTTGAGCAAAAAGACCAGAGCTTCGGGTTTGAACGGGCACGGAAAACGAGGCAAGATTGTGAGAGAGAGAGAGAGAGAGGAGAGAAATGAGCATTTTTCTCGGAAGCCCTCGCATCCTATTTATAGGAAGGCTGAACCGCCTCGGTACGCAGGGCGTACGCCCGTACGCAGCGCGTACGCGTACGTCATGCATGACCGAAGCCTCGACTGCCTCGACTTCGGATGGGACGAGTTGCTGGGTACGCAGGTCGGATGGGACGGGTTGCTGGGGAGACGGGTCGGATGGGACGGCGGGTCGGACGGGACAGCGGGTCGGACGGGTCGGGTACTTCGGACGGGTCGGACGGGTCGGATGGCTCGGATTGGGCGACGTGGACGATCAGAGGCCAAGTCTCTCGGGTATGCGGGGCGTACAGGGGTACGCAGCGCGTACCCGGATGAGGACGCTGACTCCTCTTCGGATAAGGTCCGAAATTTTGATTTAAATAAATATATAATTTATTTAATAAACTTCAAAAATTCATATCTTCTTCATACGAACTCCGTTTTCGATGGTCTTTATATCCACGCGTAGGTGAGACTACGCTCTACAACTTTCGTTTAGTCTCCGTTGGCAAATTCCGAAATTATTTTTATTATTTATTTTATAACTCAACGTGTTTAAGGAATTTCTTTGAAAATTCATAACTTCTTTATCTGATGTCGGTTTTTGCCAGACTTTTTACCGCTGTAATACCATTGTCGAGACCTTCGATTCCCGTTTAGGTCATTCCGGCCAAAAGTCGCTCGATCTCCATTTCGAGTTTTTAGCTGTCTACTGCTATATTCGGATCTTGGAAAAATCATAACTTCCTCATACGAAGTCAGATTTAGACGTTCTTTTTGTGTACGCTCACGGTTTAATGTTACCTATAACTTTCATTTAGATACCTAAGGCTAAATGCTATCATATTGAAACTTTGCGTTTTCCACTTAATCGGTGTTGTCGGTTTTGTCGGAAATCTTAGAATGGTCATAATTTCTTCGTCATAACTCGGATTTTAGTGTTCTTTATATATTTGGAAACCTTAAGACGATATCTACTACATAGTGTACTCCAATCAGAGCTTTTGAATAATTCATTTATCGATGATATTCCTATTACATTCCAAAGAGGTTACAAGACTCGATTTATAATGCCCAGAATTAACGGGTTGTTACATCATCCCCCCGTTAGAGGGAATTTCGTCCCGAAATTAAATACAAGATAAAAGTTTTAGGGGCTGAGGAAGAGATGCGGATACTTCTGTAGCATTTGGTCTTCCCGTTCCCATGTGAATTCGGGTCCTCTCTTAGCATTCCATCGAACTTTTACTATTGGGATGCGACTCTGCTTAGTCCGTTTAACTTCCCTATCCATGATCTCGACGGGTTCTTCCACAAAGTTAAGATTTTTGTTTAACTCGATTTCATCGAGTGGAATTACAAGTGTTTCGTCGGACAAACACTTTTTCAGGTTCGATACGTGGAATACTGGATGCACTTTGTTAAGCTCGATTGGAAGTTGGAGTTTGTAAGCCACTGGACCAACTCTCGAAATGATTTCGAAGGGTCCAATGTACCTGGGATTTAGCTTTCCACGCTTCCCAAAGCGTATCACGCCCTTCCAGGGTGAGACCTTCAATAGTACACGGTCACCAATCTGGAATTCCAAGGGTTTACGTCTCCTGTCGGCATATCTCTTTTGCCTATCCCTTGAGGACTTCAGTCGTTCTCGTATTTGCACGATCTTTTCGGTAGTTTCTCTGATGATCTCCGGACCAGTGAGGGTGCTATTAGGGACTAGACCTTTTGCCAATTGTGTGTCGCCCACTTCCGTCCAGCACAGGGGTGATCTGCACTTACGACCGTAAAGGGCTTCGAATGGAGCGGTCTTGATACTAGTATGGTAGCTATTGTTATAAGAGAACTCGACCAAAGGCAAGTGAATATCCCATGCCTTGCCAAAGTCGATTACACATGCTCGCAACATGTCTTCCAAGGTTTGGATCGTCCTCTCACTCTGTCCGTCAGTTTGAGGGTGGTATGTTGTACTCATGTCCAACCTTGTTCCCATGGATTTTTGCAATGATTGCCAAAATCTGGATGTGAACCTGCTGTCTCTATCTGAGATGATGGACATCGGTACTCCATGAAGTCGTACGATCTCCTGGATGTAGGTTCTTGATAGTTTTTCCATCCTATTGGTTTCCTTGATCGGTAAGAAATGGGCTGACTTGGTTAATCTGTCGACGATTACCCAAATAGTATCTTGGCCACTCTGAGTTTTGGGCAGTTTGGTTATGAAGTCCATGGAAATCTGCCCCCATTTCCACTCAGGTATTTCAGGTTGTTGGAGTAGACCTGAGGGTTTCTGGTGTTCTATTTTTATTTTGGCGCAAGTTAAACACTTGCTCACATAAGTAGCGATCTCCGCTTTCATGTTCGGCCACCAGTAGAGTTGCTTGAGATCTAGATACATCTTGTCTGACCCTGGGTGTACGGAGTATGGGGTCCTGTGTGCCTCGCTCATAACTACCTCTCTGAATCCACCAAACTTGGGTGTCCAGATCCGGTTCATGAGGTAGCATGCTCCGTCACTCTTGATTTCTAAGTTCTTGTCCATTCCCCTAAGGGCCTCACCTGCCACGTTTTCGGGTTTCAAAGCCTCTATTTGAGCTTCCTTGACTTGCGTTGACAGGTGCGAATGGATCGACATAGCTAATGACTTCACTCTCCGGCCTGAGTACTCCTTTCGACTAAGGGCATCGGCTACGACGTTTGCCTTTCCCGGATGATAGCGAATCTCACATTCGTAGTCGTTGAGCAATTCGACCCAACGTCGTTGTCTCATGTTTAATTCCTTCTCGTCGAAGATGTGTTGGAGGCTCTTGTGGTCCGTAAAGACTGTGCACTTGGTACCGTAAAGGTAGTGCCTCCAGATTTTAAGAGCGAAGACCACTGCTCCAAGTTCTAAGTCATGAGTGGTGTAATTGACCTCATGCGCTTTCAGTTGTCGTGAGGCATATGCAATCACCTTTCCCCTCTGCATTAGTACACAACCCAGCCCTTGCTTTGAAGCGTCGCAATACACCACAAAATCTTTGGTCCCTTCCGGAAGAGAAAGGATAGGTGCACTACAAAGGGCTTGTTTCAAGGTTTGAAATGCAACATCTTGCTTTTCTCCCCAGTTGTAGGTCACACCTTTCTGGGTTAAAGCGGTAAGAGGCTTTGCGATGCTGGAGAAATTTTGGATGAACCTTCGGTAATAACCAGCAAGACCTAGAAATTGGCGAATTTATGTTGGTGTAGTTGGTGCAGACCAGTTTTCGATAGCCTTGATTTTCGAGGGGTCCACGTGGATTCCTTCCTTGCTGACCACGTGACCGAGGAAGTCCACCTTTCTAATCCAAAACTCACATTTTGAGAATTTTGCATACAGTCTCTCAGTCCGTAACGTCTTTAAGACGTGTCTCAGGTGTTGACTATGTTCTTCTTTATTCCTTGAATAAATGAGTATGTCGTCTATGAATACTATCACAAATTTATCCAAGAATGGACGACATACCCGATTCATTAGATCCATGAATACGGCCGGGGCATTGGTTAGTCCGAACGGCATCACTACGAACTCGTAATGTCCGTACCTCGTCCGGAAGGCTGTCTTGGGAACATCACTCTCTAGGACTCGCAGCTGGTGATATCCCGACCTCAGATCGATCTTGGAAAAGTAGTTGGCTCCTTGGAGTTGATCGAATAAGTCGTCGATTCGGGGTAGGGGGTATCGGTTCTTGATGGTAAGTTTGTTGAGTTCTCGGTAGTCGATGCACATTCTGAACGATCCATCTTTCTTTTTCACAAACAACACGGGTGCTCCCCAAGGTGAGAAGCTCGGCCTGATGAATCCTTTTCCAAGTAGTTCATTCAGTTGGCTGGACAGCTCCTGCATCTCTGCCGGGGCTAATCGATAGGGTGCTTTGGCTATTGGGGTAGCTCCGGGAATCAGATCGATTCTGAATTCGACTTGTCTTACGGGTGGTATCTCTGGAAGGTCCTCGGGAAACACGTCGGGAAAATCGCATACGTCGGGCACATCCTTGATGTCCCGGACTTCGCGTTTCACGTCTACAACATGCGCTAAAAATGCGTGACACTCCTTGCGTAGGCACTTCTGAGCTTGGATACTTGAGATGATACTAAGAGAGGTACTAGGTTTGTCGCCCAAGACAAGGAAGGTTTCGCCGGTTGGCAGATTAAGGCGAACGGCCTTATCGTAACATAGGATGTCCGCACGATGTGAACTCAGCCAATCCATGCCAATGATGACATCGAAACTCCTAATCGAGACTGGCATGAGGTTGATTTGAAAGAGATTATCATTTAGAGTTAGGGTGCAGTTTAAATATATCTCCTTAGTGCCTTCGGTTTTCCCGTTGGCCATTTCTACTATGAACGGTTCACTTAATGATTGTGGTATTGGTTTTAGCATGCTTTTAAAGTCGTGACTCACAAAACTCCTTTCCGCTCCACTATCAAACAAAATGCATGCATACGAGTTATCGAGAAGAAACGTACCCGTAACAACAGTAGGGTCCGCAATGGCTTCATCTTGTCCCATTGCGAAAACTCGGCCTCTTCCGCCGGTATTCCTGTTGTTTGCCTTCGGGCAGTCCTTGCGGTAGTGCCCTGTGCCCCCGCACTTAAAGCAAGCGCTTCTTACTCCGGTATTAGCAGTGGGGGCGAATTGTTGGGTTTGCTCCTTGCAATAGCGGGCTGTATGACCCTTCTTATTGCACCTGGTGCATTGAAGGTCACGGCAGGGACCGTGGTGGTGGAAGCTGCACTGGTTACATTTCGGTAGCTTTCCATTGTATGAGCTTGTGGGGGCAGAATTGGTAGGTACAGTAATAGCGTGGGTCGCTATCACTTGTTGTTTCTTGGGGTTCTCCTGGAGGGTTTGTCCCCTCCTCTTGTTCCAAGGCTTACTCTGGCCCTAAGCCTCCCTAGGTGGAATTGCGGCTGCTGTGATGGTACTCTGTTTCGCTCCGTGGTCGATGAGTCGTTGTGCCAGGCGTTTAGCGCTGTTGTAGGTAATAGGGTTGGAAGCTAGGACATGCCCTTAAATCTGGGGTGACAACCCCCAAATGTACCTTTCGACCTTCTTTGATTCTGGGTTGACCATGGTAGGGCACAAAGCAGCGAGATCGTTGAACCTAGCTGTGTAGGCGACTAGATCAGACCCAGTCATTTTCAAATTCCAGAGCTCCTGCTCAAGCTTTTGCACTTCACCCCTCGGGCAGTATTCTTCCAGTACTAGTACCTTCAGTTCTTCCCAACTCATGGCGTTAGCGACAGTGAGCGTTACTGAGTTCACATGGCTTTTCCACCAAGTGAGGGCTCGATCTATGAAGGTGCAAGCAGCGAACTTAACCTTGCTTGTTTCTTGGCACGAGCAGATCTCGAAGACCGTTTCAGTCTTTTCGAACCATTGCATTAGTGCAATGACTCCGCCACTGCCATTAAAAGTCTTTGGCTTCGAGTTGGAGAACTCCTTGTAAGTACACTCCCTTACATGACCCTGGCCGGGGCGATGATTGGGATGATTCGTGCTGCTTCCTGTACCTCCATTTGCATTGGAGTTTATTTGAGAGAGAGCTGCTGCTACTGCTGCTGTGATAGCGGCCTGGACCATTGCCGGATCATAAGTTAGTGGTGGAGGTGGTGGTGGGGTTGCGTTGGTACGTGCTGATCTACGAGGAGGCATTACGCTGCCAAAAGAAAAAAAAAATGAGATATTATAAGTTTCGGTGGTTGCGAGTTGAATGTTATCGAGTTAACTACCTTAAATAGATTAAGAATTTGGTTTGACCAACACTGGGTTTTGAGCTTGATTCATTAATAACGTTTGAATGGATGCACTTATGAATTGAACGGACTACACATAATTAATACAAGAAAGAGATATGCCCTATATATATTAAACATATAGTTGTGTTACATCCGAGTTTAGACAAAAATCTTTGACCTTTCTAAAGGTCTCCGATTACAGAAAGTTTTAAAGAAAAGAATACTCTTATCCGAAGTCCTAATTTATAACAAAATTCGAAATCCTGGCAGGCACTATTTGCGACGTAGGTTACGCTTGGAGCTTGACTCCGCATCTGATTGCTTCGATTCCATTAGGCGCCGATCAAAAGCGGCTTGTTGCTCCCTTAATTCGGCTAGGGCTGCAATCATCTATGCCTGAAATGCCTCAGACTGGAGTTGAGCATAATCTTGTATCTTGTCCAGCCTACGGATGTCAGAAGTGTGAACCTGCACTTCCACGTTGACATCCCGGAGTCGGCTTGCTTGAACTCCGGATTGATAGGACTGATTGGCTAACTTACCCACCATTACTGGGAGTGCTCGATCAGCCGAGCTTCCACCGCGGACATCATAGAAATCCCGACACATGCCGTAGGGAGGGCGTATGCCTTGTTGTTGGCTCCAATGATGGAGGTGACTCCCCCAGACGGGAGTGGGTCCTTGGAAGTTCCTCACATGGATAGGAGGTTGAATGGGTGGTGGATCGATCACTTCCGGCTCTGAGTCAGTACCGGAGTCATCACCCACTTCTATGGGTTCCTCATCCTCTTCGGGATCATCTTCGATCCATCCTTCGTTGCCTTGGTTGGGAAAGTAGGGGTCATTGGGGTGGTGAAATCCAGCCATTTGACTGTACGAGAAATAGGGTCATAAGAATTGAATAAAGTCGAAACATGCAAAACATGTAAGTTAAATTAGTTTAGATAGCAAATACTCCTATAGTATTTAAGTTCTTGTGTTTGATTCTAGTAACGGTTTGGTAAGTTTTAAAATTTGTTGTCCACTACAGACACCCCTCGGCACACGTTAGTCAGCTCTCGGACAAATACAGTTGATCAGGCTATATCCTTCCCAGTTCCGATTACGTGTCCCAAGGCGTACCTGCACTACACAACTTATTTATAATACTTCTAAAATGGTCCGATGTGAAACTGTTATTAGTACGAAATGAATGCATGCTTACTTTACAAAAACTAAATAAATTTAATTTCAAAAGTATGACTCTTCTCAGAGTGTTTTTGTCCAGTTGAGTTTATAGTTGTATACCAAAAATGGTTTTGATATACTTAATTCACTATAAACGATGCTCTGATACCAATCTGTCACACCCCCAAACCAGAACGGCGGAAACGTTCGGGGGTGGAGGACGTCATATTCAGTATCATAACAGTTCATAGAAAGGAAAGTACACACCACCATAATATAAATATATTTGAAAAGTTTACATGATTGTATATGTTACATGTTTGCAAAAGGAATCAAATACAAAATGGTGATCCAAAATATGTTACTAACGCCAGCTCGTCAGTCTTCAGAAGTAGTTGCTACCTGGTCTAGCGGTTTCCTGAGAATACAAGTTATTTCAAAGAAAAAGTGTCAACATTTAAGTTGGTGAGTTCATAAGTGGTGTTTTGAGAAGATGTATGCCATTCGAAAGTGTTTGTATGTTTTCCAAAAGATGTAGCATTTCAATTGTAACGAGTTATGATTCGTGTGTTGAAAATGAATGTATTAGATCCAGAAAATCCCATATTTTCCCTAATAGTTGAGATATGATTTGTTGTGTTTTCCAAGAAAAACCCTTATTTTCTTATAAAAGTATGAAATGCATATGAATGATCATGATATAAGTTGCAACTAATTGTACCGAGAAAATCCCTTATTTTCCTATTAGTTGTTTGGTTTGTATACAGGAAAAACCCTTATTTTCCTGACGTAACTGGCAGTCTCTAAGATCGAAAATCGCAAGCAAACGACGTGCTTGTAAGTTGTGTCATAGTTTTACATAGTAAAGCTATACGAAGATCGCACTTGTTAGATGAATAATAGTTTTAATAGCTACTCGTTCATAAAAGCATAATACCATAATAATTGTATATCCGATGAGTTTTATAACCATACTAAACATAATATGCCTGTAGCGACGTTCTTCAGGCGTCGTAGCGTTATGACAACTGTCACCCCAAAAGACGGACTGTAGCTAACAGTCAGGGCGCGGGATCATGACTTCCCGTATAGATCTATACACATTTGACACGTTCTCCGAACGGGAGACTCTGGTTATAGACAGGACTTGTAGCGATACCTTTTATCAAAAAGGCAGTGTTTGAAGATGTACACGTCTCATGGATTCTCAACTAAGTCTGTATTAAAGTAGTAGTTTGTATGCAAAGTTTATCCTTTTTCACAATGTTTGACAAAGCATAAATCATAAGTTCTTTGAATGCATAAAATGATTTAGTAAAGAATGTTACCCTTGATATGATGTATTTGTATGCAAACGTATAAATAAAACATATTTCTATTTATAAACATATTGTATCCCAAGAGGGTAAAGTTGTGTTGTGAGGTGTTTTGCATGGTAATGACCTCATAAGACAGTTAAGACAACTGGATGAAAAGTATATAAAAAGATCGATGTTTCACACGATTTTAGTCGTGTGTTTACTTGTATTCCCCCCCTAAAAGAGTATAAAAAGCATTTAAAAACGCATTTAAAGTGTGCTTGCAGGGGTATGAACTCACCTGATAGTTTGAAGATAGCGAGATGGAAAACCGGATAGAGTTTCGTCTCGGGAAACGGATTTTCCTCGGGACTCTCGGGAATCTCGGGAGTAAAATCGACCCTCAGGACTTGAGCAAAAAGACCAGAGCTTCGGGTTTGAACGGGCACGGAAAACGAGGCAAGATTGTGAGAGAGAGGAGAGAAATGAGCATTTTTCTCGGAAGCCCTCGCATCCTATTTATAGGAAGGCTGAACCGCCTCGGTACGCGGGGCGTACGCCCGTACGCAGCGCGTACGCATACGTCATGCATGACCGAAGCCTCGACTGCCTCGGCTTCGGATGGGACGGGTTGCTGGGTACGCAGGTCGGATGGGACGGGTTGCTGGGGAGACGGGTGGGATGGGACGGCGGGTCGGACGGGACAGCGGGTCGGACGGGTCGGGTACTTCGGACGGGTCGGATGGCTCGGATAGGGCGACGTGGACGATCAGAGGCCAAGTCTCTCGGGTACGCGGGGCGTACAGGGGTACGTAGCGCGTACCCGGATGAGGACGCTGACTCCTCTTCGGATAAGGTCCGAAATTTTGATTTAAATAAATATATAATTTATTTAATAAACTTCAAAAATTCATATCTTCTTCATACGAACTCTGTTTTCGATGGTCTTTATATCCACGCGTAGGTGAGACTACGCTCTACAACTTTCGTTTAGATTCCGTTGGCAAATTCCGAAATTATTTTTATTATTTATTTTATAACTCAACGTGTTTAAGGAATTTCTTTGAAAATTCATAACTTCTTTATCTGATGTCGGTTTTTGCCAGACCTTTTACCGCTGAAATACCATTGTCAAGACCTTCGATTCTCGTTTAGGTCATTCCGGCCAAAAGTCGCTCGATCTCCGATTCGAGTTTTAGCTGTCTACTGCTATATTCGGATCTTGGAAAAATCATAACTTCCTCATACGAAGTCAGATTTGGACGTTCTTTTTGTGTACGCTCACGGTTTAATGTTATCTATAACTTTCATTTAGATACCTAAGGCTAAATTCTATCATATTGAAACTTTGCGTTTTCCGCTTAATCGGTGTTGTCGGTTTTGTCGGAAATCTTAGAATGGTCATAATTTCTTCGTCATAACTCGGATTTTAGTGTTCTTTATATATTTGGAAACCTTAAGACGATATCTACTACATAGTGTACTCCAATCAGAGCTTTTGAATAATTCATTTATCGATGATATTCCTATTACATTCCAAAGAGGTTACAAGACTCGATTTATAATGCCCAGAAATAACGGGTTGTTATAATTTTGCATTTTAAAATATGTACAGTGTAATATTCTATTATAATATTTCACGTATTTTACAAAAAAAATGGAATTTTTTTTATTCTTTTTTATTTTTTTAGTTAATTCAAGTTCTGAAAATAATATTTAAAAAAAGAATTTTTAGATTTTTCCATATATTTTACATTTTAAAATTAGTTTTTAGAATATGTCAGTATAATATTCTATTAGAATATTTCACATATTTTTCAAAAAAAAATGAGTTTTTTTTTATTTATTTTTTATTTTTTTTAGTTAATTCAAGTTCCGAAAATAATATTTAAAATTTTTTTTTAGATTTTTCCATTTATTTTTTGCATTTTAAAATTACTTTTACATGATTAGGTTTATGTGAGACGGTCTAATTTTGTGAGACCGTGAGACACATTTTTTTTAGTTAATTCAAATTTCAAAAATAATATTTAAAAAAATAATTTTTGGATTTTTCCATTTATTTTGTATTTTAAAATTATTTTTTAGAATATGTACAGTGTAATATTCTATTAGAATATTTCACGTATTTTTCAAAAAAAAACGGGATTTTTTTTTATTTTTTTAAATTAATTCAAGTTCCGAAAATAATATTTAAAAAAAGAATTTTTAGATTTTTCCATTTATTTTGCATTTTAAAAGTATTTTTTAGAATATGTACATTGTAATATTCTATTAGAATATTTCACGTATTTTTTTTTTAAAAAAAGGATTTTTTTTTATTTTTACTTTTATTTTTATTTTTTAGTTAATTCAAGTTCCAAAAATAATATTTAAAAAAAGAATTTTTGGATTTTTCCATTTATTTTGCGTTTTAAAATTATTTTTAGATTTGGTCTCACGGTCTCACAAAATTAGAATGGACTCAAATGAACATGAACCAATATATATATATATATATATATATATATATATATATATATATATATATATATATATATATATATATATATATATATATATATATATATATATATATATATATATATATATATATATATATATAAAGAAACCATTCTAAACAAAAAAACGACTCTTTTCTTAACCTTTAGAGTAAATTTTTCATTAGAAAAATAACTAAAAATATTGATATTCATAACTTTTATCCTCCATCCATTAATATCAAATTCGATAAAAAAAAATTGATCTGTTCAAATTCACATTATGAATCTATACAGATTACAGATTCACCCTATGAAATGTGTGCAAATTCACACTATGAATTTGTGCAGATTCATACAGTCAATTTATACAAAATTAATAATTTATAGTTCATAGTCACAATGTGAATCTGAACAGATAAAAAAAAGTAAAAAAAAAAAATTATCAAATTTGATATCAATGGAAAGAAGATAAAAAGTTATGAATTTCTATATTTTTAGAATTTTTTCGATAAATAATAAGGTTTAAAACTTGAAAAAATAATGGATCCTTGGTTGTATGGTTTAAAATTGTTCTTTGTTGAACACACACACACACACACACACACACACACACACACATATATATATATATATATATATATATATAGTCCAGACCCGGTAGGACCCAAAAACCGGTAAAAACTACGATAACACTTTTCAACCAATCGTCCTCATTAAGAGTAATATAGTCAAAGTGCATGGTTTATTGAAAAACATAAATTGGGCCTTTTTCCTCCCAGCCTATCCAGTGCATATTTCCCATTTATCCTTTTTTCAAGACCTTCTCCCTACTTCGTTAATCCATATTTTTTTCTTCAATCGTCATAAAAATGCTAGAGCACTTGCAGATGTTGTAAAGATGTCTCTTCTGCAGTGACAAAGAACATGGTTTGGCATGCGGAATTAAAGCTTGCACAATTGAACATGGTGATTTGGGTGTTTAAGAGATATATTGAATGTATATGGTGTTACACAAAAAGGATCTAGATCTAGACTACATAAATAACACTCACTTTTACATCTCTCAAGCACACCTCTACAAGTGGTATGAACCCACTATTTATAGAGGTGTTTACATGTCTCTCTCTCACTCTCTAACAAATGGGTCTAAAGGCAAATACTCCACATGCAAGTGGGTTTTACAAAAGTCAAACATTTACAAAGTCATGAATGAATAACTTTGCAACCCCAACATTCTCCCCCTCAAAGTTAGGAATGAATGACCCACTTCAAATCTTCCAAAATCAAGCACTACGCGGTTCGAGCCTCAAAGGTGACACATGTTGAAACGAACTTCAATCTTCAATTCTTCCTTGACTCTTCAATTTGGGCTCTAGGATGTGAGACCATACAAACCAAGCAGCAACGAATGATTAACTCCAAATAATCACCCTAAAGTTGCGCATAAAAACACACCCCAAAAATCTTCAATAACACCAAACCCATTTCGAATACATCACTTCCGAACTTCCAATTGCATCATCTCGTAATCTTCAAAACTTCAAGATCACTTCGGTCTTCAAATCCGCGTAATATGAAAAATTTAAGTTCGAATTTCCATATAAAACTTCTCCCCCTTTTTATAATCGAAATTTGATTATAAAACTCCATGGAAAAAGAACGTGCTCTATTCGGAATTTTTCATGCCAAAACTCCCCCTTAACATGTGGCATAAACATTGTGCTTCAATCCGAAAAATCCAAAAAATATTGAATTTTTAGCTTCGTTCACGGATCGCCTTTGACAAAATTTCTCAAAAATGGGTAGAAATCGTCAATTTCAAAATTCTGCAGTGACCCGTTGCGCCAAAAACAGCCAAATATGCGAAACACACTCCCATTTGCAAAACTGGGTAAAATGTGTAAATTCGCACAAACTGCAGGGACCAGATTTGAAAATTCTGCAATTTCAGCATTTTATGACCCCATTTGCGAAGTTGGGTACAAACTGTCAAAAATGCGAAACTACAGGTATTCGTTTTGACAATTTCTGCATGATCTTCAAATTTGCGAAGTTGGTCAGCTTTTGTTATTTCTTGAAAAGAGCAGGGACCAAATGCGAAACTGTTAGCCTTCTTCCCCAATTCACTTATACTGTAAAAGACTTCGCATGTTTCAATTACTTCGCACGTTTTGACTTCGCATTTTGACACTTCCCAGTCATCAAATGCGAACCACGTTTGACACATCCAAATGCGAATATTTTTTCTTTTACAAGTGAACTGCTCCAAATGCGAATTAAACCATCCTTGCACACTGCAGTTACACAAATGCGAATTTGATTCCAAAATGCGAACCAAAATTTTGTTCTCTGTAACCAAATGCGAACTGTCTTTGATCACATATGCGAACTCGTCTTTGATCAAAAAAACTTTATTATTCGCATTTTATCGATCAAAAGTGTGAACTCAATTTTATCGATCAATATGCGAACTCGATATTAATCAACCCTCTTCCCAATTCTTCTATCACAGTGGAACCATTCGCACATCAAAAGAACAATCGATCGATTCCAATCATAATGCGAACAATAATCCTTAATTCCAAAATCTTTTATCAGTTCATCCATATGCGAACTTGATTTCACAAACAATCGATTCTCAAATATGCGAAATTACCATCGATTCAAAGTTCATCATTAAGCTTTTACTTCGCATAACCAATCCTTGACAATCGATCAAAAACGACATCAATATCATAGATCGATATCATCTCAACCCTGATTATCAACATCCAAAATCGAATCTAGACTCCGATTCGAAAACACAAATCAGAAATCTCTTCATCTGTTCGTTCTTGGTTCGTTCGTTCATCACAGTGTTCGTTCATCACAAAGACAACTTATTCAAATGCGAAATCAATCTCCAAATTGAACTCGAATTCTTATTTCAAATCACATATTGAACTCAAATATATCGATTTCTTCTTTCAATTCCATGAATCAACCCATAGAAGTTGTGTTTGACTTTTAGAGTCAATGATCTAAAAACACAAAATAGATGATTTTGAGTTCCGATTTCAGATCAAAAGGTGTTTTTCAACTGTTCTTCACCATCTTCAATTGTTCTCGATCAAAAATTTCATCAAAATCAACAGATCAATCTCCGATTTCTTAGTTTTGACTTGATCATAATCGATTTTTGTGATAAAACTTAATACATAGAATCGATTCACAAGTTTTATTTCAACAATCAAAACTCGTCGATTGTTAAGAATGATGAGAAGAAAACGAGATTCAAGAACTTGGAAACAAAATATGAGTTACGATCAGACGAACGTACAACCATCTGAAGCGTCTACTAGATTCTGGAACAAAACTCAAAGATCATATGATGTAAACGAATTTTTGGGCTCTTTGTTTCAAGATATTGGATCGAAAACGAGTTTGGGCTCAGTATTTGGATATGAACAGTATTGATTTCCATTTTGGGCTCTTCATAAATTGATTGATGAATTGGGTTACTCGATGAACAGTATCCATTTATGAAATGAATTCCAATGAATTTGGACTAGATCTTGAGTCAAACGAACATATGCAATTTGAAAATCGAATCGAACAAATGAATATAAAATTGGATCGTGACTTGATCAACAAAAATTTATTGGATCACAACAAATGGGTTTTTCAACAAAAATTTAGATCCAACGAGTCAAATGATCACAAATCAAAAACGTTACGCACGATTTCAACAAAATTAAGAGAGATCATAGAGAGAGACTCACCAAAATTGATCAAATTGCGACAAAAGTTGCCAAACCGAGAATCGTTCTTCAAAAGTCACGTTGATCGTGAAAACCAAGCTCTGATACCAATTATAGAGACAAAGAACATGGTTTGGCATGCGGAATTAAAGCTTGCACAATTGAACATGGTGATTTGGGTGTTTAAGAGATATATTGAATGTATATGGTGTTACACAAAAAGGATCTAGATCTAGACTACATAAATAACACACACTTACACACTCACTTTTACATCTCTCAAACACACCTCTACAAGTGGTATGAACCCACTATTTATAGAGGTGTTTACATGTCTCTCTCTCACTCTCTAACAAATGGGTCTAAAGGCAAATACTCCACATGCAAGTGGGTTTTACAAAAGTCAAACATTTACAAAGTCATGAATGAATAACTTTGCAACCCCAACATCTTCGAGTTGTCAATTAATAGAATCAAAATAATGTTCATCAATGGAAAGTTGTCATGTTTATATAATTTCAACCTCTTTTCTTCATCCTTTTTATTTTCATCTATAATTTAGACTCTTGCTCCTCGGTTTCATAACTGAGACAAGTTCAAGAATCTCATCGTCAAATAAAAATCTTCATGTATTTACCAAGCTCATCAACATGATGGTTTCTTTGTCGTCGACTGTAGACTACATGCACCAGGTGTTCGATGTAATCCCACAGAAAGATGCATTCTCCTAGAATACTTTAATTCAAAGTTGTTTCTATCTTTTTTTTTTATTGTGTTTTAACTTCTAAAGTTGAGGATGGAAAGAAATTGGGAAGGAGAGTGATCTAGAACTGGTTATATCAGTTTCTAGCAATGTACTTTGTTACTATACTTGTTGATTCCAAAAGTGGTGGGAAAATGCCATTAAAATGGATGATTGGTTGGAAAGTTTTGAATAAGATATATGGAGTAAGGGATATATATTAAACTGGAGTATTTTTGGAAAAAAATTGAGGAAAATGGTGGTGTGATTTCTCATTCTTAACAAGGTTCTTTGAGGATGTACCGGAAAAAGTTGATATTTTTTTAGGTTTTGTTTATATTTTAATATGGTTATTTTGTTCTATCTTTTTGTTATGTAACTTGAAATTGGGAGAATAATATTAACATGACAAATCATTTTGTATGTGTGTGTTTTTTTTTATCTATGAGTTAATTTCTGGTAAAGCTTGATGGTGGGATTTCTAAGTGACTTCTATAATAAGAAAAACTTACTGCTCCAACTATATATAATTATGATAAAAAAAACATTATTAAAATTTGTTTAATATATAATTGTATTATGCTAAAGTTTTTTAATCCAAAACAAAATGATGTAATTTTTTACAATTTGTAATAGTAAATATTCAAAACCTTTTTAATACAGTAAAACATTATCCGTTATGATCCAAAATAAACAATATATATATATATATATATATATATATATATATATATATATATATATATATATATATATATATATATATATATATATATATATATATATATATATATATATATATCGCAAAGTTTTATGATCCAAATTTTTGTGATTAAATAACCATGTGATTTAACAAAAATCAAAATTTGCAAAAAATAAATATCCAAAAAATAATGTATATTAGCATACAATGACCAAAAATCATTATGAACTTAAAAGTACTAAATTTCGTATCCATAACATGTGATTACTAAAAACTAACAATGTGTTGAAACCAAGTTCTTAACAATAAAAAAACATATTCATGTAACATTGTTTTCGAACCACATCACACTAACCATGAATAAACATATAAAGTATAAGGTTCATGTTCCAAAAATATAAGATGCATCATAAAATTTGAGATCATGACTAGTAATAATTAAACACTAAGATCCTAAAATTTAAGATACAAAATTTTGTATTCAAAATGTATATGACCCCAAAAGAGAAAATAAAATGTTTATGATCCAAAAAATTATGATGCACAAGATGTATCATCCAAAAATATACGATGAATCATAAAATTTTGGATCCCGACTATTAATAACTGAAATCTATGATCCTATATTTATAGTTTAAAATTTATGATGCTAAACGTCGTGTATGATCCAAAACTCTAGATGTATCATAAAAGTTTGGATCTTTATCATTTTTAAGTATATAACTGAAATATTTTTATAATAAAAAAAATATTAATGTACAAGATGTATGATCCAATAATAAAAGATGAATCATAAAATTTTGCATCGTGACTAGTAATAAATTAAATTTATGATCCCATATCTATAATAAAAATTTTATGATGCAATAGAATGTCCATGAAGCAAAATGAAATATGCATCAAAAAAGATTGGATCTTTATCATTTTATAAGTATATAACTGAAACACTTTTATAATAAAAAATATTAATGATCCAGAAAAATTATGATTCAAAATTGTATGATTCATATATGCTTAAAATTTATCATAAAAAACATATGATAAATAAGGTATATGATCCAAGAATATTTGAACAATCATCAAAAAAATTATATAATTTTACGTTATAAAGTTTTATGATTCAACAATATATGATTTATTTTTTAATAAAAGAGTAACTATGAGACTTAACAAAATTCCTAAAAACTAAACGTAATAGCAAAACAATGTATGTTAACAAACAATCAAGAAAAACCATTATAAACTTAAAAGTAGGGATTTCATATCTATAAAATGAAATTACTAAAAATTAACAATGTGTCTAAGACAAGTTTTTTACAACTACACAAACATATCCATTAATATTGTTTTTAAATCATATTAAACGAACTATATATAACCTACAACTAACTACACAACGTAGAGATCCAAATAACATTATTACAATATATATATATATACTACCTTATAAAAGAAATCTCATTATTTCCATAAATAGATTAAATATAATAATAATATTTTTTTTAAAACGTTCAAGTCTCTAAGCTGAAAGTACAATCAATCATTAATAAAATAATATTAAATTTTAAACTAACCCTTTTATATAAAATCATACAAAAAATAATACAATAAGTACAAATTCCCAATGCAAATTATTTTCAATTTGACCCGGCTTCTCGGCATTATCTGTTCATTTAAGCCTGAAGACTTATTCAACTTGGAAAGTAACCAAAAAATAGCTTTGAAAGAATCAAATTCTCCATCAATCTCTCTAAATCCTCCCACTCTACAAACCGGCCACTGCTGTTTCTTTTCCCTTTCTTCGTGACTCATCCCAACCTCTTCACTTTGTGTGTGCTGGAAACCTAGAATTGTTTGAATATCAAGAAGAATGGTGCTAAGAAGAGCGAAATAAGCTTCAAAAGGGTGATATCAGCCATAGAACCTTAATGTACTGACTTCAAAATCAAGTTCAGATGCATGTATTTGCTATTGTTCAAGATTTTTAGATAATTTTCTTTCAAACTTCGCACCACCACCATCACGCCCTAAACTCACTCTTTGTCTAGATTTCAATCCCTAAAACTCACCTCGATCTTGATATTTTGCAGCTAGGAGACAGCCTAGGATTTCTCTCTACACCCAACCATCTGTTATTGGCCGCCACTAAGCTCCCTAGAATCGATTTTCTCTATGGCGTCCGCCTTTTCAATATCCCGACCTAGAACATGCCAAATAAAGCTAAAATGGTTTTTCTTTTGCTATTAGGTGCGCATGTTGAGGTCTCGTTGGTTATCCATCTACGATCTCTTACAGGTGGTAGTTATCGTGGGGAACTCATTGACTGGGCAAACCAAATGGATTTGACCTATATTCTCTTTGATTTCAGGTAAAGTTTTTTTTACCTAGCTTCTCTTTTATTTCAAACCCAAAATGGAATTTTTGTGCAAGATCACATCTAATACTGTGATCGATTCTCTATCTTAATCGCAACATGGGGATCAATTTACTTGTACAATCCGTTTAATTTCCTATAGATACAATTGACGACCATTTATTCCGAGGTTTATGAAGATTCGACAATGGCTTAATATAGATCATCGCCCTGGGACCCAAAACTTCCAAGAGGCCAAGGTACTCCTTCGCAATCTGTGCATGATCTAATAGCGCTCTTTAATTTATCTCAGTTGTTATTTGATTATCAAATTGCAATTTCTGTTCATTCTTTTCTTTACCTAACCTCTTTCTTGCAAGATTTTCTGATTTCTCTATCTTTGTTTATATATCTTTGTTATTACTAAACTTACAGGTACAAGATCTTAAGTTCTTCAGCTACCAACTCACAGTTCAGGAGCAATTCCTTAAAAAAAATAGTGAAAATGTAATTGCTTCCTTGTTACCGGTGGTTAATCAAGTTTTTTTAATTAAGTTTTGTTTGATTTTGTGTAGTTGGATAGGTTCATACCAAATTGATCAACGATGGATTTTGTTTATGCTCGTTACATGATAACCGAAGTAAAAAATGTAATGGCTAGCTCACCTTCTAGGGAAGCATACAGGAAACATTTGGCGAAGAGCTTTAACATGAACAGAACAAGAATTCTAGCTTTCGAGAACAAGTCTCCAACTCTAATCAATGGAATTGTTGCTGATTGTTGTACTTCCAGAACTTGAAAAAGCCTGTAGATACATTCACCATGTCAGTTTTCCTTCCTCTAAAAGAACCATTTAGAAATCTGATCTCTGGTTCAGGAACTGAATCTTATGTTTTTTTGGATGCTCCTCATCTTGTCGATGATTACCACTTGAATTTGTTGGATTGGGGAAGTGGCAATACCTCTAGGGAGCATAATGTATCTATGGGATGATATTGATGGTAATACCTCAAAACTCATTACTATAGAAAATAAGGTTGGACCTGTCACAAGTGTCAAATGGGTATTTGTAGGCTTAAACAATTTTGATGTCGAGTTCTGGGATTCTACATCAAACAGACTGGTAAATAAATAATATGCTCTTAGGTTTATGATTTAGATTGAATGTTTTCTAAATCTGTGTTTAATATGTTCTTCCGATATTTTTATTAAGAGGGCATTGTACTTTAATGATTTGGGGTGTAAATGTATGTACTCTACCTTATCATGGCATGATTGTTCACAAGTCATTTACAGGTTGATGATGAAGTAAATCTGGAGGAAAGGAACATGAAAATCCATGGCAAGAAATGGTTGATGTGAGGCTTATTATGGATGATCCATAAGCACAAACAAAAGCAATCTATCTAGCAAGCAGGGGAATTGGAAATTCCATCCTTTCAATCCTACAGTGACTAATGCTACATTAATAGACCCAATTCCAACCCCCTTGGGTTAGTTATGTATTTTCTTTGTCTAATCTCTCAAAGATTATGTTTATGTTGATAATGAATTTTCTTGTCTAATCTCTTAAAGATTTTTTTTCAGCTTTCTTTCCAACGAATGAAGCCTTTTTATGTTCTAGATGGTAAGTTATCTGGATTAATTTTGTTGTTCACTTTACTTATCTTCACAACAAAGGTGGTATGGTTGTGGTCATTCAGATGATAGAATAAATAATGCAATTTTGGGTGCTAGCAGGCGACAAAGAAAATATGATTACTAGATGTTAATCAAAAATTTACTCTTGTGTTTCCTCATTTTGTATACCCTAAAACACATCTGCTTAGAATCTCATTGTTACTCCTCCTATTCATAAAAGCAAGTCTTATAATTTATTTTTGTATCTAGATATCCTTTCTCTTAATGTTTGGTTTTTCTTGTTTTATTGTTACTATATTCTGTTTTAGTCCATCTTTAAAAATGTTAAAATCAAATAAATTCCTCCTTAAAATGTTATTAACATCATTTATAAAATTTAATGATAAGAAAAGAACATTTAAATCTTGCATCTCTTTCCCATAATGACAATAATATGTATATTTATAACATAATCGGCATTTATTGACGTTTGAGATGTTCTCATTATCTTATAATGTCAAAAAATTTGTAAAAGTATATGTGTTTCGACTAATTATATATGATCTAGTGATTTAGGATAGTAAATTTTATTTGCATGGTAAATTAATTTTAAAAAATAATAATTGTTATTATTGTTTTATTGTGAATTCCAAAGTTCGATTGAAATATTGAAAGGCGAATGACTATAATTGTTTTTTTAGGGTATATATAACCCTATATTATGGAAAACTTTTAAAAAAAAACTTAATAATAGACCTTAATGAAATTAGATGGTTCTTATATAATGATTTCTATTTTGAATTAAATTTATCATGTTTTCTCAATTTATTGGTCACACTTTCAAAAAGAGTTGCTAAGTAAACTTCTTATATCTGTATAAAAATAACTAAGTTTTTTATTGTTTGAATGAATTGAAGAGGAAGAGACGGTAATCGTCCTTGTCTTTTTCAGCTTGATGGAATTACTAATCTTTTAAAATTATTCAAAAAAGAGCTAATTATTAAAAAAAATATTATCGATCAACAAAAAACTATTATCATATATTTCCTTTTTATCTTTTTTTTTAATGTGGATATCATTTTATAAATACTATTGTTTGATGTGGAAATCATTTAATAAATAACGTTAAAGATGGATTTTATTGTCTTAGTCATACATTTCAACCCCTTTGGCCAAGAGCCTCCTGAAAGATGTCTTTTTTTGTTTATTTGTCTAGATTATTATTTTGATTTTAGATATTTTTATTTATCATCAATTGCATTTAGTTGTTTAAGTTCAAAGTGATACCGCTGTAATTTAGACTAAATCGTTTATATGATATAAATTGAGTGTTATTTTACAAAGGATAAATATAGGTGATTAAGTGGCATTTTAAATTTGGTTTTGATTTATGTCAAACAACTTCATTTCATTCAATAATATTGCTTTTGAAAGGGCGTATAACAGCTGCCCATAGAAATGAAATTAGTTTAACTTTAGCATTGAAAACACCATAAGGGTTTGTCTTTGGTTTTTATATCATGATTGCTTTTTTATCATTAATAGTAATAATTTGAAATTTTGAAGGTGTGTTATTGAAATGATATCATTGAAAACATGATAAAGTTGACTAAAACGTTTGTCTAACAATATATATAAAACACTTCACTTAAAATTTACAATCATTTTCTTGAAGTTAATTAGTTTAATAAACTTCTATATTAACTTATTTTCAAACTAACATCTCAAATTTACCTATCATATTACATCGACAAAAATTAAAAAATATTATCCACAAAAAATGATAGCGTCGATGCAATTAACGATTACATGAGTGATCGATTTCACGGAGAACAGAGAATTTACTATAGTGTCGATGAAGTCATAGATGATAAAAATGCCTTCTATCCATTAGAATTCTTAAACTCGATCAGTGTTAGTGGTTTACCTCCGCATTACCTTCGATTAAAAGTTGGATGCCCGATAATACTACTACGGAATATTGACCCAGCAAATGGGTTGTGTAATGGCACCCAATTGATTTGCAAAAGCTTTCAGCAAAATGTTATTGATACAGAAATAGCTGTTGGTCAACATGCTGGTAAAATTATATTTTTGCCTAAGATTCCTTTATGTCCATCTGATGATGATATATTCTCATTCAACCTAAAGAGGAAACAGTTTCCTATTCGATTGTGCTTTGCAATGACAATCAATAAAGCTCATGGACAAATAACACCATTAATATTTTGTGCCGTTTTGACTGGTTTCTTTTTATTGGTTATTTGATCTATCATGTAACAAATAACATCATAGTTTGATTATACTGTCTTCAACATGTAATTTCTTTTGGAACATAATATTTTTGTAAATGAAACATATCACCGAAAGAACCTACAAGCCCCGCAGCTTTGCCTGGGTACATTGCTAGTGTGTATATATATATATATATATATATATATATATATATATATATATATATATATATATATATATATATATATATATATATAATTTTAAAAATAACCAAAAATGGCCAAAAACAAACAAACTATTAATCATACAACTCTAATATATTGAACCGTAATATCAAAATCATGAAAGTAAGTTTCACAGTAAACTACAAATCTTTTTCTTCTTGAAACTTAATGGATTGTTTTTTACAAAACATAAGATACTTTTGTTAGTTTCTAAAAAACAAGACAAAACAACACAAAATCAATTACAAAGTTATTTATATGAACATCAAATTTTGTATCATAAGGGTTCAGATAAAAAAAGTCAATTATGAAACTAAGATGCTATAACAAACAAATAATTAAAAGTATATTGTTATTTATGAAATTTAACCATTTCTTTTAGTGGCCTAAAATTTGTATCTAAGGTCTTTCAGATAACAATAACCATGATGCAATATGAATTTCCAATGTTATTATAAGACCATATCGACTCTAAACCAAATAATATATCAGACGATAGTAATCCAATATGTGATATATGTATCGTCATGTTCTCTCAAGCCAAAATCATAACATAATGCTATTTTACTCTTTAAATGTAACTAACACTTATTACAAATAATTAAAAGTATTTTGTTAGGGATTTCAATACTTTTGGGGGGATCAAGATTTTGTTTCCCAATATACTTTTGGCCGGAACTAATTTACATACCCAGTTGGCGGAGGAGATCATAGGTGCGATCAAAACCCACGGCCATGGGAAGGTGACGATGGCGGAAATGGAGCAGATGCCCTTGATGAAATATGTGGTCTGTGACAACCCAAGTTGTTCCGTTACATTTCCCCGTTACCGTTAACGGAATATTCCACTTTATAAAAGTTCCATTAATTAGAGGTCGTCAATTAAATAGACATTTCATTTGTTTATATTTAAAATGCCGTTAAGTCATGATAAAAAGAAATAAAAACACATAACACACATTTCCATTTATTTGGAAAATGTTAAGTTTTATTATTACGACCACTAAATCGGGTGCGAGCAAAAGCCCCGTCTAACGGCAGTATTGGGTAGAATTCCACTGAGCTCCAACTCCCACCCATATATAAAGGGGAGTAAACTCCATTTGGAGCTTTTCCACCCTCTCTCTCTATACTCTCTCTCTAGACTCGTTTTCGACCCGAATCCGCAACCAAACGCTTCCAAATCGTAAGTCCACTTACCCTAGCTTACTCTAAACATTATGATTCGTGTTTATAGCTTAGAATTGGACCATTTAAGCTGTTGAAAAGGAGTTCATGGCCTAAGCTCCTCCTTAGGCCGTAAACACCTAAAATGAGGCCAAAATGACCCCAAAATGTCCCTAAAGGCTTGGAAATAAATTAAGGGATTTATCTAGGAGTGTTTGACCATTTAAAACAATCAAAAGGAAGCACAAAAGAGAGTTTACAGCCCAGGCATATGCCAAGGCCGTAAACACCTCTAAACTATGTCAAAATGCCTCCAAAACACTCCCAAACCACCCTTGGACTTAATACATAAATTAGGGGCTTATCCTTTTGGGTTTAGATTATTTAAACACAAGGAATGGAGGGATGAAAAGGAGTTTACGGCCCAAACATGTTTCAAGGCCGTAAACTACCCAAACCAAGCCAAAATGTTGGTTTTTATTCCCCAAATGGCCTTAGACTATTTCTATAAATTGCTAGGGGGTTTTAGGGGCTTGAAACTTCACAAAACTCAAAGAATGAGAGTTCACGGCCGTAAACTTCCTTAGGAGTTGTCCCTGGGCCGTAAACTCCATTAAAATGCCCTTAAAGACCCTAAACTCATTCACACTATATAGTTTTGGACCTAGAATAATTCCATGAGCAAGCTAGAAGCCTTAAACACACTAGAACCCCTCACCATAAGTTTACGGCCGTAAACTCATGGTGAGATGTCCCTGGGCCATAAACACAACTTTAGGAGTTTACTCTCGGATAGTAAACTCCATTCCTAGGCCATACACACCTTTAGACGCTACCTGGGACACCCAAACACTTAACCAAAGTGTTTTCCGCTCCTTTGAGTGCGTATATGTGTTTAATTAGTATTAAATATACTAATTGTATGTGAACATATGTTATCATATGTTAATTAGGTCATTGAGTGTGTTCGAGTCCTTGCGTGACACCGAACGCCCAATCGGCACCCTCGTCGGACCTACTTACACCAGGTGAGTTCATACCCCTGAATGAACCTTTTAAATGTTTTTACATGCTTTATAGGGGGGATACAAGTTAAACATGCCAGTTATCATATCAATCACATGTGATTGATAACCCGCATGCACAAGGATTTACCACACTGTACACTGTTTTACCGAGTAGGGTACTATAAATGGTTTTCAAAAAAGGTTTTCACTTGTTCAAGTTCTTACTTATACTGCTTTATCAAAGTTTCACTTCAAACTGATTTATGAAAGGTTTCCAAAGAATACAAATTGTGATTTTCCCCGAGTTTAAAGGCTTTTCATCAAAGTTTCCTTTCATGACATATATTTTTACTTGTTAGTTACCGCTGCTTTGCTTTCATGTATTTCAAACTCCTACTCGATAACGCTTTCACTTCGGGATGCATTTATACCTGTTATTGTCTCTATACCACTTATACCTGTTAATGTCTCTACTTCACTTATACTTGATATCGCTCTTACTTCACTTATACTTGTAGTCGCTTATACCTGATAGACGTTCTTACTTCACTTATTGTCGTCTCTACTTCGTGATACGCTTATACTTGTTCGACACTCCTACTTCACTTGCGACCGCTCTTACTTCACTTGTTAGACACTCCTACTTCATAAGAATCACTTCTACTTGATACACACTCAGTCGTAGTTAGATGTACGTCTGTGCTTATATAGGTACATATAAGTAATGATTGACAGACTTAGGAAGGCTCGTCTGCCCTATTTCCTTTTCTTCGTTGAGATGTGGTCTGGTGGGATCGGATGGCCATCTGAAGGTCGTTTGATTCATTAGTTATATATTATGTATATAAGTATGGACATACAGGAATTCTCTAATCAGTTCAGTTAAGAGTCTCTACCTCTAGTCTACACTTACATTAGAAACACACTAACCACTATTTGGAAGTCTCTACCCACTATTTGGGATGCATCTTCAGGACACGGCCTTCTCCGTCGTCTAGTTGGTAACCACAATCTCCTGTAGGGAGAGCGGACATTGTGTGTATAGATCTATACGGGATTGACAACCCCGCACCCAGACTGCTAGCTACAGTCCCGGCCTACCAAGCCAACGGGTGACAAATGTCACAATTTAGATGCTTGTAGGGCGTCTGGTACTCTAGTCAGTATGGTTACGAGTATCCCGGGTTACCTTATAATTCATGGCCTTATGGTAACGGTATTTCGCCAGCAATTTACACTGTATGCTGGTAATTTATTTTCAGAGTCACACTGTTTTGACCTTACAAGACGTGTCTTTCATTTGATACTGTCTGGGGTCTGTTTTCTCTGTTTTGACCTTACTAGACGCATCATTCATTTGATGTTGTATGGGGTCTGTATCCACTGTATTCACTGTATTCGCTGTATTCACTGTATTCACGGTATTCACTGTTTCAGACCTTGCTAGACGTATCATTCAGTTGGTACCGTTTGCGGTCTGTATTCACTGTTTTAGACCTTACCAGCTGTGCCTTTCATTTGGTACCTTCTGGGGTCTGAGTCTCTACTTGTTAGACTAAACCAGGCGTGTCGTTAGTTCGATACTCTCCTGGAGTCTATAATTCCTTGCCTTAGTCAGCAGTCATCACTGCTGAGACATATGTTATTCCCTGATGTCGTTTGCTTTCCTCAATAATCAAATTAAGTATTTTTGATAATGATAGCAACTTGGTAGAAGGCTGCTTTATTAAAGAAAATATAGGATTTTCTGGAAAGAACTCTAATACACAGTAAACGCTTAAACTACTACTTTATAAAGTTATTTGAACAAATGTCACTAAATACTTATGAACTCACCAGCATTTGTAAAAATGTTGATACTCGCTTTTCAAATAACTTGTATTCTCAGGTCAGCATTAGACAGGTACACCCCCGGAGCTGTTGATGAAGATAACTTAGTACCTCGCTGTATTTATTCAATTACTTGTATTACTTTGATGTATTGTAATGTAACATGTAAAACTATTACTATTAATGCAATGTTTTGTGTACTTTGATTACTATAATGCATGTGTTGTGATACTTGACATGACGTCATCCACCCCAGAACGTTTCCGCCGTTCCAGTTTTGGGGTGTGACATGGTCTACGAGTCTCTGCGAATCAAATCACCTGTAGTCTTACAATCTAATCACATGACGTCATTTTCGAAGTGAAAGAAGGGAATATGTTATTCGCATACCAACCATTTGCGACCAAGGATCCCAAAGTGTGTGACCGTGCGGAAGAACTTGTTCTGAATCGGTTTGTGGGTGACGGCGAGAAGCTTTTGAATTATGTGACGTGGTCAAACGCCTTGAACGGGCTTGAAGAATGATTGAGCTATGTCTAAACCCTCTTGATCCAAGGTTGAAGATGATGCGGTTTTCTGCATTTTATACCACTTTGACGGAGATGGTGGTTTGGGTATTTTGGGGGGAGAGAGAGAGAGAGAGATGTGGGCCCAAATTAGTTAATTAATTAATTTTTCATTTAAATTAAATAGAAAACGCATAAAAAATATATCAGAAGGGCATAACAGTCTTTTTAGTTTACCGAGGGACCAAAAACGCAACGAAACTAGGTCAAAAGGACCACCAATCCAAAAAAGTCATGGTTTGGACTAAAACCTCAAAAAAATGTATACCACAGGGACCATTTTTGCAATTTTGTCTTTAAATTTTTCCAAGATATGGTTTCTTTAAGACATTAGATCGAACGCCTTGCAAGCATCATTGTATTCAAAATCATTTATGGACATAGACATGAGATTAGAAACAAATAATCATTACCAACATTTTTACGCGTAAATGATGACAACAAAATCCAACAATAAAATAACAAATAACAAAATAAGTTTATGAAGTTAGGGTCTCAAAACAAAAAACGAATAACAATAGTAACAACAACAAATAATCACAAAATAAGTACCAAAATGGACCACACCTGCTTCCTTTTTACTTGAAATTAAACCAATTCTTCTTCAAATTGATCATGGTTTTGAAAAAAATTGAAGATATAGAAGATAAATACAAAGAATCAAACTAATTTCCAAATCATCTTCCAATTTATATCAATTTGAAAAGATAATCCTCGTAATTTACAATAAAATTCATGAAAGAGTAGATGATTATAGAGATACACAGTAGATTTAAAAACTAGGGTTTACCTGCTTCCATAATCTCAAAATTGACCCAAAATGAAGCTAAAATACGAAGATATGTCAATGATTATCACCAATCTACAAAAAATTCAAAATAGTACAAAGCATCGATGCGTGAATGATGATCGAAAATTGAGAAAGTAATAGAAGAAAGGAGCATGAACGAAGTCTGAGCTTTCAATGTCGATAAAAATGTGGGCTGAGGGGTTTCTCCTATATAATTACCAATTTGCCAAAGAATAATCTAGCCCTAGAAGGAAAAGATTCATAAAGTCAACTTAATTTCAAAAATGCCACTGTAATTTTGAAATAAAAAAATGAAAATTCCCAATTAATCTCAGCCACTCATCATTCAAAAGCAAGGACTAGATTTGTCATCGCGGTTTTTACCGGTTTTTGAGTTCCTACCAAAGCCTACTTATATATATATATATATATATATATATATATATATATATATATATATATATATATATATATATATATATATATATATATATATATATATATATATATATTGATGTGCACAAAAGTACCCACTAATTTTATAATTTATAACCTAACTAACTTAACTAACTAAAATGCACCTAGGCAGTGTACCTAGTCGAATTATAGAATAGTTGGGTAAGTCGTGTGTCGATCACAGAGAACGGTGTTAACTAATTAATCTACTTACTACTAAATTAATCTAATTGTTAATAGCTTAAAAGGGATTTATCTGATTTTACAAGATCAGACGAACTTTACTCAAATTCAATCGATTACTAAAAATACTTCTGTTAGCTCGAATCCACTTTCCCTCAATGGTTTATAATTTAGCTATGACAATTATTGTTGGCACCAATTAAGATAGTATTAGCAATTTAGTTCTAAATCTACTAATTTTAATTAATTCATGTAAGTCTATGTATGGTCACACAATAGTTAACACATAATCAATTATTGAATAAGATTAATCAAAACACAAGTACACTCAAAATATGAGTTCTCTAGCACAGCTTAATTTAATGATTCAATTACTTGTCTAAGATTGGTTTGATCTTAGCTCTAATAAACTAGTGTTCACTGAATTATTAGGTATTCAAATTCATGCCAATTTGTATTCACTAACTACACAGAACAAAAATTTAAAGCAATCAAATATTAAATTAAAAAAGCTAGGTAAAATCAATAAACACAAGCATATTACCAACAAGTAAAGTCAAATCTAATGCATTAAAACCATGAGTTCCAGCTTTATTTAGCTAACAGAAGCAGCTAGATTTAGATGGACATACTAGCAAATAAACACGCACAAATCAAAGTATAAGACATGTTCAAGTATCAACAATTAAACTAATTATGAATCTCTACTCTTTTGGTATTGAAAACCTTCTTCCAAGAATTTTCTTCTGCTGAAATTCGTCTTCTGAAACCCTTTTCTCCAGCCAAAAGTCTCCTAAGTTGTAATGAGCAAGAGATTTTATACTATCTGATTTTTCCAAGTTCACGTCGTGAATGCGAGTTTTTCGTATTCGACAAGGACTCTTTCACCCGGATGCATATCTTCTGCTCACAACGTGAATTTTGAACTATTCATGTCGTGAGTACGTTTTTTGTTGAGTTCTTCATCCTTCTTCCCTTCAAGCCTCCAAAGTTCTAAGTATTGTCAGTTTCAGTCCCTATCTTCGAGAATGCTTCTATTTTGGCTGCAAATAACAATTTATCCTTATAAGTACCATTATTCTATTCAAATAACCAAAATATATGTAAAATGTACTTAAATATTGCCTAGAAATGTGTATAAATTTTGAAATATCATATATATATATATATGTGTGTGTGTGTGTGTGTGTATGTATAAAGTTAAGTTCAATTGAGAAAATAAAAAAGGTTGAGAATGGGAGAATCGTTCTCATCCAGTCATTTATTTTTGTGGCAAAATGCTCCGGCGTACCGGGTCGACGGAGGATGAGAAGATACCTAGGCAGTCCATCTAGATGTTGTAGGCTTAGGAGAGCGGTCCTACTAGATTCTATAGGTTCACGAGAGCAATCCAACTAGATGTTGTAGGCACAAGAAAGCGACCCTGCTAGATGATGTAGGCTCAGGTGGCGATCCATCCCTATGTCGTAAGCCTTATGTGCATGAATTTTATGTGTATTGGTGTGTGAGGTATTTTAGGGAACTTACTAAGATTTCTGCTTCCAGTTGTGGATTAACTATTTTTCAAGTACTTTATCATTTCATGGGGAGCGAAGCGTGATTGTATGCACTTACATCAGTAGTTTTATGGTTCAAGATATTGTGTTGTTTTCCTTATAACTCTGCTTTGAATTATGGCCTTTGAACAAATGGTTTTGACCTGGATGTATTTTTACAAAAATAGGTGTTTATTCTATTCTAAAAATGAAAAAATCATTCTGAATTTGGTACATTACATTACAATTTTGGATGATGTCATATTTTTAGACATTAATCATCGAAAATGTCCTTAATATCATGAGACTCTTTATATGTTGTTAACTTTATTTAAGGGGTACTATTGTTTTTGACGTGCTCCTTCAGAGAATATTTACCATTTGGTGAAAGATTCGGATATACATGTTAAACAATATTGTTACATTTCTTATAACCATCTATAATTGAAGGCATTTAGATATGAACTTGGTACCTCCCCTATGTTTCACGTTTGTCTTTAAACGTGACTTTTTAAAGAGAAAATTGTTTAGTATTAGAGTGTGTGAGACTGGATATTCAATCTGAGGAAAAAGCATTTGGTCTTAAGGAAAGTGTTCTCCTATTTATTTATCTAGGCATTTATCGTTATAAAATTGGGGTGTTCTGATTGCTTGGATTCACTAAGAGTCGTGATACACTTTCGAATAGAAGTATTTTTATGGTAGAATCAAAATCTCAATTGCATAAAACTAAGTGATTGGTTGATGAACATATAATGAAGAAGGGATATGATTTCTTTTGTAACAGATTCATATGTGTAATGTCCCGATTTTTACGAATAAATTTTCATTGTTAAAATAGAATAAACACTCATTTTCATAAAGATACAGGCAAGGCAAAACCATTGTTTCATAAACTGTTATTCAAAATCAGAGTTATATGGAAAAGCAACATGGAATCATGAATCATAAAACTGTTGATGTGTGTACACTCACGCCTTTGTATTCCCGTGAACTGATAAAGTACCAGAGAAACATTTAATACACAAATATAGGCCAAATTTTAGTGAGTTCCACAAAATACCAAAAACAACAATATACATACAATGCATATAGACAATGGCCTTCAGCACGAAGCTAATTCGCCCGTTTGTCCTTCAGCATAAAGGTATTCTGCCCTTTTGGCCATTAATATAAAGTTGGTCTGCCCTTTTGGCCTTCAACAAAAGTTGGATCCCTATCAACTCGACCATGATATGTTGAAAAATATAAATACACAAACAAACAAATAATGACCGAAAACTGTCTAATCATGAAACACTCCAAAAATCATGACCAAAAATTTTGTTTTTAAATCATAAATAAACAATGGTTATCAAATCATCTCATCCAAAATGTAAGTCATATTATCTCAAAACATAATATCCAAAAACATATGTCAATATAACAAAGTAAACATCCCAGGCTAAAACATCGTGGTGTGTGCAATGCAGTTTTCTCGAGCTCTTCCCCTTGATAGCAGAAGTACCTAAAACCAAAACTGAAAACTATAAGCACAAAGCTTAGTGAGTCTCCTCAAACTACCACATACCGTATACATAAGCACCTAATCACATATACGCATATTGTGGGCCCCACCCCTTCATCGAGCCTTGTATGGCATTGGACAATGTCCGGCAGCGGGCCCCACTCGGCATCGAGCAACGCTTAGTATATATATAAACATATCAACAAATACACATAAGATAAATATATAAACATTCCTCGGGCACCGCCCGACATCGGACCGAAATCCGGAAGCATACTAACATTCCTCGGGCATTGCCCGACATCGGACCGAAATTCGGAAACATACAAATAAAGAAACATGCAAGAATCACGAAGAAATCAAGCATACAAACAATCCTCGGGCTTTGCCCGACATCAGACCGAAATTCAAAAAGCATACAAACATTCATCGGGCACCGCCCGACATCGGACTTTAGCCTGGAAAATACTAACATACATAAACAAGCCGGCATTGGTGCCTTCGACCCGTTCCTACAAGAGGAAACCCGCCTCGCAAAGCTGAATGCAGAATCTCACGGTAAGGAATCTCTAACGGCTGCCCTGATGACTCCCTGAACTATCATTACCAAAATAACACTTAGTCAAAATCCAATAATCATTCATAGGGTAATATGACCATTTTACACGCTGATCTAATTTGGACCATAACCTAGGCCCAAGTACATAACATCAATGGTCCAATTCTATAAAGCCTTTCCAAGCTCACTAATGCGCCACTTATGGCCCAATTTTCTAAATTGGGCTCAATTCCTCAAATGGGCCTTACCTTAAGCCCAAACATGTCCTTAGCTCGATAACTGACTTCTGATATCTCACTATGGCTCAATAGATAAGAAGTCCAAAGATCGGCCCAAAATGAGGCCCAAATGACGAAATGAGCACTCTCCTGAATCGGGATGAAATGATCACTCTTGGTCAACCGATCCACGATGACCCATATCAAATCCACTCCACGTACAGTCCTGGGAAGCTTTGTGATGAAATACATAGTGATGTCTTCCCATTTCCAAATGGGAATATCCAATGGTTGCATCGTTTCGTGAGGTCGTTGGTGCTCGACCTTGACTTTCCTGCAAGTCAAGCACCGCTCCACATACCAATCTATGTCCCGCTTCACGCATGGCCACCAATAATCAGGGCGAAGATCTCGATACATCTTCATCGCCTCAGGATGGATGGAGAATCTCGACTTGTGAGCCTTATCCATCAGAACCTAGTGTACACCGCCCCAGTAAGGAACCTAGGCCCTCCTATGCAGGTTCAACAACCTGCAGTTGTCATAATCAAATGATGCTACCTGACCTACAATCCGCTCACACTTCCAGTGCTCTTCCTTCATACCCCTAACCTGCGCCTCTCGAATCCATTCCAGCAATGGAGTAATCACTATCATCCTCAGGCATATATCCCGAATTGGAGTCGCCACTGCCTTGCGGCTAAGAGCATCGGCCACCATATTAGCCTTCCCCGGGTGATAAAGAATGTTACAGTTGTAATCCTTCACCATGTCCAACCAACGGCGCTGCCTGATGTTTAGATTCGGCTGATCCATTGGGTACCTCAAGCTCTTGTGGTCCGTGTAAATGGTACAAAGAACCCCATAGAGGTAGTGTTGCAAAATATTAAGGGCGAAAACCACAGTCCCTAGCTCCAAATCGTGTGTCGGGTAATTCGCCTCACGAGGCTTCAACTGCCTCGAAACGTACACTATCATGTGACCCCGCTGCATCAACATTGTACCCATAACCATGATCGAAGCATCACAGTAAACCACAGAATCGTGGATGCCCTCTGGCAGAGTCAGAATCAGTGCCTCGCACAACCGCTGTCTGAGGGTCTCGAAGGCTGCTTGCTGCTCAGGCCTCCAACGGATGTCACCGAATTCTTGGTCAATCGGGTCACGGGAACTGCAATCTTGGAGAATCCTGGATGAATCTATGCTAATAACCCGCCAAACCAAGAAAACTCTGAATCTTGGATGGAGACTTCGAAACCTCCCACTACATCACGACCTCTATCTTGGCCTGATCGACCAAAATACCCTTCTGGTTGACAAGGTACCCCAGAAACTGCACCTCGCGCAACTAGAACTCACACTTGGAGCACTTTGCTAAAAGTCTCTCCCTCCTCAGTGTCTCCAACACCTCCCTTAGGTGCTCCTCATGCTGCTCCTGAGTCTTGGAATAAACCAAGATGCCATCGATAAAAACTATCACAACTGACCCAACATTGGGATGCACATGCAGTTTCTTGAAGTCCATGAACGCGACAAGAGCATTGGTGAGCCCAAACGGCATCACCACGAAATCGTAGTGACTATAGCGAGTCCGAAAGTCTGTCTTCTACACATCGTCATCCCTAACTCGCATCTAGTGATAACCAATCGCAGATCAATCTTGGAGAACCAAGATGCACCCTGAAGCTGGTCAAATAAATCATCAATCCTCGGAAGGGGATAACGGTTCTTCACCGTTACCTTATTCAACTCCTGGTAATCTATACACATCCGATGTAACCCGTCCTTCTTCTTCACAAACATGATTGGGGCTCCCCATGGCGAACTGCTCGACCTGATAAATCCCATGTCTAACATCTCCTGCAGTTGTGTAGACAACTCCTTCATCTCGGGAGGAGCCAACCGATATGGTGCCTTGGCTATCGGCACCGCACCAGGAACTAGGTCAATCGTAAACTCTACCTACCTCTCCGGAGGTACCCCATGCAAATCCTCTGGAAACACGTCCAGGTACTTCCGTACGATCGGTACATCATCCACGGTTGCCTTACCCTTATCCCGGGTATCCATAACATAGGCGACATAACCTACGCAACCGTGTTGAAGGTAACACCTAGCTCTTACTTCTGAACACAAAGTCGGTCCACACTGCGGCCTCTCGCCCTGAATCACCAATCCTCGCCTACTTGGGGTCCGAACTCGTACAAGCTGCTGCTCACAATCAACCACTGCCCCATTGGGGCTCAACCAGTCCATACCTACGATAACCTTATTCCCTCGCAGGGGAATGGGGACTAAAGCCACAGAAAACTGCTCATCAAACAATTATAGTGTACATCCCCAATGAACCGTCGCAACCCGAACAGTCCTATCATCCGCAATCTCTACATCAAGTGGACAGTCTAGCTCTAGGAGCTCTAACATATTGCTTGCTGAGCACGAGCGATACAAAAGATCGGGTAGCACCCGATTCGAATAATACCAAAGCAGATATATCGTTCACAATGAATGATACTATAATGAAACACATAAACATAAGCAATAAACTAATATAGATAAAACAGATAAGGAGAAGATACATACCTGCCACAACATCGAGAGCTGCACGTGCCTCCTCTGCTATCAGCTGGAAGGCTCTACTCTTCGCCACAGGCACCTTTGACTGGCCCTGATGGCCAGCGGTAATCCTCAATGTAGCAGGAGCGGGTGTTGCCACCTGTCCTGCTGCTGCTAAACTTGGACACTGGGACCTCTTGTGGCCCCTATGATTGCACTGGAAGAAAATCATATCAGATATTGTTATGGTGGTTGTGGTAGCAGTGCAGTCCCTGCTGACATGACCATTTCGGTTGCACTTAAAGCAGCCTGAACTACCCGCCTTTCACGTCCCCTCATGCATCTTTCCGCACTTACAACAATGGCTGCGACTTTGCTGGATCCTTGATCTGTGATCTGATACCTTGGGCTTTTTTTCCCGAACTCCCTGTTTCAACCCGATCTGGTTTCCTCTTCCTCTCCGTCTCCAAATCTAGGTCCATCTCCCGCCCCCTCGCAATCACATCTTCCAGCATCTTGCAGCTCGATCAACTCACACACTGGGAGATATCACTCTACAACATCTCATGGTATCGGGCCTTTTTCATCTCCTCGTCTGCCACATACTGTGGAACAAGAAAGTCCCTCTCCCTTGTAACACCCGGAAACCAGAAGGCAAAAGAGGAAAGAACATCTTCATACAAGAAGGCAACTCGTTAAGTCCAAGGGCAAGAACTCGACGAGTAGAAACGCTATCATGCGTGTTTTTGGAAGACCAACTCGACGAGTTAGAGGGGATCTACTCGACGATTTGGACTAGGTTTGGGAAACCCTAAATCTAGGATTTTTCACCCTATTTAAACACTTTATGACTTAGGGTTTGGCCTCATTTCTAGCCTCCATTGTCCAAACCTTAGATCTCAAAACCCTAATGCTTGTGAGCAATTTTTGAGAGAAATCTTGTGAGTTGAAGCTTGTGGAAAAAGGAGAGGCTTAAGGACTCAAGGAGGAGATTATAGATCCAGCAACTTCGTACCATCCTCATCATTTTCTGGTAAGCAAGTCTCAAGCTTGCTTAATAACCTCTGAGATATCTTCTTCTTCATTTTATTGGGTTTTTGGTCTAAACATTATGATTACGGCATCCTCTACATAAGTGTTTAGACACACATGTGAGATATGTAAGGAAAGGTGTATGATTTTGATAAAGTCTTATCAAAGCATCTCGTATCAGAAATCTGAACTTTGGTAAGAAAGTCAATAAGTATTGAGTTCTAGAAGTCCAACTGGTTTCTGGATACATGTCAAAGCTAGTGGGAGCATAAGTGTTATGCTAATAATTATCATGTTAGTGGGAGCATGAGTATTATGTTAGGTGTTGCAAGTTAGTAATGTTAATTATAGAAAACAAAAGTGTCAATTTGCAAAGTTGCAGGGTTTGGAAAGTTGTTTTGCTATAATTAAAGGAGAGGAAATGATACTTCATTCCAATTCTAAAAGCTTAGATTGTGAGTGTTTAATCAAATTTAGTCATGATTACATTATTTGCGTTCTAAAATTCTATTATTATTACGACATCCCTTTTTATAATTCGAATTATGAGAACATGGCAAATAGAAATAGAAATATTATAGCAAAAGACTGGTCTAGTATCATGTCTTTATGTGAGACATCATGAATCGTTTCCCATATGCTTTGGATATAGGATCAATTACATGTGCTATAATATTCATCCATTTTAAATTTTCCAAATGCCTAGAGCATTAAGAGGGAAAAGGACTAGAACTGGATATGACTAAAATGATTAAGCAATTGTCGAGGACAATCTAAGGTTTACCAAAGATTGCTTGCTCATGGACGGTTGGAAGTATAGTGTTAATTTTTGGAAAGACCATATTGATGTATTCTGAAAAGAGGCAACTTTTGTTCAGAAAAGATAGTCATAAATGGGAATATGGAAATGTATCCATATGTGGAAGTTCTTCTTCAAATCTGTGTAAGATTACAAAACTTAATGCAAGAAGGATGTTCAAAGGAATGTACTTTGAATGTGAGACTTCATTTCCATGGAATTTCTCTCCATTGGAATACTTTGTAATGTCTGTTACTGAGTCTTTGTGGCTTTTGTTCATATTCATTACAAAAGGATTAATGCATATAAGTTTAGAATCTAACAGATTTCTGTAAATGGAAAAGAATCATGTACTCTTACATGTACGATAAGGATCTGGAATTGTGAAATGAGTATCATTTGAAATGTTGTCAATTGATCTATTCCACAAACAAAGGACCATAAGTAAACATAGTGTGCATGCTTGGAGCATTGGACAACTACTGTTTTGATTCAAGTTTAAAGTTGATTATTCAAAACATTATACATGAATAATGAGTAATCAATATGGTGATTAAATAAAAGGTGTTTTATTTACTCTCACAAGTATTGGGGCCATATAGGATTAGTATAATTCTTGTGTTTCACTTTTCATGTTTTGACTTCCCGAATAACTAGGCTATTCAAACCGTCCACAATCGATCATACTTTGGAAGTAGGTATTGAGGCAAGACTGTCATGAATGGATCTGTAGTTTGTCTAGGTGGCCTAGACATAGTTGCAGTATTCATGAGTGCTCCTGGAATAAGATTCGAGTATTGGATTAAACCCACGCTCATTTGAATCACTTCATGGATTTTATCACGAGTGATCATGAGACTATAATATTGTATATTCTTCAAATGGAGACGTGTGAGTTGTAGTTGCGACTCGGTTGCACATTGACATATGTAAACGCACCAGTAACATGGATGTTATAAAACATATCGTTGTGTGTAATTTGATGAGTGAGTATAAGCGAGGATTTGGGTCAAAGTTTATCCGTTCCTTTTACCCCATGTGGAGATATCAGTGGGCCCCTCGATGATTTAGTGATGATAAACGTAAGTGCTCGGCCTGGACTGATTTGATTTGTTCAATTAACCGGTCGTCATAAATCAGGAATCAGGAAACAACATATGGACAGGGAGAATGATTTTAATCCATGTCTCAGTCCATATGATATCTAGAATGGATGAAAATATGATCCCTTATCTAATAGACACGTCATTGACTAGGTCAAAGTTCGACAACGGCTTTTAAGAGCTATGATTGCTAGTCGGGTTTTGGAGTCTTACTTGCAATAATAGTTTTAGACTTATCTAAGTGTGAGACTGTTGGATTAGATGTCTAAGCCCATAACTATTATTGGTATGTACTTGACCCGAGAGTAGCATGGTCCATTTGGGTTGCATAACACCAGGACAATTTGTTAGGATGGACTCTTGAGAGAAGGTTATATATATGATTTATTAATATATTAGAAGTTCTTGTATGTTAATATGAAATCATATGTTTTAATTAGTATTTATCATAGTGATGAAAAGAGACTAATTAAATCTATAGGGACTAATTATGGTAATTAGTTATATTTATATGTGTTAGGCTTATGATCCATGTTGGATCAAGTTTATGTATGGACACATAAAGAGTTGGGCTACATGAACCATGGATCATAAAACCCATGGGTATGGATTTGGGTTATACCCATGACTCTTGGAATCCTACATATAAATACATACTCCATGACCTAAAAACGCCACTTTTTTAGCTCTTCTTTTCTTAAAGAAATATGGAGGTGTTTTGGGGCATGGAATTCTATCTTAAGAGTCACCTTTGTCCTAGGTGAGTTGTGACTCCATTTAAGGTGTAACACTTGGGGCACTAAGTTCTTAAAGGCCAAAGTCTTCCTAGCAACATCAACAACATCAAGAGGTATGTCTAAAACTTGTCTTATTATACATATGTTATTTGTATGCTAGTTGTAGGCTTAAAGCTTTGGAAACCATATGCATGTATAATTAGAGAAAACATAGATCCAAAGCTTTTAGGGTTGTATGTGCACCATAGGATATTGTAGTACATAAAAACCCAACAGATCTATGTAGTAAAGACCTGGGGTTTGAGCAAAACCCATTATGTAAGGATAATAATGGGTAAAGTTGGAAACTTTACCCTTAAAAGGACATTTCCAGAGTGTATGAGAAGTATGATGCTTGGATCTGAAGAATAGGGGCTTAATCAATTAAGATGGTCCAAACAGACCGAGGAACCCGTTGAGTCTATAGAGGAACTCTACGAGTTGAGTCGATTTGTCCTGATTTTGTACCAGGTAGAACTCGACGAGTCCAAGGAGGGACTCGACGAGTTGAATAGTTTTGTCATGACTAAGAGTTGCAAGGGAACTCGGCGAATCAGGGGGATGTCTCAACGAGTTGAGTCAACTCGGGGTATTGACTTTGACTTTGACTGGGCTTTGACTTTGACTAAGTTTGATCTGTGAAGGGGGTCTTGAGAAAAGGAATGATATCTAAGGGACTATGGATTTTGACTAAGTATTATGTTGGTAATGATAGCTCGGGAAGTCGAGAGCTCAACAGTTCAGGGATCTGCCAGCTAGTAGCGAGAGGTTTATTCGTAGGATTCTACAGTCAGTTAGCAAGGTGAGTTTCCTCCTATAGTAACGGGTCGAAGGCACCAATTTCGGCCCGTATGTATGGTTGTATGTTATGTGTGTTGATTAGTAGCTAAGTGTGGGAAAGGCCTGTATCTTAGCATTATTTGAGTATGAATAAGGATTGATAGATTTATATATGTCGGGTGATACCCGAGGAATGTTTATATGTATATTTCCGAACTACGCTTCGATGTCGGGTGGTACCCGAGGATGGAATGCATGTTTAGTTACACTTGTTGTCTTTCTTATACTTGTATGTGCCTGGTAGGGAGGTGAATGTGGGTGGGGTCCCCTATCTCATCACTAGCTGAGTGTGGACGGGGTTCCATATCTCATTATTAGCAGAGTAGGGGCGGGGAACAAGATAGGCGTGACCTTGAGACTAGCAGTTATAGTGTTGTTGTTGGCTTCTATGTACTAACATGATTATATGTTATTGTCTGCGTATAGCGGGTTGGGCCCAGAGACAGGTGGGTCCTGGTAGAAACAGATATGTATATCGAGCGGGGCTCGATGCCAGGCGCGGCCTGATGTCGGATTCGTTCGATGTCGGGCGGGGCCGGATGTAGCGGGCTAGGCCCAATGTATGTTGTTATGTGATTATGTGTATGGTATGTGGTAGTTTGGGGAGACTCGCTAAGGTTCATGCTTACAGTTTCAGGTACTTCAAGTAGCAAGGGGAAGAGCCCAAGATGACTGCAGTTAGGGGTGTGCAAAAAAACCGCAAAACCAAAAAACCGAGCCGAACCGGCCGATCCGAAACCGTAACCAAAAAAAACTGAAACTGACAAAAACCGAAACCGAAAAAACCGGATGTCAACGGGTCGGTTTTGGTTCGGATATTTAGGTATCTGCGGATAACTGAACCGAACCGCTTGATATATATATATATATATATATATATATATATATATATAATATTATTCATTCCATTGAACTGTTAGCCATATCCCAAACGAAAATCTTGATCGACAATTCCAGGTTTACACTTCTACATTATGTTTTCTTGTATTTTTATTTTTATATATATTATACCAATTATAATGTATGTTATTTGAACTTTATTATGTTTTTATAACTCTTGAACTTACTAATTTTTAGAAAGTAATTGCTGTAATGGAGTTTGTAATTTGATAATATTTTATTTTTTATATTTAGCGGGTACCCGTGAACTGAACCATGGTTACCCGCCTTTATACGGTTCGGTTTGGTTCAGTTTTTTTTCCAATTCGGTTCGGTTTTCAGTTAGTGCACATGAGGTACTTGCCCCATGATGATGGTTCACAATTTTATTACTATCAGAACCGAACCGCCTCGTTAACACCCCTAACAGCAGTGCATACACAATTGATCTAGCCTGGGATGTTTATACTCTTATATATTTGACCGATGTTTATGATATTTTTGAGATACACTACTTATGATTTTATATAATGTTTGATAGCTATGGTTTTCTTAATGATTTAAAATGAAATATTGGACCGTATTTTTGGGATGTGTCATCCCTGAACCTGGCGGTGATCTTAGTCACTGTCTCTGTAGTCCATTGGACATCCTGGAACTCCCTTGCAAGCTGTTGCACCTCAATCACAGGTGCAAACATGATCCTAAACCTGGCCAGGAAATCACTCCAAGTCATCGCATCAAGAGTGACATCATCTCCAAAGGCACGTCCAACATCCTCCCACTAATCACACGCCCTGTCGTTCAAAAGGCATGAAGCAAGTCGAACCTTGTCCCCCTCGGGACAACGCCTGGTGCAAAAGGTATTGGCGGCATCAGCCAACCACCCGATGCAAGAAATGGGGTCCCGAGCCCCATGATAGTCTGAAGCTCCACAAGCTCGAAACTCCCTGAATGTCATCGTGCGTGCCCCTATCATGGCCGCCATCTCAGTGCGGAAAGCACCCAACCTCTCGTCAAGAATCTCCAAAATGCCCTCCTTAACCATACTGAAGATCACAAGAGCCTGGTCCAATATACTACGCGTGACCTTAGATGAAATGAACTCTCTTATCTGCTCATCGAGCTGCCTAGCTCCCGAGCCCAAGACTGATCTGTCATCGACGCCAGAGTTGCCAACTGGTCTACTGTGTAGCGTCACCATACTGAATATACACCATAACAAACATCAGAATACTCATCATAACTCGAGCGATCACACACACTACAAGTTCCCTAGATTCATCTTAGCTCTCCTTAACTCGAGTACGGATCCTCTGCTTTCCGTAGTACGGGCGCATACTTCCTTCCACATCTATCCGTACTTTCCTCAAGAATTACCTTGACTCCACTAAGTCCCTTTCACTACTATTGTTGCTCTTCTTGCTAATCTCGTCCTAGGATTTCCCTAGGGTAACCTCTGACCCACTCTCCGCCATCAGCTGCATAAGAAGTCCCTGCTATCTCCCCCTAACTAGCTCACGAATACCATTACATATCACTAAGACTAGATAATTCTTTGAATGAGAGGTCCTACCCTACAACAGTCAGACTCAAACGAGAGTTGCAAAATAGAGCTAAACCTAACCTTCTGAAATTATTTAGTCCTCATAATATGTAACTTAACATATTCATTTACTAGTTAGTTAAAGATAACTAGAACTCCTAAAAATCAAAAAGCAAGCCACATTCGAGCATTGAGTAAACAAAACCAAACATATCCTAATAAGACCATCATATCACTGAGTATTAAATACTAGTGTGCAGTTCATAAAGCTCATACAACAGGCATACAAGACATCCTTCCTAGATCCTTAGCCCTAATCTAGCATGCAATTCCCATACACATACAATAGGCATACAATGCATCCTTCCTATATCCTTAGCCCTAATCTAGCATGCAGTTCTCATAATCATATCATAGCATAACAAATATGTATGGGTAATTTGGGAGAACTTACTTGAGCTCGGCTGATTGCATGCACCACACCTTTTCTCTTTTCTAAATCCTTTTTATAAAAATGTTTTTCTTTTAAAAAATTTATACCAAGTCCTCAGTTTGAGTCCAGACACACTCAAGAGCATGCCCGAATCCCTCAAACCAAGGCTCTGATACCAACTTGAAACACCTCAAAAACAATCACAAAAAATTTTGTTTTTAAATCATAAATAAACCATAGTTATCAAATCATCTCATCCACAATGTAAGTCATAGTATCTCAAAACATCATATCCAAAAAAATATGTTAATATATCAGAGTAAACATCCCAGGCTAGAACATTGTGGTGTATGTAATGCAGTCATCCCGAGCTCTTCCCCTTGCTACCGGAAGTATCTGAAAGCAAAAACGGAAAACTGTAAGCACAAAGCCTAGTGAGTCTCCCCAAACTACCAGATACCATACACATAAGCACATAATCACATATAAGCATATCGTAGGCCCCGCCCGAAATCGGACAATGTCAGGCATCGGGCCCCACATGACATCAGACCGAAATTAGGCATCAGGCCCCACCCGGCATCGAGCAAAGCTTGGCATACATGTATACATATATACAAATACACATAAATAATCACATAATATAAACATATAAACATTCCTCGGGCCCTGCCCGACATCGGACCGAAATCCGGAAACATACAAATCCAGACACATGCAAGAATCACGAAGACATCGAGCATACAAATATTCCTCGGGCACTGCCCAACATCGAACATAAATCCAAAAAGCATACAAACATTCATCGGGCACAGCCCAACATCAAACCTTAGTCCGGAACATACTAAAATACAGAAATGTGTCGACATTGGTGCCTTCGACCCGTTCCTACAGGAGGAAACTCACCTCACAAAGCTGAATGCAGAATCTCACGGTAAGGAATCTCTAACGGCTGCCCCGACGACTCCCCGAGCTATCATTACCAAAATAATACTTAATCAAAATCCAACAATCCCTCTTAGGGTAAAATGACCATTTTACCCCCGATCTAATTTGGACCATAACCTAGGCCCAAATCCATATCATCAATGGTCCAATTCTATAAAGCCTTTCCAAGCCCACTAATGGCCCAATTTTCTAAATTGGGCCCAACTCCTCAAATGGGCCTTCCCTTAAGCCCAAACATGTCCTTAGCCCAATAACTGACTTCTGATGGCCCATTATGGCCCAATAGCTAAGAAGTCCAAAAGATCGCCCTAAACCAAGGCCCAAATGACGAAAACCCATATCTAGTGAGTACGCGGGCATACTCCTCTGTACGCTAAGCATACAACTTGCATGGCTTGTACGCTGCACGTACGGGCTTGTACGCCCAACGTACTAACCTGTTAAGCCATTATCTCCAAAAGGTTTAATCCCATAAGACCTTAATCTCCAAACACATATCTGGGTCCACTAAAGTGTCTTAAACCATAAAGTCGATTACTTGGTGGCTTGCAACCCACCAAATGGACCCGAACTTGAAATATGGCAACTAACTTCCATGGAAATGACCAAAACTCATGTATGGCCACAAGAAACGGATTTGAACCATAAAAATCCATTCTTGGGACCAAAGAGGTCCAAAACACCATTATCATAGATCTAAGCATACATGTGGCAAGTTGTGAGCCTTTTACCTCAAATGAGTTCTATATGGTGATGATAACTCAGATATTGAGCTCAAGCTACTTAAGTTCTTCTTCACCAACTTCCTCTTTCTCCTTCCAAGCTCCAAATCAGAAAAATGGGCTTCACAAGATCAAAATCACATAAAGATAAAGAAGGTTAGGTTTCTAGGGTTTCTGAGTCAAGATGGATGGTAAGGAGGCTAGGGTTTGGGACATAATGTGGTATTTATATAACTTAAACCCTAAAAATTAGGGTTTTAAGTTTGCTCGCGTATGTTGTGCATACGCGTATCAAGCCCCCGCATCCAATGTTTCTACTACGTCCTGCGTACGCCAAGCTTATGCCCAACGTACGTCTTCAGTCTGCCCACTCACTAACGTCCCAACTCAACAAGGCCCAACTCACATAGTCCAACATCACTCTCATAGCCCAAAAATTAATTACAAAATTAAATAATTAGCATTATCTCGAATCACGGATGTTACAAAACAAGTTTTCCTGACTAACAACTAACTACAAAATACTAACATCCTAACATATAGAGGATCCATTATGTAGTATAAAGTATAGTAAGAAAACTCACCTGAGCTAAAAAGTAGAAGCTCACCATCAACCCTAGCACAGAAACAGCTAATGAAAAGCTACTTAATGACAACTGAGACTATACCTTATACACATATTCAATTCCACTAAAGTTTAACCAAAAGTCAACGGTTAAAGTCAACTAGATATGAATCCTAATGTTGTCTTAGATAATGTTTCCAACTTTATCAGTTCAAGCATCCCAAATCAACTAGATCTAAAACACTTGTTTCTTAGAAGTCCAAAATCCCACTTTCTTTGTGTATAGATTAAAGGGAGCCCTTGGATACACTCTCTAATCTAACAACAATATAGATCTGAAATAGAACACCACCCAAAGATCATGTAGTTGTCTAAACTCCATAGATCAAACTATCTAAAGGACTGAAACATCAAATAAAGAACTAAAACCCCAAAAACTCTTAGATCTAATGGCAAAATACCAAAAAGCAACGAGCTCTGTGACCTACAAAGGTTGAAAAAAATAGATAATGGTTGATCTCTTTAGTTACAAAGCTTCGAAACCATGTATTTGGGGAATACCACACTCAAAGCTACAAAACAACATAGAAATAGATGAGAGGAAAGAGAGAAAAAGAGTTCAATATATGAGAAGGGAGGCTATGGTTAGGTTCCAATGAGCTCTTGATGAGATGAAGGCTAAAAATGGTCTAAAAATGGAAAAGTGTATTTAAATACGGATCAAACCCTAATTTATGGGCTTGGGTTGCACAACTCATCATGTCATGGTGACCTTCTCACCATACCGTGGTGACGGGTTTCCTAAATCTCATTCCAGCTTCAAACAATCATAAGTTATTCATTCTAAATTTGTATTCAGTGAGCATTATATGCACACGAATGTATTAACAATCCTCACAATTCTATCCAATTACTTTTGAATTAATGAATATCGAACTTAATTCATTAATACTTGTAAAGAATCCTAAATATCACTTTTCCTATACTACCCTTTTTTATTCTAAAGCACAAAGCAAGGGCTTTAATCACTTAACCAACATAATCAACATCTAAGATGATATAAAACTTATTACCTTGAAACCCAAGACAGTTACTTGATCAAGTTATAGTCCGTTATCTCGAAATTAGAAACATCCTGAAACTAGATGTTATAATATAACCAAACAAAACAGGAAACAACCACCTTGTCTGAAAACTTTCAAAAACTGTCATATGATACTTTAGTGACCATCACAAAACTATCACTAAACCTGGTTCATAATTAGGGTAAAAAATCAAGTTTAAAATTAGAAATTCAAACCCATCCAGGGGATCTTCCCATGGACCCCTTTGGTTTAAAGGCTTCACCCCTAAATAACAATGTATTTTAAACCGTGATAAACTCAAACACGTATGCACTTCGCACCACCCTTACTTGTTGAATATTTATCAAGATTACATTAGTCAACAAGCTCATCTTATTATACTTAAATAATATCGGTGACATAAATCAACAACATTTCTATTTAGGAGTGATAGTTAGGCTCTTATTATAGACAAATTAATGTCTAATCTCTCTAAGTTAAAACCATATTCTATTTCTTTTAAGGGAAGACTCACCTTGGCCATAATATACTTTTAGGATCCTTGAAGTGTATTCTCTCTCTATTTTTAGAGTCCTGATGAAGATGATAAATACATTAGAGAAAATCTCATCCAACTTATGTTTGAGGGGAGGGGTGGATTGAAAAATAAAAATGGCTTAGGTTTAGCTCAAAAAATTGATTACAAGTAAAGATAAAGGAATATTTTGTGTTGGTAGTATACAGGCTCAAAACCTCACTCTTTTAAGGAAATGGTGATGGAGGTTCCATACACCAATAAATGTATTTGCTTAAAAAAATCAGCTCTACCCAAAAGTGAGATTAAGTTGGGAGTGAGATTGACTCTGACTAAAAATAGGTGTTTGTGACACGATATTGATACCCAACCCTTATTTGGAAAAGTATAATAACCTTTTTATGGACTTTATTCTCTAGATTAATTGGTAATAAGGAAAGTATTAGTTTTTAGTAAGATCGTTGGATTGTAAAAAACATTTTAGCTACTAAACTTCTTAGAAACATTGCTATTAAATCAAACCAAAACTACTTTCTCAATGAAAGGCTTTACTACAGTATAAATGTGTTTCCTTGTAATTTGAATTAGAAAACACCATTGTAAACAATAGGGCGATTGAAGACTTGGATTTGTTTCCAAACATTTATAAGCTGGTTTCCTTTTTCATGGGATAAGACATGTCAGGTTAGTCCTTAGCTAGACATTAATGGGATATTTTCTATGTTCTCTCTTAGAACATTTATAAAAAAATTCATGTCATTTTAATTCAGAATGACATGAGGTGGAATACGTTGACAATGTTGACGTTTGTGTCCAATATGTAGTTAAGAGTCTGACACCTGACCTTATGTCTAAAGTACCTGTGAGGTCGCACAATAATTATGGGGTAAGGTCGTTGTTAGGTGCTCAAGTTAAATTGGTGTGATTTCATTCGAGGCCTTGCATCTTCATCATCAAGTTAAGTGTAAGGTTAAAAAGGCTTTCAATAAGGTCATTAGGTATTTCACGTGGTCTATCTGGACCTAAACCTACATAAACAACTATATATTTAGCAATCCAAAACCTTAATTTGAAGTTTTGTTCGACTCTATTATTCTTAACTCTTTAAGTGGATTGTTATTATGAACCTTAAATTCAATCTTAACTATACTGAATGGGTTAAAAATTGAATTATTTTTGTCTGCTTCATGCAACTTTTCTCTAGTGTATTTGATAAGTTTAAATCTAAACTTGAAGATCGATTAGATCTTAAACAGGTAAAATAAAGAACACGAAAACAGCAAATAACTCAAGAATGGATCGAATAATGTCGAATGATTAATAAACAATCCTCAGAAGAGCTCGATAAAGAACTTCTACTGTAGAGGATTGAAGGGTTTACAAGAACGATAAAGAAAGAAATCTGTGATCTATCGTTATGCTATCAGTCTTCTAAATCGTTAACCTAATATGCATGCAAGCACATTATTATATACTAAACCCTACAGCTCACGGTTGGACAGGCCCAAACCGGAACACAAGACTGGACTATTAACCGAGCCCAATGACGCAATACATAACGAATTTGCTACCCAACAATCTCCCCCTTTGCGTCAATTGGAGCGAGATCACTTTGTCTTCTTACTTGGGCCAACAGCAGCAGGAGCCTTCTTCTTTACAGTATCAAACAGACGCGAAATGAGAGCAAGTATTGTCTGTCTGAATCGGATGTACCACTGTATCATATCATCAAAGTATTTGATATCATCCGCTGTATTCTCTTTACACCGATGGATGATCCCCAGCACATGCTCAAGACAAGCAGTGGTATAAAGATGTTTATCCGCTAAGGCAAAGAGACATTTCTGTCCTTCAGCCCTAGTGAACATGGCCGAGTTTCGCCTTGGGTCAATCTTTCCCATCTTCATCTGGTTCAGATCACTGGCCGAGCCAACAGGAGAGATCTTCGGTTTCTTCTTGAAGACATTGGCAATCTCCTGATCCATCAAGGCGACCTCCATGATATAGCACACCAACATCCTTTTGAGATGGTCAATGATTGGACCATATTCAACTTCATTCGTCAAGAGGATGTTGTGCAGAACGATCCAGTCATGGGGGTTGAGGTTCGGTAGATCTGCTAAGGATATGGCATGTTCGGTTTTAGCAGACCCTCTGAGCACTTTGAACCGAACGCTGATAAATCTCCCAACTGTGTATGGCTTCAGAACCCAAACGTTGATTATCTTCTGAGCGCTCCAGGTTTGGTACTGTGGTTGAGCAGCCTTCAGATAGAACTCGATCAATTCACGATCAACCTCCGGATGAGGATGAGGAACTTCAGCAACGTTGGCGAAGGCGTGAAAGATGAACGCCTTTCAGGTTAAGGGCATGTCGAACTGAGAGTCGACAGAGTTGTAGCAGTCGAAGGAGATTACCAGTTCGAGCCATAAGATACTCGGAGTATCGATTGCCTCCTTGATCATCCTCTCGAGTGTCCAAGCAGGGAAAAGAGTCTTCCTGCTCTCGAGTAGGTCGTGGGCTTCTTTTTGCTTGCGTTCAGCTTCTTCAGCTTCTCGCGCCACACGAATGTTATCATCCTCAGTATTGCGACGACTTTAACGTTTCAGCAAGTCGGCAATAGTTTCCTGATCTTCTTCCTCTTCATCATCTGCAATGTTCTTGCCTTTGTCCTTCACACCCGAACCAGAGGCTTGGCCTGTAGGAGGAGGTTCGGTTGTGTGAGCAGCTTTAGAGGAATGAGGAGGTTGCGATCTGGACTCCTTTTCTCCCCCTTGTTTCGGAGTGGACACGAAACTAGGTAGCCCTTCAATTTTACTGAGCAGGTCCAGGGCAGGGGCGAGTTTTTCTGCAAGGGTTCGCCTCACAGAGTGGTTCAGAATGGGATCGTGCGCTTCCAGGATGTTGGATATTGCTGAGTGTACATCCGAAACACACGTCTTTATTACCTCTCGTTCGGATCGAAGAGCGTCAAGTTGTTGTTGAGAACTTGTAAGTTGAGCACTCTTGACCTTGAGGGCAGTGGTCTTCCTTGCTAGAGCGTCCATCAACGAGTTATCATAGGCAAGATTCTCTTGGAGTTTAGAGAGGCGCTCGTCGATTGATGTCCGAAGAGCAGAGTTGTCGTCTGTTAAAGTTTGACTCAGGGTGACGAAGGACTTCAACTCTGTGGAGACGAACGTGGCCAACTATTGAACAATTGGTTCCAACGTTGTCTTGGTTGCAGCAGCACTCTCCTGTAAAGATTGTAATAGGCTAGAGGCGTCAGAGAATAGTTTGTCGACTTTTTCGGTCGCTGCCTCACAAGCTTTCGTCGAGGCGTCTATGGCAGCAGTGGCAGAAGCGACGGAATCATGTTGAGCCCTGGAGAAGGCATCAACAATCTTCTGAAGAGCAGCTTCAGAGAGAGAGGATTGAGAATTGGAGGATGAAGCAATAAGCAAGTCAACCTTCTCATGCAGCTCCTTAAGATGCTTCTTTGTAACTGGAGCTTCCTCATCGTCGTCGCTTTGGACCTGAAACGAACTGTAGTAGAACGAATCAAAGGTCATATTTTCCCCTCCAAGGAAAGGGTTATCTCCATCAGAGGCATGACCTGGAGATGGTGGGGGTGGTGAAGCTGGGGGTGTTGTGGTATGAGTAGGTTCAGGTTGAGTGTGAGTGGGGGTAGTTTCGGGTGGATGTTGAGTTTGGGTAGGTTCGGGTGGTGGTTGGGTTTCGGTTGTGTTTATAGGTTCGGTTACAGGTGGTGGTTCGGTTGCATCGGTATGAACCCGCGTATCAGATACGTTGGTTGTAACCTTTGCAGTAGTTGTTGTTGTTGTATCGGTGAAAATGGGTGGTGGTATAGGGAAAGAAGTTTTACGAATTGTGGTAGAGGGGTTTATGGTGGGAATGGAAGTGGGAATTGTTTGAGTGGGAGAGGGAATTGGTGAGATATGGATTTCCATGTCTGGGGTAGGTGATCTGGGTGGGGTATTGCCTCTTGGAGGGGTTTCGCCTCTTTGAGAGCCGTCCGAATCCGAACTCTCATCTTCTGATTCACTCGAAGAGGAAGCAATAATAAGCTTTCGCTTTGGCTGAGTTTTTTGCCTCTTCTGCTGCAGGGACTGTGCAGCTTTCGTGGATTTCCTCTTCCTGGGAGAAGGACCTTTAGCCCCTTTGGCCACCTGCTTGCCTTTGTCTGCCTTTTTGCCTCTCGAAACAGGCTTATCGGCATCATGAATGGACTTGAGCATCTCCGGCGTGAGATCCCTCGGTCCAGACTGCTTGAACTCCTTGATAGTCCGGATGATTCTGCTGTCAGCGGGGACATCAGCGTACATGGTCTCCGGAATGGAACCAATAAAAGGGAATTTCGATGCATCTGAGACAATAATCTTCGTGGTATGGAATGTACCGATCGAAGACATCGATGCACCGGCAACAGTGGGGACATTGAACTTATCCATCGCCCACTTAGTGATGAGAGTCCAAAACCTTGCATACGACACCTCAGAATGTCGTGAAGAAGAAGAGAGGCTTTGGATGAGTTGTTGCCAGAGAACCAACCCATAGTCGACGTTGATGCCGTTGTAAACGCCGTACATGATCGACAAGAAGAGTCGACTGGAGCCATCTGAACCTGAGCTCCTTTCTGATAGACCCTTGAAAAGGACAGTGAACATACCGTTCCACTATGGCGGCAAACATGACTTTTTAAACTTCGCGACGGAGGAGAGCGCCTCCGTATACCCCATATTGTAGAACATACTGTAGAGATGCCTAATCAGAATCGTCTCCGGATTAACCCTAGAAGGGTCAGCTGCAAACCCTAGCAATGAGCCAAATCGCTATTTGGAAATCGAGGCTTTATGATCAGAAACCTCGAAGAAGATCCTATCGACTGCTTTATTGTAATGTGCAGTCGCGTAAATCTGCGATAAGAGCTCCATGGGCACAGATTCCACCCTAGAAAGTGCAGGAGCTATGGGCGAATACTTCAGACACTCGATGATCGGAAACATGTAGGAGTCGTATGCCATAGGGGTTAAATCGATCACCAAACACTGTTGAGGGCGAATGGGAAGGATGTGAGAGGTAGCATGGACGGATGATGAATCTGCCATTGTTTGAAGTTGGGAAGAAGACGATGAACAGTAAGGGTTTCAGGGAATTTTTGCTCTCTAGGGAATTTGGATGCAGTAAAGAGGTAAATGGGAGTGGATGTCGCCTTTTATAGGGTTTAAGGAGAGAGAAAAATCTGCCCAAATCCTGTATCGAAATACCAAGGGTTTTCCGGAATGACTGAGGCGTGACAGTTAAGGTAAGCGATGATCACGCATGAGAGAGAGTGTCAGATTCCTTCGAACACGCCTCCCATCAAGCGCCGTTTCTGATAAACCGTTTCAAATCCACACGCGCTTTTCTGTGCTTTTTAGAGATGAACCGTTTCAACTTCGTACACGCGTCTGCGACGTCATATGGAGATTGGACGTTTCAAATTCACATGCGTTCCCTTTTTACCGCCGTTTGAAATCAAATTAATTAGCCTCCCGCCTGAGTCAGCAACCCTTCATCTTATCCCTTTAACGGCATCTTCCGAATAATACTCCCACGTGGATTATTTTTGACCACATCTTTATAATTAACCACCAATTCAGTAAAACAGCCTGTAATTATTAGTACCAGAATTTTGGAAAATCAAAGATTTTCGTGGTAAGAGTGTAAAAAGAAAAGAAATAAAGCAAATCTTTTTAGGAATAAATGTGATGTCAATAAAGACACGAAACAAATGATCCCGGGCACGAATCTCTTACTTCAAAGTCAAGAGAGACCTTAAAGTGTTAGTGTGGTTTCCCGTTGAATAACGATCAAACACTTATTAATAAGTGTTGAAAGGCTTCTTTTAATTAGGCATTTTGGGTGGCTTTAGCTTTGATGCAACAGTCCTAATCTTGAAATAAGATGGAAAGTGAACAAAGTGAAGGGTTTTGGTCATAAGACATCCTATGTGCTCATACAAACCCTAAAGCTTGGATCTAGGTTTCTCTATTGTACATACTTTGAATCCAAGACTTTGAACCCTAATTCTAGCATATGGAAATCAGAATTCACATGTAATTAGGTTTAAGAACATACCTTGATTGTTATATAACAATAACAATCCAATTCCTCCTTGAATTGACCTTGGAAAGCTGAGAGTCACAAGTGTCACTCCTCTAATGGCATACAAACACCATAAGCAAGTGGAGAAGGTATAAAGAGAGAGGAGGGAGGTTAGAATTCGTCCTTAGGACCTCTTGGGAAGGGTTAGACGAATTCCTAAGCCCTAGGGGGTTTATATAGGTGTAAAGATTAAGGTTTTAGTCCTTATCCTTATCTAGTTGCTTGCCTACCAAGCAACCATAAGATAAGTCTTAGAAACCCTTATCCTAGTCGAATTCTAAGGCATTATCACCTTAACTTCGTTCACCCTATATAAGATAATCCTTACCTTATTTTGTAACTATCACATAATTACAATTCAGCCCCTCTAGTTTAATTAATTACACTTGATCACAAAATTAATTCTTAATTAATTATTGACAATATTAATTAAACAAATATGATTTCTCCTTTAATATATTATTCTTATAACATAGTAATAAATCATAATAACCTCTCTCTCTAATTATTTCTCCAATCAAGTTGCTTTGGTGAAGGCAACCCAAAAGGACCATGCACCATCGGGTCAAGTACATACCAAAATAGTTATGGACTTAGACACTAATCCAACAGTCTCCCACTTGGATAAGTCTAACAACTATTCTGCGTATGACTTCGGATCCCGATCTGCAATCGTAGCTTTCCAAAGCCGCTGTCAACTCTGATCATATCAGATACACGTGTCCTTAGATAAGGGATCATATATTCCTCCATTCTAGATATCATATGAGATATGATTTCTAATCATTCTCTTTGTACTATATCTCGATTCCTGATTTATGACGACTGACTAATTGAATAAATCAAATCAGTCCTAGCCCGGCCGAGCATTTACGTTTGTCATCACTAAACCATCAAGGGGCCCAAAGATATCGCTTTTATCCTACTTTGAATAAAAGGAACGGATAAACTTTGATACAATGCTCGCTTGCACTCACGCACCGAATCACACACAACAATATGTTTTATAACACCAAGTTACTAGTGCGTTTACATATTATCAATGTGCAACCGATTCGCAAGATACAACTCACACATCTCGGTTTCAAGAATATAAGATGTTATTGTCTCACCAATCACTCATGATACAATTCATGGAGTAATCCAAGTGAGCGTGGGTTTAATCCAATGCTCAAATTATATTCGTAAGCACTCATGAACGTTGCAGCAAACATTTGCTTATGTCTAATACTTTTCTAGACAATCCACACACCAATTCACGACAGTCTTCATTCATATCTACTTCCAACATATGAACGACTGTGGCCCGTTTGAATAATTCGATTATTCTTAATAAACTCAATTATTCTGGAAGTCAAAACATGCAAATGTGAAACACAAGAATAATACTAATCCCATATGGCCTCAACCCTTTGAGCATAAATAAAACACCTTTTATTTATCACCATATTGATTACTCATTATTTGTAGTTCCGGGTAATCAACTTCTTACTTGAAATACAACACTTGTCCCATGCTCCTAGCATACACACAATGTTTACCTATGGTTCTTACTTTGTGAAATAGATCATATTGAACACATTTCCAATCATTCTCATTTCTCAACTCCAAATCCTTTTTCCATAAGTTAAAGAATATCAAATTCTTGCTACTTATAGAATATGCTAGATTCTAACATTCTATGCAACTTATCCTTACGTAATGTCACTGCACCAAAGTCACAAAGACTATTGCCAATGATATTACAAAGTCCTCTATCGGAGATTGTTACAAGACAATTCCATAGACGTGATGTCTCTCACTCAAAGTACATTCTTTGAACATCCTTTTGCATATAAGTTTCTAATCTAATCATAGATTTCTCAATATTCAATTCCCAATATGGACACACTTCCATATGTTCCATATGACAACTCATTCTTAATAGAATCTTATCTATTCGTAATGATGTCGATATGGTCCATCCAATATGGAAACATTTCCATATTTTCCAATACTATACTTCCAACTACTCACAAGCGACCAATCCTCATCGAACTTGGATTGTCCTTTGATAGTTGTTTAATTATTTTAGTCAAAACCAATTCTAGTCCCTTTTCCCTCTAAATGCGCTCGACATTTGGAAAATTTTAGAATGGTCAAACATTAGAGCATTTGCAATCGATCCTATACCCGAAGCGTATGGGACACGACGCATAATGTTTTATTTGCTATGTTCTCAAAATTCGAATTGTGAATAGGGATGCCGTAATCATAATCAAAATTTTAAGAACACACTTTGTACATTTGACTAAATTTTATTAACATTTCTCAACCTAAACCTTTAGATTTGAAATGAAACATAATATTCTCTCCCTTAATTATAGCAAAACAACTCTTCAACTATTGCGACTTTGCAAAGTATGACTCATGTTTTCTATAATTAATATTGCTAACCTTGCAATACTTTCCTTAATAATCATATAATCATAACATTTATGCTCCCACTATCATGATGATTATTATAAAACATAACACTTATGCTCCCACTAGCTTCGACATGTATTCATAAACATCTTAACTTTCAGAAAACAATACTTATTGAATTTCTTAAGTTCATGTTTTTAATACTTAGTGCTTTGATAATCTTTTATCAAGGTTTCTTGAACTTATACACATTTACCTTCGATAGTTCATATGTGCGTCTAAACAATTAAGACTAATTGCCAAACCTCACAATTCAAATTATGGAAAGGGATAGCGTAACCATAATCGAATTCGAGAATGCAATTTTACAATCACTATCTTCTTAAATCTTTCTTAGTGAAAGCATTTCCTCACAATCATTTTCATGAAGGAGGAAATCTTATGACACTTAGATTTGAGCGGTGTATGTGTTCCTATCCATGTGAATTTGTCAAAACCAAAGTTGACGACAAATTCAAACTCTTATGGATCGAACTTTCTTGATCTCGATTTCTTGCCTTTATGGTAGCACAGCTGCCCACCATGTCTTCCAAATAGTTAAGCAGCTCACCCTTTCTTATCAATGTACCTTTCATTGATTAAGATGCTTTGCCTTTTATGCGTTCAAAATGAGAACTCATAGAACTCACATGCATAATTAACTCGATTGGATTGGCACAGAATCAAAATAATGTCAACACGATAGGTTGTAAACCTCAACTCGTGTGCTAGTGATGATCGATAAGGTTTATTTGATTTGTTTTTGAAACCTTTCAAGACCATTAAGACTTCCACTGACTCCTTGACATATAAGATTCTCTTGTCAATAAACATTTCTTGACAAACAAATATTCAAGAGTTAGTGTAGTTTTTATCAAAACGCTTCATAAATTGGTCCTAGTTGGTCTTTGTCTTATCCAAGACATCACAACTTTCCACATTTAATGAAAGTTACAAACCTTCTTAATACCTTTCACTTAATGTCACAATCTTAACTTTAAGATTTGTTATTGGAACGAAGTATGATTGACTTATTGATTTAACCATTTCTTCAATTCTTGATTCGTCTTCTTAGACATACAATTGTACTAAGACTCACTTAGAGGATCAATTGAGATATGGTTCTTAATCATTAAGACCTATCATAAAGCATAAAAGGTACTCTCCCTTCATCTTAGAATGGAGTAACTTTTTATCTTTCTGCCTACTTGATTCTTCTTATTCGTTCTGCTATTGATTTAAACCCGTTAATCAATTCAGAATTACACCTAATCATGTAAGTATAATCATATTTACTAAATCTTTAGTAAATCATGACGAATATCATTTTTACTCTTATGGTGGACTTGATCAACACGCAACATTGTGTGCTCGATCTCTTAGTCCTTCACTTGACACCTTGTCAACGAATTAGTCTAATTTCCATATATGAAATTTCTCATTCATCGTGCAACCAAGTTGCATGATTCCAAATTTCTGTCCAATTGAAACTTGGGCGATGAGAAAACTCTCCCTATTTGGTAAATTCTCGACTTTTCCATAAACACCATAAATAAGAATCATATCCATTTGTTGTAGAAATATGCAAACACCAATTTTCATAACGATTTCATTGCAAGGAAATAAACAAATAAATAAATAAGTCAAACGAAAATTTATTTTATTTATAAAAGCAGCGGAAAACATATGTCCTTACAATGCAAAATCCATTGAAAACTATGTATTTCAAAAGAAAATTTTCTAACAACTCTATCATAACTATCTAAGATCAAAATCTAATCTTCAAGTCCATGCGATCAAGATCCATTCCTTGTGATTAGATTCATCTTGCTCTTTCACCAAGCTTCCTTTCTTTTCACCGATCCTGTAAAACATTCAAATGCAATCTTATTACATTATGTATTAAGAATTAATGAATAGGAACTTAATGGAGTTAGATAGTGGATTTTACCTGAAGCGCAGCCATACTCTTTGACTCTCCCATCTTCTGGACTCTTCAGGCTCTTTGGGCAGACTTGTATCCAACGCCCTTTCTTTTGGCAGCAAACGTAGGTCGGTTCTCCTAGAACGTCCTCGAAAGTATGGTCTGTTGACTCTCCCAACAAATACGCTCCATTGCTTCGCCAAATCATTTCTGATTCAACAGCAATGAGCATGTAAGTTAGGTCAATGAGGTTGTCGTCATGATCCATCATATAATACTTTCTTTTGAACTCATTATATGATTCTCGAAGTGACTGCAATACCCAATTCACAGCCAACTCATTCGGGAATGACACACCCAACATTATCAACCTATCAATGTGTGATTTCATTCCTAGAACGTGGGCACACACGGGTTTACCATCTTCATGTTTCATTTCCAATAGGGCTTTAGTGATATTGAACCTTTCAATTCTTCGATCTTGTGGGTTGGGGAGAACAATAGGAGGAGGAGGAGGAAGTGAAGCATGATTTCTCGTTCCTCGATTGAATCGTGGAATACCGTCTTCATGTGGAATGATTGTTCCACGGGATTTGGGAAGACCATAGTTGTCGAACTTTGACATCTACAAAACGGGAGAAAAAACAAATTCAAGTTAGTTGATTGATTGAGTCCTTAGTAAATCACCCAAATGAAATACTAAGGCTAGGACCCAACACAATATTCTACAACTCGGGAGAGGGATGTCGTAACCCAAATTGCAGAACATTTGAAGGTAAGTGAATGACGATTCACTAATTTCCACCATGAAAAACGAAAAGAAATTTAAGTTTTAAATCTATGAAAACTCCTAGATCCTTTGAGATTCATTGAACTTTCAATGGCATGTTTAAATCTCGATATGCCCCTCTAGTTTGTGACTGGGATGCCGAGGATCACAAAGCGGGTGTGAATAACCATGCAAACTTACATGGTGCCCTCACATGTTACAGTCACCTATTCGATGTGCCGGTAAACCACACACACTCCACCGAACTATGACAAACATTGAGTCACCCTTTGCTACCATTGCTTAGAACCATTTAGTGTGCCGGTAAACCACACACGCTCCACTAACGTCTTTGCAAGGGCACAAAGTGTAATTTCATGGAATTGCTTCAATTCACTTTTGCCTAAGTAACTAGGATTGGGAATTTTATGAAACATTTAGTTACTTTAATAATTCATTATACTTATAATGGAAGGTTTCATCCTATCCTACCTGTTCAGCTAACGACCCTCCACCAGTCAAGAGTGCGGTGGGTAAGAGTGGATACCCATTCAATCGCCATTTTATAGGCAATTTCCTTAAACACCCCTTATAGACCAGCTTCGTGAATGAGGCCTACTAACGGTAAGACTGACTTTTACTCATACATATATATATAATATAGGGTGTATTTTATACTTTCAAAATACTAGGTGGTCTAATTTAACAATTATACTTTTAACTCAATTAAATTGTAAACCTAAACTTTTATGGATTTACTAAACCTCTTTTAATTATACACCTTAATTAATTAATAAAACCATAAGGGTGTGATGTGAATTTTTTCAAAACAATACTAGAGTTTTAGAATTTAACATTCCTAATTAAACTTTTAATCAACTTTTAAATTCCAAAACTTGAGGGCAAGTTTTGAAACATTTCAACACATTAGGGTTTAGAATTTAAATATGCATCAAAATTAAACTATTTAATCAAAATTTAAATTCCAAAACTTGAGGGCAAGTTTTGAAACCTTTTTCAAAACATTAGGGTTTCAACTATTTAAATTTCAAAACAACAAAACTTTTGGGGTTCAAATTTAAACTATAAAACCTAAAGGGCCAAATATGAAACTTTTCACAACAACAAGGATCAAATAACAAATAATTCAAATTAACATTTAATCACATAATTATCCATATTTGATGATTTCTTGCAAAATAATTTATCAATTTACTTAAAATAATTAATCAATTATCTTATAAGGAAACAATTATCTTATTAATTGATAAATATCTTCAATTAGATTAAAAATATAGTCAAATATATCATATAATCGGATTAATATTAATCTAACATGATAAGGTAATTATCCCAATGCAAAAACAACAAGAAATCCCGAGATAAGCACTATCTGACGCACCGCCTCGCCGAGTCACCCTCTGGAACTCGCCGAGTAGGGCTGACTCGCCGAGTCCAAGAGTGACTCGTCGAGTCAGGTCGATCAGTGAGGCCAAAACACGATTTTCAGTTTCATCAAGCATCAATACAATAGAAACCAATCATGGCTCTGATACCACTGATGGGTTTTGGTCATAAGACATCCTATGTGCTCATACAAACCCTAAAGCTTGGATCTAGGTTTCTCTATTGTACATACTTTGAATCCAAGACTTTGAACCCTAATTCTAGCATATGGAAATCAGAATTCACATGTAATTAGGTTTAAGAACATACCTTGATTGTTATATAGCAATAACAATCCAATTCCTCCTTGAATTGACCTTGGAAAGCTGAGAGTCACAAGTGTCACTCCTCTAATGGCTTACAAACACCATAAGCAAGTGGAGAAGTTATAAAGAGAGAGGAGGGAGGTTAGAATTCGTCCTTAGGACCTCTTGGGAAGGGTTAGACGAATTCCTAAGCCCTAGGGGGTTTATATAGGTGTAAAGATTAAGGTTTTAGTCCTTATCCTTATCTAGTTGCTTGCCTACCAAGCAACCATAATATAAGTCTTAGAAACCCTTATCCTAGTTGAATTCTAAGGCATTATCACCTTAAATTCGTTCACCCTATATAAGATAATCCTTACCTTATTTTGTAACTATCACATAATTACAATTCAACCCCTCTAGTTTAATTAATTACACTTGATCACAAAATTAATTCTTAATTAATTATTGACCAATATTAATTAAACAAATATGATTTCTCCTTTAATATATTATTCTTATAACATATTAATAAATCATAATAACCTCTCTCTCTAATTATTTCTCCAATCAAGTTGCTTTGGTGAAGGCAACCCAAAAGGACCATGCACCATCGGGTCAAGTACATACCAAAATAGTTATGGACTTAGACACTAATCCAACACAAAGTACTTGTGAGACGGTGTAGTCTATTGAACAAGTAGGTAGGAATTAATTTTAAAGTGGCTTGGAAAATATAAAATCTCAACAAAAAAAAATTAAAACCTGGATCCCAAGGGAAGAAATGTTATGGTGTTTAACAATTTCATAGGAATCACACAAAATAAAATTTTGAGATTTCATGAAGATACATCCGTCAATTCTTTGGTGAAAACTTGAGCAAATTAATTGTTCACCGTCAATTCAGATTTGGTATTGAATTTTGGGTTTCACTCAGCTCGTAGTGGCACGAAACTAAGATCATAAACACAGTGTTTGAGTAACCATAAACCTCAGTGGTAATTTCTGAGAGTCTCAAGGGTTACGTTGGTGAAACGAATTTAATGGAGATGGTGTAAGAAAGCAACGTACCTCTGCTGTGAAAATAAGGACCAAGCAGAAATCTCTTATCTCATGTGAGAATAGAGTGAGGTAGCTCACGATTAGAATAAATGTGATAGCCTAATTGGGAAGACAAGGTTTGTTTATACCAAGTCATTAAGGCTATTATTCAGAATCTTATGAGGCTTGGGACACATACAACAGCATGCTTCTAGGGACACTTAACTAATCCAACAATTATATCCCCATAAACGAACGAACACACAAATAAAATGAAAGATAAGAAAAAAATATTTTTGGAGTTTTTGATATATAAAAAAAAAATAAAAATAAGAAAGTAAAAAAAATAAGACTTAGAAAAAAAATAAAAGGAGTAAAAAAACCTTTGGAAAAGAAAAAAAAACTTTGGAAAATTTTTGGAACCGAACCCGAACGTTCGGTGGGTTTCGGTTGAGAAAAATTTTGAAAAACCGAACCTGAGCGTTCGGTTGGTTTCGGTTTTGGAATATTTTGGAAAACCGAGCCCGAGCGTTCGGTTGGTTTCGGTTTTGGAAAATTTTGGAAAACCGAACCCGAGCGTTCGGTTGGTTTCGGTTTTGAAAAATTTTGGAAAACCGAACCCGAGCGTTCGGTTGGTTTCGGCTTTGAAAAATTTTGAAAAACCGAACCCGAACCTTTGGTAGGTTTCGGTTTTGAAAAATTTTGAAAAACCGAACCCGAGCGTTCGGTTGGTTTCGGTTTTGAAAAATTTTGGAAAACCGAACGCGAGCGTTCGGTTGGTTTCGGTTTTTAAAAAATTTTGGAAAACCGAACCCGAACCTTCGGTAGGTTTCGGTTTTGAAAAATTTTAAAAAACCGAACCCGAACCTTCGGTAGGTTTCGGTTTTGAAAATTTTTAGAAAACCAAGGAATTTAGGCTTGCAAAAAGAAAATACTTTGAACAATAAGATAAACAGCTTTGTAAATGACATTTACAACCAAGAAGACTACCTTTGAAATGATGAGCGAGTGCAGATGATTCAACCGAACCCGAACGTTCGGTCTATTTCGCTTCTGACGTTTGAGGTTGAGAGGTAGTTTGTGGTACTGACTCTGATTCCATCATACCTAGCCCTTATAGTATTTTGTTGAATGACGCTTCAGGAAGAGCTTTGGTAAAGACATCAGCCAGTTGATCAGTGGTTCTAACAAAGTGTTCTTCGACGTTTCCATCTTCCACATGATCTTTGATGAAGTGATACCTCAGTGCTATGTGTTTGGTTTTGGAGTGTTGCACTGGGTTATGACAGATCCTAATTGCACTTTCAGAGTCACAATATAGTGGGATCTTTTTCATATTGAGTCCATAGTCTCGAAGTTGACTCTGGATCCAAATCACTTGAGAGGTGCAGGATGCAGCTGCTATGTATTCAGCTTCAGCTGTAGACAAAGACACGCACGTTTGTTTCTTTGATTGCCAGCTAACCAACTTCCCGTCAAGGAATTGGCAGCCGCCAGTGGTGCTTTTTCTGTCTAGTCCACACCCTCCAAGGTCTGCATCTGAGTAGGCTTGAATGAAGAAGCCTGAGTTGGAAGGATACCATAGACCTAAAGAGGCAGTTCGCTTGAGATATCGTAGAATGTTCTTCACTGCAAGCATGTGAGGTTCGCGTGGGTTTGCCTGAAATCTAGCACAATAACACACAGAAAACATTATGTCAGGCCTGCTAGCAGTAAGATACATCAGAGAGCCAATCATTTGACGATAGAGCGTGATATCAATAGCCGGTTTGTCCAAGGATGGGGTGAGCTTGGTTCTGAACGCCATTGGAACTTTGACTTTGGAATCTCCCATCATGCCAAATTTTGCTAGGAGAGTCTTCCTGTAAGCTTCCTGATTAATAAAGATGCCTTCGGTTCCCTGTCTAATATTTAAACCAAGGAAAAAGTTAATAGGACCCATTGAGCTCATTTCAAATTTAGTCTCCATCAGCTTTCTGAATTCAGCTGTTAGGCTAGGATTCGTTGAGCCAAAGATGATATCATCCACATAAATTTGAACGATCATAAGGTGGTTACCTTCCTTCTTACGAAAGAAGGTTGGGTCAACCAAACCTTGTTTGAATTTGGATATCTTTAGAAATTTAGTCAGCGTTTCATACCAGGCTCTCAAAGCTTGTTTCAGTCCATACACAACTTTATCCAGAATGTAGCAATGATTTGGATACTTTTCGTTCACGAATCCAGGAGGTTGCTCCACATACATAGTTTCTTCGAGTTCTCCATTGAGAAATGCACACTTGACGTCCATTTGGAAAACCTCAAAGTTTTTGTGGGCAGCATAAGCTAGAAATATTCTTACAGATTCCAGCCTAGCTACAGGAGCGAAAGTCTCTTCATAATCAATCCCTTCCTCCTGACAATATCCTTTCACTACCAGACAAGCTTTTATCCTTATAACGTTCCCTTCCTTGTCCATTTTGTTCCTAAAGACCCATTTGAGACCAACAACCGAGGCATCTGGAGGAGTTGGAATGAGGCGCCAGACTTTGTTCCTCTCGAATTCGTTCAGTTCATCTTGCATGGCTTGAACCCAATCGGAGTTATCAAGAGCAGTATTAACTGTCTTCGGTTCAACTTTTGATACGAATGAGTTAAACATGCAGAATTCAACTTTGGAAAATAAAGATGTCTGTTTTGCCTTGAGTTGTGATCGGGTCAGAACCTTTTCAGAGACATCACCAACAACTTGAGAGAGAGGATGATCTCTGGTCCATTTGGTGAGAGGTGGGTAATTTGGATCAAAGGTTGGATCCAACTCAGTGTTTATCATTTCTTCTGGTTCGGACTGGCTTTCATAGTCGTAAGACATATCAGCTTGCTCCCCCTCGATAGATGACCTTTCAGGAATGCTTTGCGAAACTTGAGCTTCAGAGGTTTCTTGTGGTGCTGAGCTTACGGGCGTTGATGCACCTTCGGATGGTGAAGCACTTTCGGTTGGTGAAGTGCTTTGGGAGTAGTTGGAGACCTTGGCTCCCCCTCAACATGTGAGGTTGGCTGAGATGACGATGGTTGATCCTCCCCCTCGACTGAAGCATTGTGTGATGGAGGTTTGTCAGAACTTGATCCTCCTTCATTCATTCTCCTTGCAGCATTTTCAACAATTTGTTTCATGTGATCTACCTTATTGTCTGCTGCACCTGCTTCTGAGAGAGTGGCTTTCTCAGTTTCATCAAAAAGCTCCATGAACTTCTCGAATAGATTAGCGATCGAGACTGTGACTTGGCCAGTTTGAGGAAAGATTTCCCCAGCTGTGTCTTTGTTGTCCTTTAGCTTTTTGACATAGCTATCATCGAAGGTCACGTAGTAGGTCTCTTCGATTTTCCTCGAACGCTTGTTTAACACCCTGTACGCTTTAGAAGTGAGAGAGTAGCCCAGAAAGATTCCCTCATCGGCTTTAACATCGAACTTGTTGCGGTGTTCTTTAGAATTAAAGATGAAACACCGTGAACCGAACACATGGAAAAATTTCACATTGGGCTTCCTGTTGTTGAGAATCTCATAAGGAGTGAGCGTGAATCGCTTGTTGAGATATGACCTGTTCTGTGTAAAACAAGCAGCATAAATAGCATCAGCCCAAAAATAAAGAGGTAAGGAAGCGAAACTTAACATGGTTCGGGCAGCTTCACACAAAGATCGGTTTCGTCTTTCGACAATTCCGTTCTATTGAGGTGTGTAGGGAGCTGAGAAGTTGTGACTTATTCCCTTTTCTGCCAGGAATTCTTCAAATTCTCTATTTTTGAATTCCAGACCATTGTCGCTCCTGATGTTGCGAACGACCTTCTTCAGCTGTACTTCAATCTACTTGATGAACACTTTCAGCTTATGAGTCGCTTCAGATTTAAGCTTCAGAAAGAACACCCATGTAAAACGCGAAAAGTCATCAACAATAACAAGAATATACTTGCTACCACCGATGCTTTCGATAGATGATGGACCACATAAATCAATATGAAGTAATTCTAGTGGTTCAACAACTTTAGTGTTTATTATAGATGGATGACTTTGACGACTCTGCTTCCCCATTTCGCATGCAGCACACAAATGATCTCTATGGAACTTGAGCAGTGGAAGACCTCGAACATGACCTCCAGTGACAAGTTTGTTGATGTCCTTAAAGTTAAGATGAGAGAGCCTTCGGTGCCACAACCCGCTTTCGTCAGATTGTGCTTTTGATAACAAGCAGATAGTTGGGTTTCCTTTGATGGGTTTGAGGTTTAGAGGAAACATTTCACCTTTACGTTCAGATTTGAGAATAACTCTTTTCGTCTTCTTCTTAATTATTTCAGAACCCTCATCGTCGAATGAGACTTTGAGACCGGTACCTCCAACAAACTGAGATACACTGATGAGGTTGTGTTGTAGTCCTTCCACATATGCAACCTTCCTTATCGTGAAATCACCATTAGTAATCATTCCATAGCCTTTTATGGTGCCGAAGGAGTTGTTTCCAAACTTGACGTTTCCACCATTTGAAAGAGACCTGTATTCCCTTAGTTCTTCTTTCCTCCCTGTCATGTGACGCGAGCAACCACTATCAATGTACCATTCTTCGTCAAACTACTCGTCACTGATAACCTGCAAAAATTAAGCAGATTTAGGAACCCAAAGTTTCTTGGGTCCACGTGAGCCTTTCACAGGTACAGGAATAGTAAAAGAGATGTCAACTAAATATGTTCTTTTTAATACTGTTGTTTCATCTTTCTTTTTGATGGTAAAAACTTTAATTTTATTAGAATTAGGTGCTTTCGGTTTTGACTCTGGTTCAACCACTGAAACCTTCTGTTTCCCTTTTTGTTCTGCTGATGATTGAGATTTTTGAGAAGGAGCAGAATGGAATTTAGAACGAGGTGGAGAGGAATTGGAAGAATTAGAAGAATTAGATGAGTGAGAATGAGAGGGCTTAGATTGAGATGACTTCTTGGCTGGAGACTCTAGGTGACCCTTTTGCTTTTGATCATTGGTGGGACCGACCTTAGAGTTTTGATCTCTTTTGATTTCAGAACCGAACCTTTGCTTTCGGTTGATATGGTTCTCTGAACCGAACTTCTGCTTTCGGTTGAAATCATTCTCAGAACCGAACCTTTGCTTTCGGTTGGAATCATTTGCTGAACGGAACCTTTGCTTTCGGTTGATGTTTTCCTCCGAACCGAACCTCTGCTTTCGGTTGTTGAAATTCTCTTGCGATTCAACAGGATTTTTCGCAGACTTTAGGTTCTTGTCTTGATGTGAGAAATAAGTATTCTGGGATTTCCAGAACTGTTTTCTTTCAGAGAGATTCTTCCTATATCTCTGATTCCTTTGACGTTTTTGATTTCTCATCTGCTTCGGTTGATGATGGATGTTAGCTTTTGGTTTCGGTTTTTCTACAGCTGGTTCACTTTGGCTTTTGGTTGATGATGGATGTTGGTTTGAAGATGTGACTTCTTTTGCTGGGCTTCCTTTTTCTTGAGGAATGTCTTTCGTACCACTAATACTTGGCACATCAAAGTTATCAGGCTTATTCAAGGGTTCTGGTACGTATCTGCCTTTGCTTTTCCATGAGGTCCTTTCAGACAAACCTACTGTTTCATCAGCATTATCGATTGGAGCTGACCAGAAGAACTCATCGCATCCATCAGCATTGTCTTCGTTTACAATAGCTGTGAGTTCAGCAGTCTGATGTTCGGTTACGCCTGTGACCTTGTATACCTGATTTGGAGTAGTTCTAACCTTTTGATATACTACGGCCTTCTCTGCAAGAATCGGGGACTTTTTTTGGGACAAACGAGCGAATTCCACAGAATTTTCTGAAATTAGATTCTTGTGGTTTTCAGGTTCGCTTTTTACAAATTCTGAGCAGTCAACCGTGTCCTCTACAGAAATTTCACTCATATTGTCATCCTCATTAAGCTCAGATGCATTTTCAACATCAATTTTGTTTTCTGAGCTCAAGTTGGCGTTTAAAGAGTCAAATTTTTGTATGGTTTCGGTTCTCAGTTTCAGTCTATCATTTTCATCCAAAAGATTTTTAAGCATGTCCTTATGGTCCTTGGATTTAATGAAAGATTCTATTTTGTCCAGTCCATACATATAGGTCGGATTAACGTCCTCAGATGATATCACACTCTCACAATTATACGCTTCAACATCAATTTCATCCTCCTTAAACTCAAGGAAGGGCAAAATCATGCGATGAATCTTTTGTCCTATTTCACAATCCAAATGAAGCTGAGTAATATTAGTGTAAAGACGTTTAGCAATCAAACAAAAAACATTTCGTTGTTTTAAAAGCTTTAAATTGTCTCTTTGCAAATAAATGTTTTCATCTTTTGTTTTGATTAACTCCGATTCCTTCAGTTCGATCCACATCCGCCGTTCCTCACTCTTCGAAGACACCCTGCTTAATTGGTCAGTTAGGTTAGAATTGGTGACTCGAGTTTGAGTTAAACTACTATCTAGATGAGAGATTCTTGAATTAACACTTTTTAGTTCTTTTTCATATGAGCATTGTGGGACTTTAAATGAGACAAAAACCGATTGTACCTTCTTAATCAGTTCATCGAGCTCGTTGAACTGCACGCTGAGCGGTTTGGCTGTAAAGCACATATCCTGTTGCTCCTTCGGTTCATTACTCCCACCATCAGTGTTGTATCCCCTCATCTGAGATACGTCATACACCATCAAGCACCTTCCTCCACTGCTTTCTTCTTTAGCCACACAAGCCTTTCCATGAGAGGGCTTCCTCACTTCATCATCTTCAGAGTCGGTTGACCAAACCTCCACGCCACCGAACTCATCATCAGCAACCGAACCCTGCACAATTAGAGCATTCATAGAAGGGTTAGCGGTAGATTTCTTCTTCCTGATCTCATCAAGCTTTTTCTGCAGCAAAGCTTCTTCATCCTTTTCCTCATCCTTTTCAGCCATCTTTTTGAGGACACAATCCTTTGCATAGTGGTTCTTTCCTCCACAATAGTAGCAGCTTACTCCAGAATCACCTTCTGCCTTCGGTTCCTTCTTTGACTCTTCAGCCTTCGGTTCATCTTTAACCTTTTCAGAACTATAACTCCCCTGCCAGTTTCGGTTTTTGTTGGTGGGTAATCTCTTTTTGATGAACCTCTTGGGGTTAGACACTATCATTGCAAAGTCCTCAGAGGTGAGGTCATAGTCCTCCAAGTTGAGGTCTTCTTCATCCATCACAGCTTTATTTTTGGACAGGAGGGCTAACGAACCTAGGCTTGAGACCATATTCTTCTCCTGCAACACGATCTTCTCCTGAGATTTGAGAATGCCCACCAGTTTCGCCAAGGAATATGATTTAAATTGCTCGTGGGCTTTAACTGTGGACACGACTGCTCTCCACTCTGATCTGAGACCATTTAAGAACGTAACCTTCTGCTCTATAAGCTTCCTTTCGATGTCATGTTTGATCATCTTACTAAGAAGATGATTGAAGCGATCGAACGTTTGGGTCACAGTTTCTTCAGCTCCTTGCTTGAATTCACCAAACTCAGACAAGAGTAAGGTTTGAATGGAGTGTTCAAGATCTTCATCTGTAGAGTACAATTCACGTAGCCTGTCCCAAATCTCTTTTGCTGTCGTGCATGAACTCACCAGCCTGAATGTATCGGACTGAAGGGCGAATCTGATCAATCTTAACGCCTTGATATTGCACTGAAATTTATCTTTTTCATCTTGCGCAATATCTTTAACATCTTTCAGAAGATCATTGTAGTCCTTTTGAGTTTTAATAATCCTTGAAGTTGCAGAATGAGAAAACGGTCCAGAAACAATTGCTTCCCAGATGAGGTATCCATTATCCTCAGATCCTATAACATAATCTTCAAAGTGATGCGCCCAGACTTCATAATCATGGGTGTATAGGATGGGAATCTTGGTGGTTGATCCAATGCTGTTCGAAATATTGATGGGATTCGATTGCGACTCGTCCATTATGATCGAATAACCTGTTCAAAGATCAGACTTGTAATAAATCAAATTAGGGCAAAACAATAAATATCGAGATACATCAATAATGAGATGACGGCTCAATAAATATAAATAATTGCGGAATAACCCTAATCGAAACCTTTTTCACAGAAAAGAAGTGTATCGATTACACAGCCTCCTGCTCTGATACCAATTGATAAGTTTAAATCTAAACTTGAAGATCGATTAGATCTTAAACAGGTAAAATAAAGAACACGAAAACAGCAAATAACTCAAGAATGGATCGAATAATGTCGAATGATTAATAAACAATCCTCAGAAGAGCTCGATAAAGAACTTCTACTGTAGAGGATTGAAGGGTTTACAAGAACGATAAAGAAAGAAATATGTGATCTATCGTTATGCTATCAGTCTTCTAAATCGTTAACCTAATATGCATGCAAGCACATTATTATATACTAAACCCTACTGCTCACGGTTGGACAGGCCCAAACCGGAACACAAGACATTGGACTATTAACCGAGCCCAATGACGCAATACATAACGAATCTGCTACCCAACAATATTGCTTGAGTTGGCTTAATATATTTTCAATATCCAAAAGAAAAGAGAGAATATCAAGTGCATGTTTTCAAGTTTTATCCAAAGTTACAGAGTTTTGTGCTTTCCTTTTTAAGTGCCTAGATGTCAAAGTTGGGTTGATTATGTCTATGGAGGAATTTTTATGTCTCCCTTATGCTACATGGCTATCACATAATCAACAGAATGCTTTTAAAGCATGTTATTCATGTTCGTATGAAGAGTATGAAATTTCATAAATACCAAGATCCATGCAAGTTCCATGCCTTCAATTAGTTTTGTGTACATTTAGTAACGTACAACTGGTAATAGTAAAAAGAATAATCTCAATAATACTAAGAGGCAGGGATGGCTCTTAGGATGTGCATTTTGTGTGAATACACATGGCTCATGTAATCAATAGTTTCGATTTTGTTTTAGATAAATGAATTTTTTTTTTTGGAAATATGTTGCTAATATGTGCAAGTCCATTGGAATCACGTGACTTCCATCCTGATTCCTAGTTACTAATATAATTGACAACGGTCTATTAAGTGTCAGATCTTATTGTAGTTTTAATAAATTTTATATATATAAAAAATTATATTTATTGCCGATTTTTATTATTCTTATATGGTCTTCAAAATCAAAGGATCGACGTAGTTGAGTTCGTTGGATTGGTGTTGTAAAACCCCTAATACTTTGTAATGGTTTTGTTATTAATATTTCCAGAGTTCAAAAAGTTAATAGATTTTATGTTTTCAACTAATTGGTTAGCAAACTATTGCAAATGTATATGTTTTACCATTTATATGATCATTAGAACATTCATAATGGAAAGTTCAATATAAGAATCAAATGATGTAGAATCACTGGATAAAATTCTATCATTGTGAGACACCACTATTATATTCAATATGTTTAGAGTTCAATGGAGAAAAGAAAAATATTTTCTGATACTTAAATAAATATTTAAAAATATGTTTTATTGAATGAATTCAATGAAATTTAAGAAAGAATTATATATATATATATATATATATATATATATATATATATATATATATATATATATATATATATTAAAGCACAAGAGGTTTAGAGAACAGTATAGTTATTTGTCTTTAGAAATTTGCCACATAAGTTTTTTGTCTTTACAAATTTGCCACACAAGTTTTTCCATTAATATAATTGTATAAAATATAAAATAATAACATAACAATTCATTGAGTTTTATGAAGTTGAATGAATAGCCTTTGAGGGAAAAAAAAATAAGAATATTAATGAATTTTCGTTTTTGTTGACCAAAAATAGTCTTACTTTTAGATGGAGTTGAGGTGCAAAGCTGTCATGTTTATTTAGCTTTACATATTGCAACATATATTGTTAATCATCTAAGTATCGTTTGCGAGATTCGATAAGCCCAGATACTGTTCCTCTCTATAGGATGCGGCTACTTGGATTCCTTAAAAATTGTATCTCTGACAACCTTTTGGGAATGTCCACTAGCTAACAAATTTAACCCTTTTCGTTTGTCAACCCTTTAACCATATATAGTAATCTAAACCTTAGTCACGATGACATCTGCCTGGATTATTAAATCCTACCGTAGTACCGTATAATTACAATATGAGTGTTTCTTTGTCCCTCAAACGCCTATATAAACTCTTGATGATTACAAAAACATATCAATAAAACAACAACAAAAATCGTTTTAATTTCGAGAGAAATACAAGTTACAATGCCTGAGATCGAAGGTTCTCCAGGAACCTCCATGCATGGAGTCACCGGCCGGGAACCAGTGCTGGCCTTCTCTGTTGCCTCTCCGATGGTGCCCACTGATACCACGGCGAAATTCGATCTCCCCGTGGACTCTGAACATAAAGCAAAAGTCTTTAAGCTCTTCTCATTTGCAAACCCTCACATGAGAACCTTCCATCTCTCGTGGATCTCTTTCTTTACTACTTTTGTCTCCACCTTTGCGGCGGCCCCACTCGTTCCCATCATCCGGGACAACCTCGATCTCACCAAAGCTGACATTGGGAACGCCGGCGTTGCCTCAGTTTCCGGTAGTATCTTCTCGAGGCTGGTTATGGGTGCGGTATGTGACTTGTTGGGGCCTCGCTACGGCTGTGCTTTCCTCATAATGATGTCAGCACCCACCGTCTTCTGCATGTCTTTCGTTGCTGACGCTAGTGGCTACATAGCTGTCAGATTCATGATCGGATTTTCTTTGGCTACGTTTGTGTCGTGCCAATATTGGATGAGCACCATGTTTAACAGCAAGATCATCGGGCTGGTGAACGGGACGGCGGCTGGGTGGGGGAACATGGGTGGTGGAGCCACGCAACTCCTGATGCCGGTGTTGTTTGAGATCATCAAGAAGGCCGGGGCAACACCGTTCACGGCTTGGAGGATCGCGTTTTTCGTACCAGGGTGGCTTAACGCCATCATGGGGATATTTGTGTTGACTCTTGGTCAAGATTTGCCTGATGGTAATCTCGGTGCTCTTCAGAAGAAAGGTGATGTTGCGAAAGATAAATTCGGCAAGGTAAACCTTCATATCTAATTAATATTGCATTAACCATTAACCATTCATTTATGGTATGTTCTTTGTCTCTAATTTGTTTCTCGTTTTGTAGGTATTGTGGTATGCTGTGACAAACTATCGAACATGGATCTTTGTACTTCTCTACGGTTATTCCATGGGTGTCGAGTTGACCATTGACAATGTGATCGCAGAATACTTCTATGACAGGTTTGAATTGTTTTTTTTTACTCTACACAAAAGTTTAGTTATATGTGCAAATTAAAGTAAACGTTTGTTTTCCCATGAATTATCTACAGATTTGATCTACAGCTTCACCTTGCCGGAATCATTGCGGCCTGCTTCGGAATGGCAAACCTCCTAGCTCGTCCATTTGGTGGGTTCACATCGGATTACATGGCCAAACGATTTGGAATGAGAGGTCGACTCTGGAACTTATGGCTACTCCAAACAGCTGGCGGTGTTTTTTGTGTCTTCCTAGGCCTAGTAAACTCGCTACCATTAGCCATCACCTTTA